>NC_090240.1:29044846-29412346 GCF_024489055.1 Chanodichthys erythropterus
ACAAATCAACAGCTTGGTAGCATAATGTCATATTTTTTGTGCACAACTAACAATAAACCCTCACAAAAATGTAAAAAAAAGGCCAAAGATATAATGAGCAAACAGAGACAGCCGTTACCAAAGAAGCTAACAACTGCATTATCTTGATATCCAACAGCAACTCCATTACCTTATCAAAGAGAAGTTTGGCTCAAGTTCTATACTCTAGTGGTACTTGAAATGCTTTCGCAAAACAAAAAGGGGTATACAGAAAAAATAGTCATAATCTTGTTTCAGCAAGCAGACTCTGCAACAAGACAAAGCCATAATCAGTTAGCCAAAAAGCTAACGATAGACTTATTTTGACAGCCAACAACAAACTTATCTTCTCAAAGAGCTAGAAGCTACTTAAAATGCATTAGCGAAACAAAAAAGGGGCGTATAGACACATTACACAACCATAATCTTCTTTATCATCTAAAATAGCCAATAATAAAGCATAAAGTATATACAATATTAACCACAATAAACCGTCATAAAACCCTATAAAAGTACCTCTAACAATAAAACTAACCAATGTCGCTGTGCCTTCAAGGTTCCTTCAAGCCCCTCAGGACAAAGAAGCCCTGAGATATTTAGAGAAAGATATGGTTGTTGTTGTTTTCCACCACAACAAAGTCATTTCTTAGACAGAGAGAGAAAAAGACAGAGCAAGTCACACGGCACTGCATTCTTCAATTAGACAGCTAGCGCTAATGATAACATGCTAGCAGCATTTCTTGACAGAACTGAGTCTGATTACTTGAACTGGAAGTCACTTCTCCATGAGACTCCTTTTTTGTTTAATTAGGCTTGTAAATAATTATTACAATTAAAGCCTGCAATTAGGAGACTGAAGCGGCACTATTAGTGATGTGACGGATGTCAGGGAGACCCCTTGGTGTGGTGGGGCACGCACAAAAGCTAAGGCATTATGCAGTCGTGTGCTGACAGCTGGAATGACTGTTGATATGCTAGAACATTTTAATTGCAGATGGTATTATCTTGCCATCCTCATGTCTGATCCCTGTGACAACGACACAGTTGCTTGAAAGTAACAAAAAGGTTCCTGTACACAACTGTGTTCATTTCAGTGACTCTGAGAAAAATGTCAAGTTTGTCTCAGATATTTCTCCTAAAATTCCTTTATAGAAATTTAAACAGAAATAAGTAATACATTATGTACTTCTGGGATGTAAGGAGTCAAAATTGAGAATTTGATTTGAGACCTCTTTCTTGTCCTACTTTAATCATTAGAAATACCTTATTGCTGAGAAGTTGCTATTCCAAAGCTCTGGAGACTTGATTGTTATCAACCATGTCTCAGAGGCTTCTAAAACTTAAAAAAAAAAATAGACACAAATGAGAAAATTCTGAGATATAAAGAGTTAAAACTGAGAATTTAGTGTGAGATGCATGTCTTTCTTGGCTTTCTTTAGTCTCTATGGAAATTAATTGCACAGAAGTTGCTCTTTTAAAGCTCTGAAGATTATGATTCCCATACATTTGAGTATCAACTTTCAATCAACTTTGCCTTAGATGATTATAAATCTCCTTAAGGGAAATAAAGATAAGATACAAATGAGAAATGAGATGATTCTGAGGCATAAGGAGTTAAAACGGAGAATTTAGTGTGAGAATCTCGTTATTGTCTTGCTTCAATCTCTAGGAAGAGTCTTAGCTCAGAAGTTACTCCTTCAGAGCTCTGGAGACTTTGTGATTGTGATTCTCAGAAATGTTTCGTTCAAGTATTAACTTCATTTTTTATTACTCTTTAGGAGGTTTAGGAGAAATATCTGAGACCAAGATTATACATTAATGTAACGTTTCTGAGAATCATAAAGTTTCCAGAGCTTTGATAGAAAAACATATGAGTGATTAAAAAGATTCTTTAGAGATACAAGCATCTATTTAGAATCATCTGAGACTTCAATGAAACAATTCTGAGAAACATCTGAGGAAGAAAGGGATTTCCAATGCTTCTCAAAAACAAATTTCTCAGTTTTGACTTCTAATAATCTGTCTTGTGTTTCATTTGAGTTTTACTTCTGAGGAGGTTTATCTGAGCCAAAGTTGATACTTAAATGAAACATATCTGAGAATCACAATTAAGTCTTTAACTAATAAAGAAAAACCTCTGAACAACAGAATGTTCCTATAGAGATAAAGACAAGACAAATATACATTATCAGTTTAGACTCATTACATCTCATGTCTCATCTTCTGCCTCAGATGTTTCTTTCCAAAACACTTCCTCCAAAAGACACAGTCAAAACTGATACATCTGTTGCTTTAATCTCATTCGATTGCTGAGGTTGCAATTTCATAGATCGTTTGAACTTTTCCAGGACTCTTTTTGACTGTTTTTCACAAAACAGCAGGGAACGTGTTTAGCCACTCATCATCGGTAATGCCTGTCAAGCCATTTTACGCTATCGACATTTCTCATTGGGTGGTCCGACTCGAGATTGATGCACAACAGAAAGATTGCAAAGCCGAATGTACCCTCTTACCTCTGCCACTCTCAACCAGAGATCTGCTTACTAGCCGCGTTATCCCGCGCCCCCACAGAGCCAACGCTCTCTTAACAAGGCATCCAACGGCCCCTAAACAAGCCACGCAAGCAAATCTCAGGTATCCACCACCTCATTTGAGACTATTAAATCAACACCGCACTGAAAGCCCCTTAGAGGCTTGTGAGACAGCAACAAACATTCAGCAGGTACAGACAGTGCCGTTAGCGCCTGCCTCCGCTCTTTACTAATAACAACCAGCATGACACTGGCTTGTCTTCGTACGCTGTACTAAATCTAGAACTAGCCTGATGGGTCAGAGGGTGACATGAGGTGCAAGCAGGATGTTTACAAAAAAAACCAAAAAACTTTCACCTCGAGGTCGAAATTCTCGGCTGAACAACAGCCGCTGCTAGTTCACCGTGCAGCAGAGCAAATTATTTATTGACAGCGCAGCTACCATTAGGGGTGGAAACACGGAGGGACGGAGGGCAAGAGAAAGCACCTTGAAGGCGATGAGTATTTTAATTAAACACTTGATTGGGGCCGACAAGAGTTTTGCTATCAAATAATGAGGTTAGGACTGGCCAATGGTTCTTGTGCAGTAAACCTGATTAGTCAATTAGCAATGCTTTAATGCAAGAGGAGGGATGCATTTCATGTGATGGGTGACTGCTCAACATCGAGGCTTCGTTCTAATCTTGAATGTGTATCTATAAGGGCGAATATCAATGGTGACCATATACAAATGACCTTTAGGTTGACCCTGGCAGTTTGATACACAGCACTGGGTCAGGCGCTGACCCGAAGACTGCAATATATGTGCCGTTCAGGCATAAAGCCTCCAAGTGTCTGGAGAGAGTGTGAGATTGGAACCGGCTTTCACAAAATGAGTTGGCTAAATAGCTTCATCAATAATGCTGGACGCGGGACGTATCGACAGGGGCATTTATCCTGATCTGTCCCTCTGTCAATAGCAAGTGAAGCAGTCACGTTGACACTTAAACGTGCACCTTATCATTGGAATTGATTTCCCTACCTGTACTTTCTATCGTGCAAGCAGTGACCCCCTAAAAATCTGAGATAACAGACAATATCATATCAATCAGTCCTGCCATTGTGCTAGCAAGATAGTATACTAGCGAGACGTAATGGCTAATCAAAAAGAATGATTGACAATAGCAAAATGCACACCCTAGCAGCACATCACTGTTCGTTTAATGGACTGCAGATGTCAGGCAGTCCTAAAGTCCTCTGTGTGGCGTCAATGATCATTTCTTTTCATGCGTCACAGACTAGCATTGTCCAAGCCGTGTCATTCATATAAAGACAAGCATGGATTTCATGACATGGAAATTGCATCTGACCCCAAACCAAACTATAGCTTTCCTGCAGCTCAGTGGTTAGAGCATGGCAATAGCAATGCCAAGATCAAGGGTTCGATCCCAGGGTTTGCACATACTCAGATACAAAATGTATAGTATAATGCAATGTAAGTCGCTTTGGATAAAAGTGTCTGCCAAATGCATAAATGTATGTATATATATATATATATGTATATATGTATATATATATATATATGTATATATGTATATATATATATATATATATATGTATATATATATATGTATATGTATGTATATGTATATGTATGTATATATATATATATATGTATATGGATTGGATATATTGTTGTTTATTGTATCATAACAATAAACAACAGGATTTATTTACAGCATTTATTAAAGGGTTAGTTCACCCCAAAAATTTTCTGTCATTAATTACTCACCCTCATGTCGTTCCACACCTGTAAGACCTTCGTTCATCTTCAGAACACAAATTAAGATATTTTTCATGAAATCCAATGGCTCAGTGAGGAATGCATTGCCAGCAAGACAATTAACACTTTTGATGCCCAGAAAGATACTAAAAACATTTAAAACAGTTTATGTGGCTAGTGGTTTAACCTTAATGTTATTAAGCGACGAGAATACTTTTTGTGCACCAAAAAAAAAAACGACATAGTGACTTTATTCAACATGATGGATGAGTTCAAAATACTATCTAAAAGTACTGTTCATGATACCTGTTGGCTTAACCTACTGTAATGTAAACCGAGATGCTGGACTGGTCAAATTACTCATGAATACAATGGATCTCATTTCTCATTCTTTATGCTTAAAAAAAGAACATTTTCATTCTTCCCCGTCAATTACCATGGCAGCTACAGTTAATCTAAGTCTTTGTCCAGGGCAGCTTGAATGACAGTGATTGGTGGATAGAGGGGAGACAGAGGTCGCTGGTCAAGACACTCTCCTTGTTCCCATTTTTTAGCAAGAGCAGCTGCACTTTCACAGGGTGACCAGGGGTCAAGGAAATGCTAGGGGGCATCTGAGGCTGAGAAGGCACTCTTTTATTGTCAAATTTGCTTGAACTTTGGGCACAATTCCTCAGTTTAGCTCATTGTTAGCTGAGCTAGTCAATAACGGACAACAGCAAAACAGAATTCCAGGCTCCAGGTCTTTTCCTGTGCATTGTGTATGAGAATCAAAAGCTGTGCACACACACTTCTGTTAAGTGAATATTAATACTGCTTTGTTCTCATTAATCACATCCTCTGCTCTGTTGATTTCCTGTTAGCCCTTTCATCATATACACCCCCATCCCCCTAACCATGCTACAGTCACCCAAACGCTGACATCCAGACACATGCGCACACATTTACAGAGCCACACACACAGACACAGAGAAACCAGTGGCTGTCGGCCAACTCAATCTGCATGCAGTATGAGGGCCAGTTCAAACCAAACAAAGACAAACAAAAGACTCCAAAGGCACCAAGCGTAAATCACAGGCTAGATATGATTTCTTGAGGGCACTATCTGCGCAGACAGGAATTCAGTCACTGACATTTGACTATTTGCATAAACGTATGCTTCATAGCTGGAACAGAAATGTTAATTGGGCGATACCATTTTTTCAATCCAAGTTCTATCAAGCCTGTTTATGCCTGTGTAGTTCAGCCGTGAAACTCTAGAGGACACAGGGGTCCTTTTCATGAATTCTGCAAGCAATTACATCATTACCGCATGGCACAAGATCCTGCAGCCAATGAGATTGCTTGCTTGACATTTAAACAGTCTGGTTCATTGTTTGCTGTAAGTTGAGTTCCTCTGAAACCCTCCACCTCCCTCAGCTCCACCTGCCTAGATCTGCTACGGGATTTATGTATGTCTATTTATGCAGCAGCAGCATATCTTACATGCTCACTATTCTGCACGGTAAACCCGAATAAGTTGGCAAAACTCATATATTTTAATTAACATGAAATATTTGAGTACACTAATTCATACATTTAACTTAAAAACACTAAATAACACATTTTAGCATTTACTCTCCCTTTCAAGTGCATTGGGCAAAGCATGCTTGGAAATAGAAATCCCAGCCCAGTTACAGTTAAACTTAAGTTCATCTAAATTAAAAGAAATAAGTTCATAAAACAAAAAAACAATGAAACAGTTGAGTTTACTTAAAATATGTCAGTTCTGTGAACTTGAAAGAAAAAGAAAGTGCTAAATACTCATATAAGTTGATTTGACATCTAATTTGTTTAATTTAAGTTATTTTGAGCACTAGGGTTTACATTGTGAGAGTTGTCATGATTGAAATATACAATCTATTTCCAAGCATTTATTTAATTCATCAGAGATCTAAAAACAACCTTTTAACCTTTTAAATAATCTTATGATAAATGTATCACAAACACATTAACACATTACATTTACCTTTTAGCTTTTCTGTACTTGGTAAGATGAACCAAAGAGGTTCACAACTACACTGTAAAAAGAATTGTTGGTTTAACTTAAAAACGTAAGTTACCTGGGTGCCTTAAAATTTCATTGAAATTAAAAATGAGTCAATACAATGAAGCCGATTGGTTTAATCAGCAGAAACTCAAAATATTATTTTATCTGAACCACATTAATTATTGAAGTTGATTTGACAAAAGAAAAAATGTTGTAATAAATCATGAGAATTATTTTTTAGAGTGTATTTGCTAACAGTTATTTTTTCACTTCGAAGTTGGTGATATACTATATAAAATTAAATTCTAAATTACAAAAAAGCCACTATTTATACACAGTGGATTTTTTTCACTGTATGAACACTATCACATTTGTTTCCATTATATCCTTGCTACTCAAGTATAAATGTTACTAGTTTAAAAAAAAGTATCAGAAGCATTAATATTTCAAAATCAATACACCATCCCTAAATTTAGAGAAATGTAACATTCAATTACAATGTCTCCATTTGCAATGGCTCTAAATGTGGCTAGATCAGTGCTGAATGTGGACATGATTTCTGAGTCGACAATGTTCAGCTGTATCATGGAAGAAGAGTGTTATTTTAGGAGCCGGCTGGAAATGGACAGTACAAGAGAGGAGAGAGGCCTCTAAACAATCTTACTGCGGGTGAAAAATCCCATTTCCTTGCGTTTGATAACCACACAGTTCATTTCCTACACATTTCCCAGACAAAGGTAGTGCAGGCCTAGAGTGTCTCTCTGTGCGTATGTGTGAGTGAGAGATCAAAACGGTAAATACATGCATATGACTCGAAGTGCAGTATGTGTGTGCGCCAAAGGAGGCTAAGGCTATGCAAAGACAGAGCAAATAATCTGGTTCTTCAAGATGGGGGAAAAGGGAAGCCATGCATGGATTTTAAATTTCACAGCTGAGCACTTGGGAGAGAAATTGCCAGGGTGGAAATACGGAGGCTCCTTTATTTGGTTGATGATCTCGGTTACGTTGCTTTTATGATCTGAGGTGGGGAGGCGAGAGAAGGGGCTGAGGATAAGGAGCAGATCTTGGATTCTCAAGTTCAGCCTAAACGTTTACCGCTACAGTATATGAATGACAGCAGCATATGCAGAGAATCTGGTTTGGTTTTGAAAGTCGACACTTCATTCACAAGCTTCTCCACGTTAGTCACGGCATTGGAAATTTCATGCCAGTCTTAATTGTGGGTGTGGGATAGACAATGTCAAGTCAGGTTTCTAAGGCCAACTCACAAAATCAATCTACTGCGCGAAGCTTCACAGGACGGCAGTGATGACTCATAATGCATGTTTAGAAAAGAGACATATCCCAACAGACATGTTCACATCTTATTACGTGTTTTTGAAGCTATGCTTTCATTGCTCTAAATGGATGCTTGGTGGGTTTAGACCTATGGCCTCAGCAGAGCTGATAATTAAATGAATAAATGAATCGTTGTGAATCGTTCACCACTAATGGGGTGGGAGTTAATAACAATTTTATTGTGCGACTGATTAAATGACCAATCAAAACACTGACAATCTATTCTCTAGCCCTCTCCTGCCTGATTGAAAAATAATTGTCACATTGTTGTACCATTTTAGTTATCTGCATCAGGTATTTCAATTAATGTTAGAGCAAAATGTGCAATATTCATAGATTTATAGTGAATAGAAACATAAAAACATAAAATGGAATGCTTTGTACAATTTCACCATATAAAAATGTCTGTTTTTTTTTTTTTTTTTTTTTGTGTGTGCTGATATGCAAAAAGGCAAGTCAAACAAACCTGCAAGGCAATATGTCTTTCCTCCTTGCAGTTTGCATAAGGGATTGGTTTACATGGTTCGATGAGAGCGAGACCAGGGCCGTAGCGTTTGCTGGAGTTGGTTACATGTGCTGGATTTGCATATGGCAGCAGGTGTGGTTTTGCTTATCCCAAGTGCACAGGCCTCATTTGATTGTGTGAGGTCGTACAGATGACACATAAGAGCTGTTCCAAAACCCAGTGAGCTCACGCAAACATTCATCCAACACATCATATTTTATTCAATACTGAAAAATATTAATAAAAGGTTTACCCAATATGTGTGTAAATACTATGCATATGTAATATTTATAGACATTTCACATAGAAATATAAAATAATATGACGTATGAAATACAATGTAGAAATATTATCCATCCATCCATCCATCCATCCATCCATCTATCCATCTATCCATCTATCTATCCTTCTGTCCGTCTATCCATCTATCTATCCTTCCTCTGTCTGTCTGTCTGTCTGTCTGTCTGTCTGTCTGTCTGTCTGTCTGTCTATCTATCTATCTATCTATCTATCTATCTATCTATCTATCTATCTATCTATCTATCTATCTATCTATCTATCTATCTATCTATCTATCTATCTATCTATCTATCCTTCCGTCTGTCTGTCCACCCATCTATCTATCCTTCCGTCTATCTGTCTGTCTATCTATCTATCTATCTAACCTTCTGTCCGTCTATCCATCTATCTATCCTTCTTCTGTCTATCTATCTATCCTTTCGTCTATCTGTCTGTCTGTCTATCTATCTATCCTTCCGTCTGTCTGTCTGTCCACCCATCTATCTATCCTTCCATCTATCCGTCTATCTATCTATCTATCTATCTATCTATCTATCTATCTATCTATCTATCTATCTATCTATCTATCTATCTATCTATCTATCTATCTATCCATCTATCTAGCTATCTATCCTTCTGTCTGTGTCTGTCTGTCCATCTATCCATCCATCCATCTATCCATCTATCCATCTATCTATCTATCTAAAACACAAACACACATATACTGTATATATGTAAACAAACTTATGTTAGATGCAGTTAATCACTAATATGTATATATGTATATGTATATATGTGTCTGTGTAGCACTATATGCAAAGCGGCTTATGTAGTGTACACCAATTCAGTCAGCATTCAGATTCAGGATGCTGTCTATGCAGCTCACTAGGTTTTAAAGCAGAGACTCCCACTCGCATGGCAGCAGTTTGCCAGAGAAATGACAAGTAAAGACTGTTTGCAGTCAGCTGGAATGTAAAACCTAGATGAGATATTTTTGAAACGCTCATTGACACACATTTTGCAAATGTGCATGACATCGCTAAGTCTCCATGTCTCTTTCAACGACTCCCTTTTTGTTTCCCTCGCTCGCCACTCTCTCCCTCTGTCTCTGTAAAGCCGTTATCAGCTGAAACAGCTCTGACCTTTCGTAGCTGTTAGCCTCTGGCTCCCTTCCCCAGCCAAACAGCCAAAGCACTTTATCACAAGACTATGAATTACCACAGAAAGGACACCATCTCAACGCCTGCGTGATCTAAGACTGCAGACGCTCCTGCTCTGCTCTGAACGCTCTGTCTTTCAAGCCCTTCATAGACATTCTGTAAACACGGCTGACATAACCTGTATTTTTTGACTGCTCTGGTTGTGGACACAACCTTTCTGAAGCTCATTTGTCTTTCAGTTCCACCATACTGCTCGATCCAATAACTACGCACCATTAACATGGTATTCGTACATATACACTGAGACAATGGGTCCTGAAGTCTATGCATGTGTATATGTGTGTGTGTATTTATTTTTATGTCAGTGTGAAGCAATCCGTTTGAAATCTATTTGTGTGCATGTGAAGGATGGCTATGCATTTGGAATGAGCTGTATTTATGTGAGTCTTTGAGAAAACACACAATATACGGCATCATAGAAAAGAATTATAGATGCCAAATGGGAATGGCAGTAGTGTGAAGCGTTTGTGGGTAAAGATGGAGTGTGTGTGTGTGTGTGTGTGTGTGCGTGTGTGTGTGTGTGTGTGTCTGAGCATAAAGCTAAATTACATGCTGGTTTGAACATGTTTGAATGCTAACCACATATCCACCGCTGCTCGGGGGTGTCTGATGCATGCGTGCATGTATGTAAATATCTATGATTATAATAAATCTATGTATCTGTACCCACACATCCATCTGTACTGCATTCTTCACATTAATCACAACCCTTATTAGCCATGTTTAGTCTCAAAAAAGGGTGCAACAACATTTAAGACAACATAAAATAACATTTGCAACTTAAGTTCCATAAGATTACTTAGCGATGCACAATATATCTGGACGAAATCAGTTCAGCCAATTTTTATTATTTTTTTTAAACTTAATTTTTAACTTAATTAATTTTTTTAATTATCAATCGTTTTCATCTATCATTTAGTGCTAAATTTGGGCTAACTTTACATTTTTATTTTATATACATTTTTAAATATTTTTATATTATTTTTAGGAATGCATGTAAGGTTTTTATTTTTTTTCTTTAGCAAATTTTAAAAATAAATGTATATAAATAATAAGTTATCCATACTTGATATTGAATGATTTATTTATTTATTTTAATTAAATCAGTTTTGATTTTCTGTCCGTTTACTGGTTGTCGACCATAAAATTAAAATAATTATTGGTTTTTGTATCGGCCAGAATTTTAATATTGTGCATCCCTAATATTAATGGTCAATATTTCAATTTTATATTATGTTGTATTATACTTTACAATTATTATAACATTTTATGAAATCATTTAGTATAATAGTGTATATCCAAATATCATAGTATTACCATCTGTGCCTGTCCTTTTTTTGTGAATGACAGCATGACAGAGATACAAAGAATAGCCATGTGCCTTTAATCTGCCATTTTGGCTCCTCTTAGCCAGTGACAATATGGACAATATACTACACAACCCCACAGAGCTGCAATAACAACCCTAGTTCAGCCATTTTGGCTCCATTTTCATTAAATTACACCCAGTATGTGACAACAGTAAGCTCCACTCCGACATGGTGGCTCTGTTTCCTGCTAGCATAAGAGCTTGTACTGAAAGGTGAATGCTAATCCTGCTGCTCTGTGAAGTGTGAAGCGTGTCTACGTCGACTGACTCCTCAAACAGCGGCGTGCTGGGGTAACGGAGGCCGTGCGGTCTTTAGCACCACTTTTTTTGTTCCTCTCAGCCCAACAAGAGAATGTATCACACCTGCATTCTGAATATTAACACTACTCACAGAAGATACGGCAGGCATTATGAAGAGAAATACCTCCGAGAGCAATTCAGACTGATAGAGCTCATTGAGCTCAGCAATGCCTCTCAACGTGGCCGTTTAATAAGCTGTAATATTGAATTAACCACCTGAAACACTTAAAACAGGACAAAAGAGGGCGAAGAAATGATGGCTCTTTTACGACGGGATCGGTTTGAATTTACCACATGAGAGGGATGAATGTTTTGAGGTTTCAGTGAACATGATTCCCTAAAGACTGTGCAGTGCTAGTGAAGAGATACACAGATATATACACAACCTAATCCCAAATAGCCATTTGTTTTCTACAAAGCCATAAGAGAACAGGGATTCAAATATGATGATCCCACTTACAAACATATAAATAAAAAGGCAGCTATAATTGTATATGTATAAAGACTCAGTTACTCTGTGAGAAAAATATTAAGTGGCATGTTTAAAAAAAATAAAATAAAATATTTTTAGCTTTACTGAATCCTTATCTTTAAAAATACAGCATTTCAGCATATTAGCAAGAAAAAAAAAAGCAGATGATGCAAGGGCCCGGGACTCAAGCCACAAAGTTGATAAGTTGCCACTTCTACATCCCTAGCGAGTGTGACAGGGTGTGTGCGTAGACACAATGTGCTGACTCAACAAGTCTCCTTCTCTTTCTCCTCCCTTTTTCTCTCATCTGCTGCTATGCGTGCCGCCCAGTGGGGCTGACCCAGCGGGCGACGCGTGTTCCGATATGATGTGAACCTGTCAGCCCGCTGCGCATTAAACCACCTCTCTCATTACCGCCCCTTCCCTCCTGCCACACCCGACCCCATCCCACAGCCCACGTGTATCCCTAGAGGAGATATCAACCCAATGGATGCTAAAAAAAGCCTGGAGACGCAAGCAACCGGCCTGGTCATCCATCTCTGAGCAGAGACAGTATTGTTCCTTTTTCTTCTCCTTTTTTCTTTTTCTTCCTCTCTTTCTTTTTATTTCATAGTCTGAAATATTGTTGGGCGATAGTATATTGTTCAAGGCAACTTCTATTTTCATTACTGGTATTATGCGCCAGTTTCCCAAGAAGTGAAATTTTGTTCTGTTATAAGCTGCTTTACTCAAAACTGTTTTATGCGAAATTCAATTTTGAGCATTGGTTAAATTCACAACTTCGGGTGGAAACGAGGCTATTGTAAGATATAAAGTAGCAATTACAAGAACAAACATTGCTAACTATTACCTATTACAATTACCTTTTTTTTTTGTCTTAGAGGCAAAGTGTTTCCCATAATATCGTGGTATTAGGGTTACCGTGATATAAAATGACTCATACCGCCCACCTCTACTCTGCAACACATCCCATGGGAAGTGTTGTGTGTATTGATATTATATGAACGGGTCTCTCTGCATCTCTCTCTCTCTCTTCATTATGCTGTCGAAGGAGGGTGACCTTGTTCTCTCTCCATCTCTCCTCCTTCAGCTGTCCCTCCATCACTCTCTCCTTAACTGACACAGCTACTCTACCCTCTTCCCATTTCTCTCTTTCATTAGTGGATGCTGTCACGTTCTCTCTGTCCTACAGCTGTTATGGATGGGAAAAAGAAGCAGAGAAGGGAGAGCATATACATGTATATATTCAGACCTGTCTCTCCGACATGACGTAGATATAGCTGTTGTCCAGGGAAAAGGCCATGTCTCTGAGAATAGGGCTTCCATCTTTGATCACCGGCAGAGTTTCATACTGGACGCCACCTTGAGGAGGGCCGTCAACCCGAATCTAAGACAAAAAGAAGAAAACAATCATGAGCAGAAATTCACCACTCATCTCACATTTTCACCACGTGAAAATTCGGCTTACAAAAAAACCCAAAACAAACAAACAAACAATTTCAAGGCAAAAAAGGCAATTATGAGTGTGAGTGTGTAAATATAAATATATTTACACACTCAGAATTGTGTATAATTTTACATTACGTAATTGGAATCATTTGTTACTTTTCATAATTTATATATATATATATATATATATATATATATATATATATATATATATATATATATATATATATATATATATATATATATATATATATATATATATTACATTTAATGTAATATATTTTGTATATGTAATAATATAATGAATTATTATATTTAAAAAAAATATTTTTTAAAATTATATTTTATATATTTTTATTTATCTTATACATTATACATTATATTACATACAATATTAAAATAGTAATAAAATAATTAAAAACATTACATTATATCATTTTATATTATATTAAAATTATACAATATATGATTAGTTATACAAAAATATACATATATATACACATATATATATATATATATATATATATATACACATATACATATATATATATATATATATATATATATATATATATATATATATATATATATATTATATATATATATATATTATATATATATATACACACACACACACACATTTATTTTGTGTAAAATATTACTTTTAAAATATTATTTTTATATTTTTTTAAGTTATATTTTACACAAAATAAATGTATATGTATATATATATATATATATATATATATATATATATATATATATATATAATATTTATCATTTATAATCATTTTGCATAAAATATTACTTTTTGAATTTCATTATTTTTTATTATTATTATGCATTATTATTATTATTTATTTATTTATTTATTTTTTACATTTAATTTATACAATATATTATTATTTTTATTTATTTATTTATTTTTACATAATTTGTTAATTATGTAAAAAATATTTTAAAGGGGTTTTGACTAAAGGGATTTTGATCAGGTCAAAGGTCATCACAAAACAATAAAATCAGATGAAATATTAATTGACGCCACAGGTCTCCTCCCACTGCATTCACCCGCCCCAAAAGACAATTAAAGGCCCAGAACACATTGCGGCTGTCCTTCATGGAGTGTGACTGGGGTTAGTCCAAGGTCATGCGTCTGTCTAGTACTGCTTCACAATAGAGCAGACGAGGAGGCTGAGGACGACCCTAACAAAGACCCAGGAGAATGCGGGAACAGAGAAAAGATCATTCAACAAAACCAATCAAAGGCAAAAACACTGCAGTTATGATTCCTGCCAAATCTATACCACAAGTTGTCATTCTCCACAGTCTTTCTCAACACAATTCTGGCCAAGAGTACGGGGGGGAAAAAAAACATGTCCATGCTACAGTAAAGCCCTGTTCAAGCATTAGTCCACTCCAGTGAATGTAAAAACCATCTGTGAGCGGCAGACTCCCAATTCACTAAACTGACATTTACAGCACACAACAGTAAATGTGTTCATACATAAAACATGTCAGCCAGTCAACAAGACCCGCCTCCTTTTGCTTGGCTGAGCATGACCCTGATGCGACCTGGTGCGCACCGCAGGGACCTTATGTCATGGAGAACTGTGTGTCCAGTAGTCCGCGGAGGGCACTTTGAAGAACATACTTCATTTGCAGGCAGGAAGTGGGTCTGGCATTCTGGTTGTAGAAGAAAATGTTGTGTTCACTGATCCTACAGGGGACTATAAAGCAATCAGACATGGACACTGCAGTAGGTTCTGCGGATGTAACTGTAAAAGTGATGGAAGGCATGCACAGTTTTAAAGGCCAAGGATCTCTTGAATAGAAAAACCAACCCCTATTATATAATGTATACTTCACACACTTTATGATGCTTGCTTAAATTGAAAAGCCATTCAGAAATATCTATAAAATGTATATAATTGGCGGACCCCCATACTACCGACAAAGAAGACCCTTGTGCTAAAGTGGTGAAATGCCTTCAGCTACACTGACCCAATAGTTACCCAGAATGCATTTGGAAACAAACTGTCCTTCTTATATCTTCCCTTTTTCCCGACCACTGATCTGTCAGTCACCTGGCTCGAGTCTCATTCTGTCATCGATGTTCTCTCTGTCTAAGGTTTGTCTTCTCCTTACAACCTTCTGCAACATTTGCTCATTACTTTTTCATTATTGGCACATTCTTTTCTCTCTCTCCCTCGGTCCCGTATGCACATTATAGATGGCTGCCATCCCTTTGGCTCAAGTGTAAGTGCAGCTGTCTTTCTCATTCAGAGACGCTCCGACAGCAGAGCCCACGCAGAACTACAACCCCACAATTGCATATAATTCTGTGTGTTGAGCGCGTGTGCACACTGTCACCTATTTTAAATAAGGATGTGCATTTCATATGTACTTGTGTATTAGATTCTCATGTCAATCAGCACTGACAATCTTATGACAAACATGCACATTTTATAATATGATCATAATTATATCACACTTTCTCTTCATCACGGCACCTGTTAGGTGGTGGGATATATAAGGCAGCAAGTGAACATTTTGTCCTCAAATTTGATGTGATAGAAGCAGGAACAATGGGCAAACGAGTTTGAGTGAGTTTGACAAGGGCCAAATTGTGATGGCTAGACAACTGGGTCAGAACATCACCAAAACTGCAGCTCTTGTGGGGTGTTCCCGGTCTGCATTGCAGTTTGTTGCGTATGGGGCTGTATAGCCGCAGACTAGTCAGGGTGCCCATGCTGACCCCTGTCCACCACCGAAAACACCAACAGTGAACATCAGAACTGGACCATGGAGCAATGGAAGAAAGTGGCCTGGTCTGATGAATCACATTTTCTTTTACATTACGAGTATGTGTGCCTTGCTTTCCTGAGGAATACATGGCCACAGGATGCACTATGGAAAGAAGGCAAGCCGGCGGAGGCAGTGTGATGCTTTGGGCAATGTTCTGCTGGGAAACCTTGTGTCCTGCCATCCATGTGGATATTACTTTGACACCTACCAACTACCTAAGCATTGTTGCAGACCATGTACACCCTTTCATGGAAACAGTATTCCCTGGTTGCTGTGGCCTCTTTCAGCAGGATAATGTGCCCTGCCACAAAGCAAAAATGCTTCAGGAATGGTTTGAGGAGCACAACAACAAGTTTAAAGTGTTGACTTGGCCTCCAAATTCCCCAGATCTCAATCCAATCGAGCATCTTTGGGATGTGCTGAACAAAAAGTCAGATCCCTGGAGGCCCCACCTCTCAACTTACAGGACTTAAAGGATCTGCTGCTAACATCTTGGTGTCAGATACCACAGCACTCCTTCAGGGGTCTAGTGGAGTCCACACCTTGACGGGTCAGGGCTGTTTTGGCAGCAAAAGTGGGATCAACATAATATTAGGAAGGTGGTCATAATGTTATGCCTGATCGGTGTATATAATATTATTCCATTTATATATGCATGCTATGCTGTCTCTTTCTGTATTCATTATTCATTTTGAATGTTCATTCATCGCAACTGTATATATGTGTAGCTCTTTGTAAATTATCTTTTTCGTGCATTTGCGTATGTTTGTATTTGTATGAGGGACTTCTGAGACCGCCAGTCCCTTCCAGCTACACGCTCATGCCAAAAGGACGCTTTTGATGTGAGAATGTAAGCGTGCAACAAAAAAGTGCTTAAAGAGAAACCAGACTCGCACTGAAATTCTCTTGCTGTTTCACATGATAACATACCGCAAAACACTCTCTCCCGCACTGTGTATGTGCGCTTTATAGGTAGATACAGGCACCCACATCTGAAAGAACCTTTAGGGTACCTAATTTTGAATAGATCCCATTTCAGATTATTCATTTTAAGTAACTCTTCTCGAACTAGAAACGTACTGAATATACATCAAACATTTTGAATGCTCACATCCACATAACCCTCCCACAACTAGAGCGATACTCGACTCTGTTTACCTCTAAAAGTCTTTATTAAAGCACAATTCAATCTTTCTTTAAAGTAATTACTTGACAGAGATGGCAGGCGTAAGAGAAGAACTGTAAGAGGGTAATTCAATTCCAACACAAAGCACTGAAACATAAACCTGCTCAATGATATTCAGCAACAATATTTACTCTCTTGTCTATTTTTAGCCATAACCTCTAAACCACATTAAGCATGAATGATCAAAGCAGAAAAACGTCCAGAAAAAAATCTGTATGTGTTTCCCATTTGTATTTCTCTTTTTTTTTTTCGCAATAAAAGGCAAAGAAAAGCACAGACCTCAAGAATATTGTTTCCAAGCGCTGTGGGACTCGTACACAATGGATGTCCTTGTTTAAATATGTGTGTGCAAGGGAGCGCGAGGGAGTCAGAGACAGAACTCAGACTGACAGAGCAATCTGTCCCATGGCCTATCTCAGATCTTCCGTAATCCATTTTAAATGTGTAGGCTCATGCAGTATGTCGAGACACACAGAAAGAGAGAGAGACTCTGCCACCTGAACACACTGAATCCAATTACACTAAAGGGGATTCCTCAAAATTGTCTGCTCTCACAGGTCAAATGTCAGTGCTTATCCAGTAAGGAAGGGGGCAACGCTAACTGAAAGGGTTAACTGTCAAAATAAGGCCAACCTGACCCTCAACTTCTCTCAGTTTCAACTCACTAGTAACCGATAGAATGATTCAAACACATTAGCTCTGGTCCATAACTAAGCGAGCTTCCTTGCTATCAATTTCTATACATCATTAATTCATTAACTATTCCTTAACCATAGTTAATGAAGACAGCTTGACAGATAGATAGATAGACAGACAGACAGACAGATCGTTTGAGACGGACAGACAGACAGACAGACAGACAGATAGATAGTTTGAGACGGACTTACGGAGGGAGGGACGGACTTACGGAGGGAGGGACGGACGGAGGGAGGGAGGGAGGGAGGGAGGGAGGGACGGACGGACGGACAGACAGATAGATAGTTTGAGACGGACTTACGGAGGGAGGGACGGACGGACGGACAGACAGATAGTTTGAGACGGACTTACGGAGGGACGGTGGGACGGAGGGACGGACGGACGGACGGACGGACGGACGGACGGACGGACGGACGGACGGACAGACAGACAGACAGACAGACAGACAGACAGACAGACAGACAGACAGATATAGATAGATAGATAGATAGATAGATAGATAGATAGATAGATAGATAGATAGATAGATAGATAGATAGATAGATAGATAGATAGATAGATAGATAGATAGATAGATAGATAGATAGATAGATAGATAGATAGATAGATAGATAGATAGATGGTGAGATGCAGAGCGATATTTCAGGTCCGCTGTATGCAGCAGTATTTCTCTCTCTCTCTCTGCTCTTGGAGAGATTTTTCTGAGCTCCAGTCCGCCTGGATAACACATCTAATCCATCACCTGTGTCAGCTTGAAGAATTCTGGTGTCAGCAAGCCCTCTCTCCCTTTCTCTCTCCCGCTCTCTCTCTGTCTTCTGACGGTTTCTATCAGTGGAAAACAGGCTCTTTTGTTCTCGCTGCTGTAGTACAACACTATCTCCCATAACGCATGTGTTACAGAAACAGACTGCTAGGGCCGTGTGTCACTTTCCATCCAGATGCATTTGAGCACTTAAGCAGATCTCAAAACCTCTCAGGGACAGAGAGAGAAAGCGAGAGTGCAGGAGTGAGTGGACACTTTCATTCGGACTATGATGTTTAGCTATAGTTATAGCTATAGTTATAGTATATAGTTATAGTAAACTATAGTTTGGCCATTTGCATGGCCAAAAATTTATTTGACCACACCTGGACATTGAGAAAAGTTAGCACCAATGAAAATGCATATTTGCTAAATAAATAAATGTCTTGTTTAAGACTAAAAATATCATTAAAACAAATTTATTTGAGAAGCAAAACCCCAAAAGATATTAAGACATTCATAAAACAAAGCCAATTTTTACTTGCATTTGGCAAATGGCATCTGTTAATTTTGGACCCTGACTATCGATTTCTGGTGGTTATGGAACTAAAGATAAGGAGAAACATTGGAGAAAGTTTCATTGATCTGATTAACATACTGTAGTCTATGTGAAATTCATTATGCAAATAACATTATAAACTAAATATATGCACTCATGTGATACAGGCAAAAAAAAAAAAAAAAATGCATAGTTAGCACCTAATCATAATGTCTTATTAAACCTAGGCTTTGCTTCATAATGTGTGAATATTTCTTTAACATTCTTTAATGAGTTTCCACTGTTGCTAACCAACTTCCTGAGTCTCATTACTTTTGTCGCCAACTTCTAACTTATGGTTTTCATTAAACGCACTCCAATAAAGCACAAAGAGGAAGTTATGCTCAAATAAAAAGTTCAAGAATCAGTCATTCAAAAATTCATAATGTCAACCACTATTCTGAACATATCCATGTCTATAGATAGTATATATATATATATATATATATATATATATATATATATATATATATATATATATACACACACACACACACACACACACACACACACAACCAGTATCTAAAAGGCTAAGTGAGTATAAGCCACATAATCCAAAAAACAACAAACATAGTGTGTCAAAGACTGTAAATCCTAAAAATATACAGTGTGTCGTCATAACAGAGGGAAAATCCCCCAGCATTGTTCTGTTCACATTCCATAAACATAACTAGGACAATTTTAATTACATGACTTTTTGCCAGATGAAACAAATGTAGGCTACCTGAAGAAATTTAAATACTTTAAACTCAAACTATAATGGCAAAAACTTTGCAAGAATCTCACTGCTTTGATATTACCTGACCTAAGTTTAAAACCCACACAACTTGGGGTCAGCTTTTTTCTTGCTAGCTACAGAAACCAGATCTGAATAAAGAAGGGCTGTGGTAAAACATGATCAAAAATATCCCTAATTATCCAAAAATGCCAACACGCAGACTCGCAGCTATGGCCAGCCGGCTATATTTAGAGAAGTCTTAAAACGACAGAACTACCGCCAGACTGGTGGATTGAGTCCAAGTGAGCTCATTGAAAATGAGTTTGAGGTAAAACTAATGTTGAACTAGTGGTTATATGGTGTTTTTCTGCACTTAATTGGCCCGAACTGTTCAACATTAAGATTTATTATGCAGTTGAATTCCTCGTTGAGGTTTCCTCTCTCTCATGGAGTTTCGTAGATGGTATTGGACCGTATGTAGTACAGAAACCAGCTCCAAAGTTCAGAGACCTTATAAGATTAAAGAGAATCTTTGACAAAGATTAGCTTGGAATGAGACAAATATTGTTTAGAATTTTTGCTCCAGCATCTATTATGGATTTTAACATAATCTCAATGACTTTATCCATGTTTACTTGACCTGTGGAGAACCTACGGTACTTTCTTAAGGAAAAAATGAAGTGTTCTGCTCTGGAGAGCTGGCAGAGTGTTTACTATACGATTGGGTGTCCCATTAATTGCGTGCGGAGGAGAAACATAATGTAAACATGAATTATACGGCCCCTCTTGTTTGCACCGCTTCAGCAAGACCCATAAAAGGAGTATCAAAGCAGCATAAAAAGTGCATGTTAATATAAACCACAGACAAACTAGTATGCATCATTAAAAACCAAGAATCTAGTGAGGGTCAGCACTGATTGTGAACACAATACACCTTTCTTTTAAAGTCAAAGGATAAGATTAGCCTTATGCGCCAAACTCAGAACCTGTCAAATGAATCGCAGACACAGTGGGGGTCCAGTACAAAAAAAGGAAGTCAAATCTCAGTGGGGTGTTCGGCATAAGAACTGATCAGAGAAAGCAAAACCACCCTAAGCGACAACACAATTATTAGTGATAGCCGAGCTGCTCAGAAGCGCTGTTGTAAATGTAATATCTATAGGTGAATAATTAACTCACAGACTATCAAAGCGACTTCAAAAACATGTGTCGTAACGCTAAATTATGTGCATGAGCGTCTCTCTGTCTCGCTTTCTCCCCATTTAAGTGCTTCCAGTGGATGATGGAGTGAATGAATCTAAAGTTGCAGGGTGAAAAGAAAACAGAGAAAGGGAGAGCAATGCAAAGCAGTTCAAATTTCTCCCCTAGAGAGCAATCCTATTGTGTTGCAAGTTAGCAGGCTGTAATTTGACATAAAAGGAACAGAGTACAGTGAAACTGAACTGAGTGCATGCTCGTTAAAAAAAAAAAAATAATAATAATAATAATAATAAGGATGATAAAGGAACACATGTCAACCACTTGCAGAAACTGAGACGGCTCAGATATTCATTCAGATCAGACCAAAAAAAAACCCTAATTTATCCTCCTGGTAGTCTCAACCTTAAATGACACGAGCAGCGCAATGGTCTCTTCCTGTGTAAGTGGGCAGCTCTTGGCCAGAATAAGCTGCAATGAGGAAGAGACTTTATGGTGCAATTCAAAAGTCTGGCTAGGCAAGACTATCTTCCTAGTAATTAAACATTTCCGCTTCTAGAGGTCAGATTTGCAATTTGTCTGAGGTTGTTAGATGACGTTTGTTGCTTTATCAACTTCATACTTCATGCTAAATTCATAAAGATGCATTAAGAGCATCCACTGATACTTACACTTCTACACTTAGCCAGAAAATATCATGCAGATCTTATTTACTCAGTGTAATGTCTTTTTTAAAAAAAAAAATAAAAGATTATTCTTCTTCCTTTTGATTCTTTACAAATGCAGTTCACTGTCTTGGGAGTAATGTTCTTTTATTATTTGTTCTTTGATAAGGTCAGTCTATTCTCTCTCTCTCTCTCTCTCTCTCTCTCTCTCGCAACACAATGCAACTATAAGCTGGGTTCTCATCTGTTATTCCTTTTCTTTCTCATGAAGTGCAGTGCACAATGGCCATCTATTTGTCTCTCTCGGCACCTCCAGATGTTTAAAGATTCTTGATTGCTGTTAAATCCCCAGACTGGAGTGGGTTGGATTCTGCTTCCATCAAGCAACTTGAATACATAAATATATGTATATATACTCTAAAGGAAAAATGCATGTGCTTTAAAGATTCGTTTGTATGCCTTTGATTAAGAAAAGAAAATTCTGATTCCATCAAGAAACTGAAATGCTTACAAATCACTTATTTTATTTTTTATTTTATTCATTTAATTTAACTTAATTTCATATTTCATTTCATTATTTCATTTCATTACATCATTTAATTTAATTTATTTCATCATTTCATTTTATTTCATCATTTCATTTTATTTTATAATTTTTTTAAAATTTTTTTTATTATTTTATTATTTAATTTAATTTAATTTCACCAAAAGTAAACATAATACTGTAACGTACGGTACTGTAATTACATAGTCATTTTATTTTATTTTTTTAATTTCATTTTATTCATTTCATATTTCATTTCATAATTTCATTTTATTTCATAATTATTTTATTTTATTTAATTTCATTCATTTAATTTTATTCATTTTATTTCATTATTTCATTTTATTTTATTCATTTTATTTTTATTATTCATTTTATTTCCTTTCATTTTACCAAAACCAAACATAATACACTCTAAAAAATGCTGGGTTAAAAAAAAAAAAAAAAAACAAGTTGGGTTGAAAATGGACAAACCCAGCCATTGGGTTGTTTTAACCCAGCAGCTGGGTTAAATGTTTGCCCAACCTGCTGGGTAGTTTTATTGTTGACTATATGGCTGACTTAAAATGAATCTAAAATGAAATTAAAATGTTCATTTATTAAACATATTAATAAATGTTAATTTTCAAGATATTTTGGGCTCATTTTAAGTAAGCAATACTGTAATTTTTAAACAATAGTTGAGTTAAGTAAAACTACCCAGCAAACATTTAACTCAACTGCTAGGTTAAAACAACCCAATCGCTGGGTTTGTCCATTTTCAACCCAACTTGGGTTGTTTTTTTTTTTTTAACCCAGCATTTTTAGAGTGTACTGGAAAAGAAAAGAAAAGAAAAGAAAAGAAAAGAAAAGAAAAGAAAAGAAAAGAAAAGAAAAGAAAAGAAAAGAAAAGAAAAGAAAAGAAAAGAAAAGAAAAGAAAAGAAAAGAAAAGAAAAGAAAAGAAAAGAAAAGAAAAGAAAAGAAAACAAAACAAAACAAAACAAAACAAAACAAAACAAAAGAAGAGTAAAATGAAACTAGCGATTGGTTGGAACGGTGGTCAGTTATACAGTACCAAATCAGAATCATTTATTCTAGACAGCTGCGTAATAATTTACCATGTTTTACTAATTTTGCACTGCTTTGGTAGTTTAATTAAACTGAATTCCAAGTAATTCAACTAAGAGAGATTTCAGGAGAAAGAGAGAGAGCTGTGATGATAATAAATCAAATTCTGGTCCACCTGCGAGGCAATTGTTTAAAGGTTTTTGATTAAAGCTCACACTAATCACTCGACAGTGCAATTCTACATCTATACACAGACATGACAGAGAGAGAGAGAGAGAGAAGGGTAAAGAAAGCGTGTAAAGAAAGCAGGACGGAGGAAATGAGAATAGCAGAAAAAAAGAAATGAGTAACAAAGTGTCGAGAGATGGAGCGCAGCTTTGTTTTTGCTGGAGGCAGTATATGAAGGGAAGTTGTGTGTGTGTGTGTGTGTGTGTGTGTGAGACAGGATTCCTCTTATCAGATGACCTGCTCTGCTTTCCCTACGGACCTGCTGTAGCTTATCTGGACCCTCACGCCTCACATACGCTGTTTTCATTCAAAGCAATATCTGCTTTCTACTGTCCAACCAGGACTGACCACTCGTTCGATGACCCTCCTGGGCGCAGAGAGCGATAAGGGTCATGTGACCCGCTGTAGTCGGCGATGAGGCCCATGTGACCTGCTGAGCATGCTTCTTTTCATGGCCGTAGCAAAGCAGGCCACAACCCTAATGCCCAGGATCGGCCGCCACCATCACAGTAACCATGGCAACATGTCCCCTAGGGTCGCTGGGGGTATTACAGCGATAAGCCCTTACGCTGACCCGCTCAGAGGATACGCGCACACAACCTCTCAAATGACATACAAAAGCATATACTTTCTCATTTGCGCAGTGCGCATGGCCTGTGAACAGGTTTGTGGTGAGTCTCGTGAGATGTGTGCTAATTGATCACATATGCACGTATGACAGCTTTCCACAACATATGTGCATAAACACGTGCACATATGTCTGACACACTTTCAGGAATAATAATAAAAAAAGACTGGGTGTGGGCATTTAGTAGAGGAACCCTGGAGTAATCTATCTATATTATGTTGTGTTAAATTATATATTTTCAAAATCAAATATTGAGACAATTGTTTGAATGTGTTTCAGTGCAAATGCATGGACCTTGCTGCATCATTTTTCACTAATTTTCAAATTAGTGAAAAACTAGTTTGTAAATCAAAAACACACCGCTGCCAGTGTAGTTGGATTCACAAACAAATGACAAATGAACGGCTTCTTTTTAGTGAAAAAAAAAAAGAAGAAGAAAGAAGCAAGCAGTGCAGTTTGATTCACGAGCAACTGATACTTATGAGCTGGTTCTTTTTAGAGAATCAAAAACATACCATGTCAAAAGTGTAGTACAGTTTATGATCAAATGACTCTTATGAAATGGTTATTTTAATAAACCATTTAAAAAGACTCAAGATTTACTGGTGTGACAAATCCTTCAATAAATGAACTATACATGAGAATTACTATATATGAGAAAATAAATTTGTTAACACTTTATTTTAGTGTCCTTGTTACATATGTTACATGTACTTACTCTAGTATTAACAGTAAATTATGCATAATTACATGCAACTAACCCAAAATCAAACTATACCCTATAGTAAGTACATTAATGTTAATTATATTATAATTTAATTGTAACAAGGACAACAAAATAAAGTGTAAGCATAAATGCTCAAATTCTCAAAAATAATCCTAAAGCCAATTATATTATAGATAAAAAAAAATGATAAAATATTAATAAACACATAAAAGCAAAGCATTTTATAAAAAAAAAAAGTTAAAACGCCACTCCCCACAAAAATAATCAAAAGTTGTTGGTACTAAAACATTTTTATTATTATTATACAATTATTGAAGTTAAATTAAAATAAAACGCACACAAAAAATAGCCTAATCAGTTGTTTGTACTAAATATAACAATAAATATTAAGACAAAATGTAATAAAGCTAAAACAAAAACAGTTGATGCTAAAAATATATATTTTTTAAATATTAATAGAAATATTAAGGATACAAATATTAAAACTTAAAAAAAGTTTTAAGTCACTATGAAATCAAAATTGACGTTTTTTGCCTTTGAATAATATGAATATGTGCTCCAAAACAAAGACAAAATTCATATTTAGAAGATATAAGCAAACACAGTCTCTCATTTCCGCCAATATGGATCAGCGATTTAAATGACATCATGCTGCACTTCAGCTTTTCATCAGATTTTCTTTCCAATCAAATGCTCTCTATAATGTAAAGCGTCCCGCCCCCTACATTATAAATAGACACGTAAGCTGCGGCTAAAATCGGTCATTTGTTCACACATTTACTATTTTCAACATGTTGAATGGCACATAGTGCAATATATAGGGGATAGGGAATGATTATGACAGTGTAAATATGCTTTTCATTGAGGTGAATGAAGTCTGGTTTCACATTAATGTCCCGTGAACCGCCGCAGCGTGAACAGTCTGCTCCGGTCCAGAGACACAATAGCACAAAGTGGATGATATGCGTGAGTCAGTGCAGACCACAAAACATATCAGACCAATTAGAATTTTGCCCAGAATGCTATATTTTAAAGTGATATAGAGGAGATTAGGATAAACGGTTAGAGATTTGAAGAAAATTGAGGCTTTACAAAGTTCAACAGCTCTGGCCGAGCTGTGATATTAACAAAACACTATTGACAAACACAAAAGCACAAAAACAAACTTGAAGAATCACTGAGATTTTTGCTAGCGGGAGAGAGCACATCATCCAGCCACATCAAATTGATAGTGCACACACATACACACACCTAATACCCCTTTAGTAGATCAATAATTGAACAAAACCTGGAGGTCTTGTTACAAAGACAAGATCACCACTAAATCAACCTCAATGCATTGTGGGTAAAGAGGAGGGGGGCATAACAGCAGAACTCTCCTCTCTCATGGGTGACTGCGACTATAAATTCAGTTGAGGTCCTTCGCTTCCTGCTGTCGTCAGTGTACACCACCTTCACCCCCTTAATGACATGCTGCCGTGCCCTCGTATACAGAAGACGCACATATATGGGGGGCTGGAGTAACAGTGGACGACTATACACCACACTGGCTCTAAGCACTCCCCGGTTGCAGCAAATCACGTTGACAGACCCATAGGGAGGTGGAAAGCAGACGTGTGTTATTGTCTCGGACTGTTCGATATATTATAAGAACAAAGGTGCAGCGAGGGCTGGAGGGGGATTTGAGGCTTGCCTACCACAAATGACCCTCCCTAAGAAACACAGGAAAGCATATATAAATTTCCACTTATTACTGTTTCTTTCGGCACCTCTGTAAGGTTGTTCAGCAATAGAGATGGAGCTAAAGGAAGGGTGAGAGGTGAAGGAAATGCCTGAGCTATGACTGTTAAGCTCTTAGGCCAGAAACACACTGTAGGCAAGACATAAGTACTTGACACTACCATTCCTAAGTTTGGGAACGGTAAGATTTTTTAATGTTTTTCAAAGAAGTCTCATATGCTCACCAAGGCTGCATTTATTTTATTAAAAAATAAACAGCTATATTGTAAAATAGAATTACAAATTAAAAGAACAGTTTCCTATGTGAATACATTTTGAAACGTTATGTATTCCTGTGATGGAAAATCTGAATTTTCAGCATCATTACTCCGGTATTCAGTGTCACATGATCCTTCAGAAATCATTCTAATTTGCTGCTCAAGAAACATTTCTTATTATGATTAATGCTGAAAACTGTTGTGTTGCTTAATATTTTTGCGGAAACTATGATACATTTTTTATCAGGATTATTTGACAAATAGGAAGTTCATTTATGTGAAATAGAAAACTTTGGTAACATTATAAATGTCTTCAAGTCACTTTTCATCTACTTAATGTGTACTTGCTGAATATATTTTACCCTCAACATTTAATGGTAGTGTACATACTATGACAGGAACAAACTTCAGTACTCCCTGGCTGTGTTATTCATGTAGCTAGCTAGCTAACTTTAGCTAACTTTGCAAGATTTGCTCCAAACTGTTGCTCAACCACAATGGTAATTTGCCTAAAAGACCAGAAAAGCAGTTTTTTTCGTTAACATTAATCAGTTTACACTGAAAGTTTATGCTAATGCCTGCTTTAGTGCTTATAATGCACTTTTAGCTTTTGCGTTGCACACAATGCGTTGCACACATTTCGGGTCTTATGTAAACATCTAATAAATATGTGAGTACGCTACATACATTTTAGCAACAAATCTCAAATGAAAACATCACTTGCTAGTTTTTGTATCACTTCATACATTTGAGGTAAAATATGAACTCGAGCTATAAACAAAAAGGTCAAAACGTCAGTGTTAAACGTATCTCAGGTAAATATGTTTGACTGATCTCACTGGGACAGACCACCAAACAAAAAAGGGATGGTTGGATAAATCCACAGTGTGTGTGTCAAAGGGGAAGATCATCTTCACCACAATAAACTGCAAAACAGACCAGACTTCAAGGCGATAGCTCTGTGAGACGAAGATAATATTTTAAACACTAACATCAGGATCATTGTTCAGCAGCCACATGTTTTGAGGTTCAATTTAGTTATATATGCAAATCTAACCTTTTCTTCTCTCATCTGGCTCTGTGTCCACACACACACACACTAGCTTGGAAGACACTGTATGTAGGCCAGTACCATTAATGCTATTACTGCCGGTCAGCGCCCAACCACTGTGTGTGTGTGTCTGTGTCTAATTTGAGTGTTCTAACTGTACACGGAAACATGACATGATAACGTTCATCTACAAGGAGGAAACCACCAATGTTAGGAGGAAAGTTGCACTATAGACAATTGAGGAAAAGGGCCTCGGGTGAGAGTGTGTGTATGTGTGTTTGTGTGTGAGTGTGTGACCCCCCCTCAAAATGTCCATTGCTAAGGCCCTAGGGCGTGCTCAGAGAGCCTCATTATGGAAAAGAATGACAGCTTGCTGTCCAATGTGGGTCAAATGTGAATCAAATTATTTCAAATGCTGACAGTCCATTCAGGTACAGCTGTTTAATGCTATACACTCAAAATTAATGTTCTAGCCGACAGGATGCACAAATATTACACTATCTATTTAAAATGGGATGTCTAGCATGTGTCACATTCTCCAATTATGGTTTATTACCAGGAGTGAGAGTTGAAGAGCAGGTCTTACTCTAGGGGTTGGGTTGATTTGTCCCGACTGGCACTGAGAAGCTACTGGATGTCTGTGTCTGCCTGTCTATCTCTGCGGAGCGATGCTGTGCTGCATTACCTGCACCATAAAGCATTTCCTCACTCTAAACTGCCTTTGTGAGGTAACGTCTGGCTCTGGCAGCCAGATCGAGATGTCGTGTCCACGACTGAGCGAATAGCAAATCAAACGCAGTTGCTGTTGATTTAATGCACTCTATTGTTTTCGCGAGAAGCAGACGTTTGCTATAATGAGATGGAAAGCGGATGTTTTGTTTTTTGTGTCGGCTGTTCGAGTCTTAGCGAGCTGGACCGCGACTGTGTGTCGCTAAATAACAGGTTCTGATGGAACGAAAGCAGAAATCAGTTAAAAAAAAAAAGGTTGTTTGGATGAGATGGCCAGGGGAGGACAGACTCTCCGTCTCCATCTGTCTTGTCTTGCTGTCTCTCTATCTGCACCAGATAAATCTAAAGGGATTTTTTAAATTGCTCAAACGTTGCTCATTCACAGCTCAGGAGACTTTGAGTTCTCAGTTACTTTGCGTTTTAAGTATCTAGGAGTACTATTTCTCAAATGTTTCTAAGGAGGAATTAAAAAAACAAAAACAAAATTATGAATAATTCTTTCATTTGTTTTTTTTTAAATATAAATGGGGTTAATTCAAGATATTTCTCTCAATACAAGTCTTATTTTGCACAATTTTGTGTCAAATAAAATTCTCATTTTAAAGGCATAGTTCACCCAAAAATGAAAATTCTGTCATCACTTACTCACTCTCATGTCATTCCAAGCCCGTAAGACTTTTGCTCATCTGCAGCCTACGCAACTACCACATTCAAGCCCCAGAAAGGTAGTAAAGACCACTGGAGTCACATGGATTACTTTTATGATGTCTTTACTACCTTTCTGGTGCTTGAAAGTGGTAGTTGCATAGGCTGTCAATGAAGGGATGGAAAGGTCTCAGATTTCACTAAAAAGATCTTCATTTGTGTTCTGAAGATGAATGAAAGTCGTACGGGTTTGAAACAACATGAAGGTGAGTGATTAATGACACAATTTTCATTTTTAAGTGAACTAACCCTTCAAAGATGTTTAGATATGTTTACTAAAAAAAATAATTGTAAAAACACTATAAAATTCATCACAACCAGAAAATTTGGTCTTGGAAGAATTTGATGATAAATGTTTGATTTCATATTAAAATCTGAGCTGTCTGTGACATTGAGAATCTTCTGAAACTGAGAAGAACAAACATTTTTGATTCAATCTCTCTATGAGAACTAATAGAAATACTTAAGAGAGCAGTCTTTTTTCTCCTCCGAGAACAGGTAGAGTTATGTTCCCTCTCTTTATTTGAAAGCCCTGAGAGCCAAAAATGAAAGAACACACCAAATTCCTTCCCTCGTTTATTCATTCCCTCTTTTATCCTTTTACCACAGACTCCGTCCAGTCGGCTCTGTGTTTGTCCAGATTCAGGCCAGAAACACTCGGGTTTCCTGTTGGTCAATTTCAGTAACTAAACTCGCATGCTTTCTAAAAATTTCTATCCCTCTCTCTTCCTTTCTTAACATTTGGTGGTTAGAATACAAAGAAATAGGTCTTAACACCTTGACTATTTTGTCTACAAAAATGATCTTGGTCCTATCTAGTGTTTTCAAATGTTCCTTCCCTTTCTCTCAGTCCAGGGCTTGTTTATGACAGAGAGAAAAAAAAAAGCATTCTACTGCTTAAATCTGCTTTATATTCAAACATATGACTGTCTGGTTTTACAATATTAAATATGTAATATTTGGCTATAAGAGAATATCTTTAAAATATTTATCATTTCTATGATTTTAGACAGTTATTTGCCATTGACAAATATACCGATAACCAAAATAATACATAAAAAGCATGTATTCTGTTGTTAAATATAGCATTTCATTGTAAGTTATAAGGTAATTAACACTTTCCAAAAAATCATACTTTACGGTACCATTCCTACATTCTATTTCAATTCAAATGACTAACATTTTGGACACTGGACATAAACAGTCTGCTCATCTTTCCCTTTGTTTCTCTCTCAGCTTTTCCCTCACTTTATGGTTGGCTGGACCCCCACCTTTTGTGTGAATAAATAAAGTCTGAATAATGGGCTCCATATGTAAGAGGCATTGAAAACAGCCTCTAACTTAGTGGGGATATACAAAAGTATGCTTTGATGAGGTAAATGAGTTTGTGTTTGGGAGAGTCAGAAAGAGTAAAATGTGTGTATGTGGAGAAACAGTCCCAAGGGCTCTCAAACAGGAAGTGTTGATGCTGCTCTGTCGAACAGAGGGAGTCAAAAGGAGGCGTGAAGACCAACAAAAGCATAAAACACACTGTGTATTTGTGTGTGAGTGTGTCATTTGACCTCAGTCTTGTGCCTGAACTATGGGGCGTCCGAGAGGGTGGAAGGATGTGGGGCCGCATCAGTATGTTGTTTTTGTTACATTATATTTAAAACAAATACTGTGGCTGCTTAGATGGTAATGGACATGCTTTAGACATGCAATACTTACAAAAAAACCCCTTATAAATTCCAGAGGTCTGCTTAGCGAGCCCTGTATTTAACCGCCTAGCAGTTTTGGTTTTTAGTTAGCAGTGGTACTTGACGTTGGCAAGTTTCTTGTTGACTTCTTATGGTGCTCATGAAGATCTGGAATTAAAGGGCCAGTTGCTAAAGCATCCAGAGTGCTATGATACAGACAGACCAGACACTCGTGTGCAGGCAGCCGTGTGGAAAGACAGACATCTCCCCTGGCGTCAAGCTTTGTCTCATGCCCCTTTCCATTTTTCTGTTCTGTCTTTTCGCTTTCTGTCCTTTCTTCCCTTTTGTCTGACTTGCTGTCACTGAGTCCTGAGCAGGTCCAGATGGAAATTATGTGTTGAACGAAATTAAAAGTAATAGATTTTTAGGACAAACTATTCAAGGTTAAAATAAACTTCCACTAAACTTTTTAAATATTATTATATATATTAGCACTGTCAACCGATTAATCATATTATATATATATATATGTGTGTGTGTGTGTGTGTGTGTGTGTGTGTGTGTGTGTGTGTGTGTGTGTGTGTGTGTGTGTGTGTGTGTGTGTGTGTGTGTGTGTGTGTGTGTAAATAAAAAAATTAAATAAACTTCTCTTTTAGATGTGATTAATCGCGATTATTTGGTTGACAGCGCTATTATATATATATTTTTTAGATTAATCACATCTAAAATAAAAGTTTATTTACATAATATATGTGTACTGTATACTAAACACACACATACATGTATATATTTAACAAAAATATATTTATATACAAAATATTTATATACAATATATCCAATATAATACATAAATATACATGTATACATGTAAATATTTCTTAAATAAATACATATATGTGTAATATATGTGTAATAAAAATACACAGTACACACATATATTATGTACACAAACTTTTTTTTTGGATGCGAATAATAACAATTAATCTTTTGACAGCACTAAAACATATTGTATATATATATATATATATATATATATATATATATATTTTTAAACTAAACCATCTGCAGATGCCAACTAAAGCTCTATCATGCAAAATGGAATATATCCACACCATTATATATATAAAATATTTATTTATTAAAAAATGTTTGGATATGTTTTGTCTCATCACATAAACATCCAGTTAGTGAGTCAAATGTTATTTCAGTAACCATTCTGATTGATTCCAAGTTTGAGTCTTTATTCATTTAAACATGTGTTAAATAAAGCTGAGAAATACTATATTCTTATTAGAATCCGATATCAGTCCTGTAACCATAGACACTGAATGCGGTTTCCCCAGTTATCAAGTGCCAATCAATATTGACTAATATTGGGCTTTTCAAAGAGCGATTTATGAAATTTTACATTTTGTCAATATTAAATATTTGGTTATATACTTGGCTGAAAATAGAATATTACCATAAATGAACTAGGGGTGAATGACGTGTACCACATTGCAAATGACAGACACAGACTCCATGTGGTCCTGCTCATGACATGTTAAACATTAAAGATGGAATCAAATGATCCCCCGCATCCATCAAATGAGCAGCTTGTCATTTTTTTGGTGCTCAATGGCACTCATCCCAGGTAGAGGAAGTCACGCTTCATGGGCCTGCACTTCCTCTCACCCTCAGCCGTGCGTCGGGGGGCCTGACCCCGGACAGACGCCCTCCCATGCGTAGCCCCCTACAGAGACGGTGGGAGGGGGTAAAACTGTGATCTAGGGAGAGTGACAGGACTGCAGCATAATTCAATAACACTAATCCCCAATGAATGGACAAAGAGGCTAGGAAAAAGGGGGGCGGATGAACTGAGCATACCCCGACAGACCCGGAGGCACGGGGATGCCTGGGGAACGGGTGCAGCTGACACATGCCTAAAAGGAGGGGTAAAGGGGTGGGAGGCGGTTTGCTGTGTCCCCCCATCATGAGAGAATTGGGGGGGGGGGGGGTAGTTTGGGGGTCCAGCTGGCTCGCAGTCAGCCTAGTGAATTATTGCCCATGACTGCTGAGCCTGTCTGCATGAGTGTGTATCTACCTAGCTGCTTGTGCAAGGCATTCACATCAATAGATCCTCATTGAACTGATCAATCACCTGTCCTCCAACTCACAGTGACTCATTGACCTTTGACCCGAACGCCGGAACCAATATCATTATTGCCTACCTCTACTTCTCTTCCTACATCCTGGATATGCACATCCTCTCTACAAGGTTTGTATGGAAATGAACATATGCCATATGTGCACACACACAGCTGACCAACCCTCTCAATTCCTGTTTTGTTCATTTTGACTGATGTGAGATCAAAACAACGGACGGTTTCTGCAGCCATTAAATCGGTTGGTCACACAAACATGGACTGCAAACGTTCTGGCTTCGCTTGACTGCTCAGTGATTAATCAGAGCAGACCGTCTGACCGCTCAATCTAATCTGCACACAAATACACACTCAAAATCAACATATGCCACAAACAAATGCTAAAATAGAAAAACAAAGTGATTCACCTATAAGCCATGACCATAATAAGTGATGATGGGTCGTTAAATTATTGAAAATAAATACGCATTCAATTTAATTATCGCAAATCAAATTATTGTGTGTAAAATGTTTCTTTGCATCACTAATTAAGCATCTTCCTTTAACAACTGTAATGTGAACAAAAAAATAAAAATAAAAAAAATAATCAGAAACCTTGGAACGCATGTCAACCAATCAGACTGAAATAATTCAATAATGTCTGTGGTATAAATACAACTAATTCAAAGTCTATGACGAGAGCTAATAAGCTCAAGGTAATACGACATGGTAGAAACCGGCACATCAGACAATCTCTCTGCTTCAGTCTAGAGAAAACAAAATGAATTTATCAGACTTCATCCACTGACAAGCTCCCCGGGGCTTCTACACGGCTGACATGATTTTGTGTGGAGTGTGTGTGTGTGTGTGTGTGTGTCGACGTTTCCTGCAGAATTTTGTCCTAAACAAAACATACTTACAATTATTTTGTAACATATTTTAACATTTTCAAATAATATTTCATAGAATATTAGTTAATTTACCTCGCTGACTGATTCAGACACAAACATTGTACATTTGTTAGTCATTTTAATTTTAACATTAATTCTTTTAACAGAACAGGCTCATAAGAGTCATTTGTTTGTGAATCAAACAAGTCTTTTCCAGTATATCTAAAATATATTTAAAACACAGATATCATTAACAATTAAAATGAAATCAATCAGAATATATATATATATATATTCTGATTGATTTCATTTTAATTTTTAATGATATCTGTGTTTTATAATATATCATTTTACTATTATTACTGTATATTTTTAACTATAATTTATATGTTTAAAATTAAATATAATAGATTCATTTTTGGTGTTGTACAGATTCAAAACAGGAAAAACTGGAGTGTGTTCATGTGTTCTCGCAAAAACGACAAAAACGTACAATGTAAACTCAACAAAGAGTGAATCCACTCTAAGCCACATACACAATGAGACTGTGCCGTCTTTACCGTTCAAATAAAATTGTGAAAGGGTTGGCAAAACATATATGATACACCACAAAAATTCACACAGTGGACAGCAAAAGCTATTATTAGCAATGGAGACTGGAAGACTATTCAGTGCCATTGTGGCTTTACTCAAAAACAACGTGCTAGTGTGAGGTATGTGCAAAACACTGTTAATACAATCACAACTCAGCTTTAAGTGATCAACAACATCTTTAATAGTATTTTAACATAGCGTACTGTGAAAACAGTCCAACCACCGACTGCTGAACAAACTGTTTTCTTGTTGATATCGCTATAATATACTTGCTCACTAGCCTCAGTGTTATTCATATGAGGACAGGAAAGAAAACCACATTTTAGAGGGCCGACAGCTGCACAATCTCAATGGCAGCTCCTCTGACTTCAGTAACGCCTGGGAAGTTGATATTGCATATGAGAGAGAGAGTCATGGTTCATCTTGTGGCCAAACCTTACATATTTCAGCCATGAGAGAACTTCCTCCTCCAGGAGAGAGCAACAGAGAGGGAGGAAACAAAGAGAGATGGTTTACAAAAAACAGCGCTTTACCACATAATTACAGTTGCTAGAACAATCCCATCCAGGAGGCCGTCTGACAGCTCTTTAGCTGAGCAAGCACTTTTTTATGACCTTAGAACACATCCATGATGAAAACCAAGGGCCTTTCACAACATTTAGGCTATATTTATGATGTCAACCAAATGTCAAAGAATCTTCTGGTACAGATATAATCTTGTTGCATTCATGTAAACAGAAAACAAAAACATGAAATTTGCATCTGATTTGAGTCGCTTTCAAATGTGGTACTATATCTAATTTGTATTAAATTACCTCTCAGATTTCATCTAAAATATCTTAATTTGTGTTCCAAAGATGAACAAAGGTCTTACAGGTTTGGAACAACATGAGTGTGAGTAATTAATGACAGAAATTTCATTTTTGGGCAAACTAACCCTTTAATTTCTGGTAATTTAGCCTTATACAAACACTTGATAGGAACTATTTTCCTCTTAATTCATAATTTTTCATAATCTTCTGTCATTGTTACATGACAGATAGGCCAGACCTCATCTAAAACCACCACACACATAGTACACTACATTATAATCTATATTCTATAATTAGTGATATATATATATGTATATAGTTGCACATCAGTAAGTGGTTTTTACAACCCAAATTTCGGAAATGTTGGGGTGTTTTTAAAATCTGAATAAAATGAAAACTAAAAGACTTGCAAATCACATGACCCAATATTTTATTGACAATAGAAAACAGATAACATAAATGTTTAAACAGATACATTTTACACTTTATCCACTAAATGAGCTCATTTCAAATTTGAGTCTAAAAAAGTTGGCACGGGGGCAACAAATGGCTGGGAGAACAACTAGCAACTAATTAAGTTAATTGATATCAGGTCTGTAACATGATTAGCTATAAAAGGGATGTCTTAGAGAGGCAAAGTCTCTCAGAAGTAATGATGGGCAGAGCTATGCAAGAGTGTGTAAAAAGATTGTGAAATACTTTAAAAACAATGTTCATCAATGTCAAATTGCAAAGGCTTTTTAAATCTCATCATCTACAGTGCATAACATCATCAAAAGATTCAGAGAAAATGGAGAAATCTCTGTGAGTAAGGGACAAGGCTGAAGATCTTTATTGTATGCCTGTGGTCTAAGGGCCCTCAGATGACACTGCTTCACTCATCGGCATGATTGTGTCAATGCGGCCCAGGAATACTTCCAGAAACCACTGTCGGTAAACACAATCCGCCGTGCCATCTGCAGATGCCAACTAAAACTATCATGCAAAAAGGAAGCCATATGTGCACATGGTCCAGAAGCACCGTCGTTTCCTGTGGACCAAGGCTTATTTAAAATGGACTTCAAAGTGGAAAAGTGTTCTATGGTCAGACGAGTCCAAATTTGACATTCTTGTTGGAAATCACGGACACCATGTCCTCCGGGCTAAAGAGGAGGGAGACCTTCCAGTGTGTTATTAGCGTTCAGTTCATACATATAGTAAGGGTGAATTCAGGTTGATTATGTCACTTTTTCCCAGTCATTGCAATGGCAAAAAGTGTCAATATTTAAAATATAATAACTGCAGCTCAACTAAAAACCACTTAGTAATGTGAAAGTACTATAAAAATCACTTACACATCCCAGAATAAAAACAGATGGTTATATCTCAAGTTATAAAAACAGATGCACAAAAAATATCAGATCTGTTCATTGCAAGTGTACATGCAGCCTTGGACGCTGTTTCTACTTAAGTCTGTGTTTCACTAAAGCCTTCATAATACAGCACTAGTTTCAGAACAAGGTCATTTCAGGGACTCGTGGATCAAGCGAGCACTTTTAACACATTCTCTTTGACAGAACGCAGCCGTACAAGATTTCACAGCCTAATCTCTGAGGCATATCTGACTGATGCTTGAGCAGTCAGGCCTATTGCTTTAACACCGACAGCAGTCCAAATCATTGCAGATGTTGACTTTGAGGGCTATGATATTCTGTAAGTAATCTCTTTCCTGTGAGAACCTGTAAGTCTGTCTGCGTCTTGTTAAAAGACAAAAAACATGCTCGGATACACGCATCTTTGTGAGTCATGGTTACATGCACATACAAAGACCTGACTGTCAAGAAGTCTACTTGTTACCCTCACCATGAACAAACAGGTAAAGCCGTAGCATAGCCTCCGAGTCTGTCCTCATGGAAACCGGCAGTAATGAGTCAGTCTGGAGGCTTACGGTGGAGCTGGGAAAGGAAGCAGAACCCTGACCTCAAAAGGACAGAAACAAGACAGTAGATCTAAAGCTGGCCGATAGGGGGAAGTTGACCAAATCACAAATAAGCGAGTCGAGAGAAAAAAAAAAGTTGAGTTGAGTTGTCGAGTTGTCTGGGCTTTCCCACCTCTTCAAACATTCCCAGAATAATTGGTGCTTGTGGAAACATGGCAACACTGTGCTTTTAAGGTTTTATCAATCAAAAAAGCAGATCTAGAAGTGCATAGACTGACAGACATGTGGAGGCAATGCACAGCTATGCTTTCTAAACAAACACCCTCATGACTGGTACAACAGCTAAGCACACGTCAGTCAAAAAGGCAACTTCAAAAGATCTACCGTGCCTTGTAAAAAGTGATGTATATCTATATATATATATATATATATATATATATATATATATATATATATATATATATATATATATATATATATATATATATATACACAAACACACATATATATATACACACACACACATATATACACACACACACATATATATATACACACACACACACATATATACACACACACACATATATATACATATACATACATATATATATATATATATATATATATATATATATATACATATACATATATATATATATATATATATACATACATACATACATACATACACACACACACACACACACACACACCCGCACGCAATAAGGTACGAGATGCTGTGCTGTATCGTGAATAAGTCATAGCTGAAGTGCCTGCAACCCCTTCAGCCGTGACTTATTCACGATACAGCACTAGCCTCGAGTACCTTATTGCTTTTATAAAACAGTTACCACACAATACAAATATTAAAGCCAAAAATATGTATCAATGCAACTTTCATGAAGTAAAATTTCACTAAAAGCCTTCCTTCCGCCGGAAAAAATAGTCCCTGACCGTGAAAAGTAACAGAACATTATATTACATTAATACGCCATTAGATGGCAGCAAAGACTGTCTTTATGAGAGTGTCAGTCAGTAGAAAAGACTTTTACATTGAAAAGACTGAATTGTTGTTAACACGGAACAAGACGCAACTGAAAAAAACTTTGACTAGCGCTGTCAGAGTGGTTGCTAAGGGTGTTGTGTAGCGATAAACAGAACCGTTGGGTGAAGCGGTCATAGCCGTGTTTTATCGTGAATAAAACACAGCTATTGACCAATCAGAATCAAGGACAGGAACTAACAGTTTTATAAATAAATAAATAAATACACATGTGTATATTCTAATAGGAATTATTATAAAAATTTATTATAAAGTGTGGTTGCAACAGACAATATCATGATATATGATATGATATGATATGATATGATATGATATGATATGATATGATATGATATGATATGATATGATATGATATGATATGATATGATATGATATGATATGATATGATATGATATGATATGATATGATATATGATATGATATATGATATGATATATGATATATGATATGATATATGATATGATATATGATATGATATATGATATGATATATGATATGATATATGATATGATATATGATATGATATATGATATGATATATGATATGATATGATATGATATGATATATGATATGATATGATATGATATGATATATGATATGATATGATATATGATATGATATGATATATGATATGATATATGATATGATATATGATATGATATGATATGATATATGATATGATATGATATGATATATGATATGATATATGATATGATATATGATATGATATGATGATATGATATGAGTTAATGTTGGAAATGCCATTCTCATCTGCATGTCAATGCATTAGCTGATTGCTTTCTAAACAAACACTCTCATGACTAGTACAACCACTAAGCACATGTCAGTCAGGAGGAGAGTTAAAGAGATTTGCTGTGATGTGTCTCGGAAAAAGTGTGCAATGCTCATAACCGTGTCTGAATTGATGCCTTAATTAGACCTTGACTGTTTGCCTCTCCTTTTTAATGAAGAGCAACAAAATGTCAGGTGCCTGAAGAGGCCTCTCTGTGTCTTTTCCTCTCTCTCTCCATCTACAAATCAACAGCCTCTTAACGGAGAAGAAAATAAATAACCAAAATTGTCATAACGAAACTGTAAGTGCAAAGCTATTCAATTGAAGCATGGAATCAAAATGTAATTACCTGAGAAACAATTGCATGAAAAAAATAAAAATAAAAAAAAAACTTCCGTAGAGAGAGGTCTGTGGGAACAATGAGGTCTGAGAATGCTGTTTTGCTACAGAACTGAATGGTGGAAGCTGAAAAAGTGAGCTTGAGAAATACTTACTCAACAATTCTAAAGTTACAAAAAGCACTTCTATTGTTCTCAGTGGTGTGAGCCAAAAAAAAAGAAGAAGAAGAAAAATTGGAAGGATAAAATAGCACTCTGTACAATATGAAATTCCCTTATGGATAGATGGATGGATGGATTTGCTCTTCTTTTAGTCTAAATCAGGCTAATTAGCCCATTAATGAGGTGGCAAATGTCAAGCCCTGCTGGCTAGCCGGGTTATGAGGACAGTGCTGGAGGCCATTTTAGGAAAGAAAACTCAGCATTTTCTGTTTCAGCCTGTCAAGGGATTCGCAAAGAAATCCAGGCTGCACGTAACTGAAATACTTAGCTACATTTCACAGAAAACAAACCAGAAACAAATGGAAGACAAAGTCTTTTTGTAGTTTTAGAACATGTAATGAGTAAAGAGGTTTTTTGGCTCCTCTCCACTAAAGACAGGAATATGTTAAATTAGCCGAATTACAACTCTAATGCCAGAGTATCTGCTCGCATTTTTCCGAGATACATTCATTTGTATTGGATTTGTAGTTAGGAATAGCAGGATACCATACCAGCGCTTCTACAATACCCATCAAAGATCATCTAACACATCTAAAAGGATCAGTTTCCCCATTTAAAAATTGGATACAGTTTCATGTCTTTGTTATAAAGGAAGCTTAGCTATAGCAAATGCCATTTGGCCTTGACACGAGAACACAAACGCCATAAATCCAAACAAATCCAAGCAAACAAGTTCACTTCTTTAGACTTAAAGTACTTAAGGGCCCAAGAGACTGACAGAGAGGTTGACACTGGAACCTCGGCTTATTTGCACATTACAGAGGCTGTCAGAAGTCGTTGTTTTCCTGTCGCTAATCTGAAGGCCAGCAGGTTTCCTTCAGCTGTTCTGGGGGTTTTGAGGGGTCCAGTGACAGCTCGTCCCCCTTTCACCTTTACGGTAACTCTAACCCGCAATGACACCCAATCATTTTCTCACTGGATTAGGCTCCCGCCAAGTTCAGACAAATAAACTTTCTATGACTTCAAAATAATGCTTTGCAGACCCCCTCTTTTCATGGGGTCTGGCTGTCGTCCATATGGTCCCCCCTTGTGGCGTACATTAAGAAGCGGAGCTGTATAATGTGACAGCCTGAAGAACCATCAATTGCAAAGTTGAAGCCTGTAGTGGCAACGGTATGCTAATATTCGAAAGTGCACAGAAGAACAGTCGGGGAGAGAAAAATCCAACAGGACAGTTGGAAAAGGAGATAGCAAGGAAAAGTACAGGAAATATGTGTAACAAAAGACACACAGAACTCGGCGGGTAGCCTCAGGTCGCTGGGACACCACGGCGCAAAACACACACACACACACACACACACACACACACACATGGTTGAAGAGAAAGATGCTTCAGGCATCAGGAAACAAAAGGCTCAGTGCTGTGGAAAACATTGAGTCTGAAATTAAAGAGATGTGTTTCAACTCTGTTGCCATATTCATAACCGAAAAGATAAGAAATATAGATTATTATATTCAAAATAGGGTGCTTTCACACGGTGCAGACCATGAGTGTTTCCTAAACTAGTATTTTTGTCATTTTCCAGCTAAAATATCTAACTATCCTTAAATCAAGATCAAGCAAGGGGAAGAACAGTAAGCTTAATTCAAAATAAATTAACTCTACCTCACATAACTTATAAACTAACTGTCTTTTTTGAAAGAAATTAATACTTTTATTCAGCAAGAGTGCATTAAATTGATCAAAAGTGACAGCAATGACATTTATAATGTTATGTTACCCCAAAAAATATATCACAGTTTCCACAAACATATTAAGCAGCACAAAATAAGAAATATAGTAATAAGAAATGTTTTTTGAGCAGCAAATCAGCAAATTAGAATGAATTTTGAGGGATCATGTGACACTCAAGACTATGATGCCAAAATTCAGCTTTACCATCACATGAATAAATTACATATTAAAATGAAAGTTAATTTAAATTGTAATAATATTTCACAATATTAATGTTTTAGTGTGTTTTTGTTTAAATTAATACAAATACAAATACAAATCCCAAAGTTTTGAATGGTTATGTACCTCTGAAATCATGTCATCTTATATTTATTTAGTAAAAAGCATCTAATTTGCTTGTTTGGTTGGTATCAAAGAATATAAATACACAAATAATTGTGTTATTCTGATTTTATTTTATTTTTTAATCAAACCATAGTATGTCATCAAAGCTAATAAATAAATGTGTATGTTTAAAACATTTAATTACACATATAATGAGAAAAATATATGGCTAACACTTTACAATAAGGTCTCATTTGTTAACATTAGTTAATGTATTAACTAATATGAACTTATTTATTAATCTTTGTTAATGTTTGTTGATAAAAATACAGTCTTTCATTGTTTATTCATGTTTCTTCGCAGTGCATTAACTAACTTTTGACTTTTGATTTTAATAATGTATTAGTAAATGTTGAAATTCTCAAGTATTGTTCATTCTTAATCCATGTTAACTAATGAAACCTTATTGTAAAGTGTTACCAATATATGTATATAACTTATTTTTTAATAAATAAATAAAGACACACAAATAATACAAATGTGAAAAGACCTAAAGGAGCAGTGGGAGGGGGTTGTTATCGAACTCAGGTTTGGTAGTTGTGCTTATCTAAGGTTTTCTCCATTTCAGATGGGGCTCGGGACAAATCAAAGAGGCTAAGCTCAGTACAAGCAGCTTATCCAAATGCAGCCTAACCAGGGATTTGTGCTGTTTCATTCAAACAAGATTTATGCTTTTCACTGGCAATTATTACACACATACACTCTCAGCGCAGAAGTCGAAGCAAATCAGTCAGCGACTTAGTCGGACAGATGTACACATGCCATCCCATGTGCAGAAAAAAAAAGACAGAATCAGATTAGAGACCATCAGCCATCAATCAAATAACAGAGCAAACATGGGCATTATTGTGCAGTTAAACATTTTCTTCCACATTCTGATGCCATAAATCATTGAGAAATGTCTTGTAAACTAATTTTTCTGCTTTAGCACTGTCTGTGATGCTGACTCAATAGTGTAAAACCAAAAACACAACAGCATTCAGCACTAAGGGCAATGTAATCTCTTTCAGGTCAAGTGCATTGTGGGACTTTTATTCCCTGTATAACTGGATCAGGAATGTGGCTTAATAAGGGTTCTAATGTACTGAAAGTTGTACTTTCTGAACACATGTAGGAGTGGAGGATCATCCTAAAGTGTCACTCTAAACCTGTATGACTCACTTTCTTCTGACATTTGGGTGAGTAAATGTTGACAGAATTTCATTTTTGGATGAACTATCCCTTTAAGAAGTCTTGGCACTCTCAAAACAAGAAGCCAAGAAAAAAATATACCATGTGAGGAAGATGATAGAAAACAGACTATTCAAGACTCTTAAAAAGTTAATGGACCCGTTAGGCAAAAAGCTGCTGCATTTACTGTCTATTTTATGGTTTCTCTATTAGGTCTTTGTGTCTAAGCCGAATCAGTTGTTTTGTTCTCAGATATAGTGAACCCGTCTCTGTTTAGCTGTCTGTGGCTTGTGTGGAGGATGTTGAACAAGAGCAGAGCAGAAATATTTACAAACGCATCCTATAATGATCTCTTGAGTGCCATTTCAGGGGAAAAAGAGCAAAAGAGCACAAGAAAAAGAAAAAAGAGAGAGAACAAGAGAAAACAAACAGGAATGGAGCAGAAAAAAATGACCAAAAATTCCTCAGTTCATCCTTTAAAACTGTCTACTTTAAATCTGATATGAGATGGCTGTACTGATGCAAAATCCAAATCCCTTCTAAAGCCGAGTAGAAAGAGCATGTTGGAAATACAGAGGAGCGAGAGAGGAAAGTAAAAACAGAGACAGACAACAGATGCCTGCAGAGTAAATATATTGTTTTCCCCCTCTGACAGTCGATGATGATTCTTTTATGGGGGAAGTCATTGTGGTCTGAAAGGAGAAACAATTTCCTCTCCATCTCACAAGGCAACAATAGCAGCCAGTATAACCGCTACTGCTGGAGACATGCTGCCATTGTTGGTTACATGATCCCAGAGGTCTGCATTTTTTTTTTCTTTTAGACGTTATTGTTGGGCCTCATCCTCTTCCATGGTCCTTGCTTATAAAATAACTGTCTGCGGCCGACACACTATGTTCTATGAACTTTCCATAAGCTTGGATAAAGATACAAAATAAACACACAAGAGGATTTTTTCCCCCTGTATTTTACAATTTGCACTGTATTTTTTATATTCAAACAGTACAACGTATTTACAAACACAAAAAATAAAAATGCATTTATTATATTACTATTTATTTATTATACTACATTATATTTACTTGTCTAGTTATTTATTTTATTTGTTTGGTCCACCAATAAATAAATAAATAAATAAAATCCTGAATTACTAAAATCAAGAATATAAAAAAATTAAATAAATAAATAAATAAATGCTTAGTTAAATGAATACAAGACACAAAGAAATAAGGATGTAGGATGTATTTATTTAAATAATGTATATTATATATTTGTTTATTTAATGTTTTCCTTTGTTTTGCCGACACTGTAAGCCCGAATAATTTGGCAAAACTCAAAAAAAATTGAGTTTAAGCAAGCAGAACTGGCTAATTTTTACATTTTATTTGTTCTTAACTTGAAATGTTTGAGTACACTAATTCACACATTTAACTTAAAATTTCCATGTAACCTCAATGTGAACATTTTTATTAGTGTAAACGTAGCTAGCTAGCTAACAAGCTAATTCAGAAAATGCTAACTAGCCAAGTTCATAAAACTCAAAACAACAAAACATTTCAGTTTACTTAAAGGTGCAATTTGTAAAATTTGGGAGGATATATTGACAGAAATGCAATATAATATACATAACTGTTTTCAGCGGTGTATAAAGATCTTACATAATGAACCGTCATGTTTTTATTAGCTTAGAATGAGCCATTTCTATCTATATATCTGTATATGTATAGATAAATATATATATATATATATATATATATATATCTGTATATGTATAGATAAATATATATATATATATATATATATATATATATATCTGTATATGTATAGATAAATATATATATATATATATATATATATATATCTGTATATGTATAGATAAATATATATATATATATATATATATATATATATATCTGTATATGTATAGATAAATATATATATATATATATATATATATATATATCTGTATATGTATAGATAAATATATCTGTATATGTATAGATAAATATATATATATATGTATAGATAAATATATATATATATATATATATATATATATATATATATATATATATATATATACACACACCACGAGTCCCCCCTCCATATTAAGTCAACATTATGCGCCAGCATGTTTCTACAGCAGACCTTTACACACTGCACCTTTAAAATATATCAGTTCTGTGAACTTGAAAGAAAAAGAAAGTGCTAAATACTCATAGAAGTTAATTTGACTGAACTTATTTAAGTTTGTCCTACTCAAACCAAATAATTATTTTGAGCATTAGGGTTTACAGTGCTCCATTTTAATGTATATTAAACTCTATCTCTATCTATTCCCATCTTGGGGTAATGTTTATTAAATGTTTTATAAAATTATGAGAAAGTTGAATCTCACAACATCTCATGTTCCAAGAGCCCTTAATCATCATTGGTTTGTCAACATAATAAGGCAGTGGAAAAAAAAAAGAAAGAAAGTCAGCATTTGAGTGCTTGAAACCTGATCTTGAGAAACACAGTTAATCTTATCTCTGTCACGCCGCTCAGTGTGACCCTGTCTAAAGCAGACAGCGCTCTGGAGAGAGAGTAGCCCAAACATCAGACAGATCTCATTACACGGGGGCAACCCAGGAAGCCAAGACTGTCACCCGATCCACCGCACACCTTTCAGCTCTCACACTCTGCGTCAAAACACCGCATACCTGCAGGGGCGGAGAAGACGGGGTGATGTCTGCCTCTAGTTAGACAATTTACACAATGCTGATTTGATGCAACTGCAAAATGAAAGTGGTTCAAGTGCAGCTGAATTGTGTTCGACGTTCATTAACTCTGTGGGAGAAACTGCTATCTCGAAAAGCCTTTACAAAAGATCAGGGAGATATTGGGGCCAGTGCGGCTTCATTGACACCCAGGGAGCATATAGACAGTGACTGAACTGATGATGGAGTGCTCCCTGTGTTTACTCAGCCCGAGGGGCAGCTGTTTACTAACTCCGTATGAGGGCGACAGAAAAACAAACTATGGGTCAGGGTCCAAATCTACACACTCTCACCCTACACAAACACACAGCCTGTGGGTCTGGACCCCCTGCCGGACCAGCAGCTGCTTTGAGCTGAGCCAAACTGTGTGTGCCAAACACACCAAAAACACCAATCCAACAATCTTTGCATACACTTACACAAAACTATCAAGGTGTTGCCATGTTATTGTGCATGTACCATGGTAATAGTAAATAAATGTTCTTTGATATACCTTGAAATATTTTTTTTTTTTTTTGCGACATGTGACATGGTAATACCATGCTATTCTTTAGAGTACCTTGATATGCTATGATTGTTTGGACAAGCTACCATGATGGTACCATGATAATACCATGTTATTCTTTAAAGTACCTATAAATACTATGTTGTTATGTTGTTTCTTCACATCAGCCATGGTAATAACATGATTTTTTGGATATAGTATTCTTTAAAGTACCTTAGAATACCATTGTTTTCCTAAAAGTTTGGGATTGGTAACATTTTTTAATGTTAGAATTCTCTTATGCTCACCAAGACTGCATTTATTTGATTAAAAAATACAGTAAAATAACTTGATAATTAATATAGTTTAAAATGTATTTTATTCTTGTGATGCAAAGCTGAATTTTCAGTATCATTACTCCAGTCTTCAGTGTCACATGATCCTTCAGAAATCATTTTAATAGGCTGATTTGGTGCTCAAAAAAAATTCTTATTATCAATATTGAAAACAACTGTGATGGTTAACATTTCTCTGGAAAAAAAAAAAACATACATTTTTGTTCAGGATACTTTAATGAACAGAGAGTTTAAAAGCACAGCATTTATTTGAAAATAATTTTTTTGAAACATTATAAATGTCTTTACTGTCAATTTTGACCAATTTAAAGCATCCCTGCTAAAATGAAATAAATAAAAAAGAATGGTAGTGTACCAGTGTCATGATTTTTGGACATAATAATTGTAATATCATGGCATTCTTCAAAGAACCTTGGAATACCATGTTTTATTCACAGGTGTTACATTTTTGAACATGAACCATGGTAATATCATGATTTTTTGAACATGGTAAACCATGGTATTTAATACTTTAATACTATGCGTTTTGATATGGTATCATGGTAACACTATGGTATTTTCTGAAGCACATGAACATAGTACTCATTCCATACTACATCATGCATTTAAAGCATTTACCATCTGACACCATCACTGAACCATGGTATTACTTTTCTATAAGAGAAACAAGCCTAGTTTCAAATCCACTGGACCCCATTCACAAGCAACATATCTTCTGTTTATGCTCTGAACACACACGGTCTGTGCTCGACTGTGACCGCATGGCTGCCCTTGTATGGCCTCTTGAGAAGGCATTGTGATGGCGTTACGCCGACGGTGATTATCGCTTAATGGATGACATCAGCGCCAGCAACGTTAGCCATGTTAGTGTAGAAAACGTCTCCAAAAACCACCAAGCCTTGCACTGGGATGGGACATTAACCTCACATGCCACTCCTTATTACATATTACACACCAAACTCACAAATATATACACAGGCCTACCTTCTGAGTTGTAACCCTGTGCTTGGCATTTCCTGTCTCTCTCTCTGATTGTGTAATGGGATTACATGGCCCTGACCTTGCTCCGTGCACTCGCACTTTTGTCACCCTCTGGACTGACTCCCCGGCAAAACATAATGAAAAAGCCTGAAGCAAGCAGTGCCGAGAAAGAGCCACACACACACGATTCTAAACGAGAATTACAGAGCAAAATATCTCATCTGTGCTCTGCTGCCTTATGTGGAGGCTGATATATATATATATATATATTACAGAAAGAAACTATTCGTATTAGTTCCATGTTTCCATGTTGACATTAAGATATGTATCCTGAGTAAATAAAACAATTATTTATCTTGTTTATTAAGTTGTGAAACAGGGTATTATTGAGGAATTTGCAGGCAAGTAAGCATTTCCTTTTTCTGCTAGTCTAAATGACTGGAAGTGCATTTGGGATGCATGAACGAGGCGAGGCTGTCAGTTTGTATTAGGCGCATGGGAGTGTGACGTCACAGGGAAGTCTGCCACGGGCCAGCCGGCTGAACAGGAGGATGTGTGTGTGTGTGTGGGGGGGGGGATGTCTGTGATCCATGCCAAGACGGGATGAAAGGTGGACACGGAAAAGGGGTGAGGGCCCGGTAATGACTTTGTGTGGGAGACATTATTACCTGACATTTGAAACATTATCGCACGCTATTAGATAAGTATCAGAATTCATTAGAGATGATGGTGTCTGAATGTTGTCTCGAAGGTTATAAAGAGGTTGACAGGCCAAGAGAAGACAGGAAATTACCAATAACATTCTGATAGCAGCTAAAAAAACAAAGAAAAACAACAACACAGATATCTCTTAGAGCACGTATATTCTATGTACAGGGCATATGGGGATGCTAAACTAAGCCTAGTCATGTGTTAGTTCATTGTAGATGCTTCAAGAAAGTGTTAATGATCTACAATAAAGTTCTCAGTAGAACACATCTCAACACTGGCACTAAAAACTCTTTTGACGCTAATAATGGCACTGGTGAACACAATACATCTTGTCAGCTGAAATGAGTTCTTAAGTGAGATGTGTAAGATACAAAGCTGCTTCGATTGTAGACACGGTCCAAGCAAGATGAAAGTTTTTGAAAGTGTTATTTAAAGTGACAGGGAAAGAAAAGGGGGGAAAATGCTCTCACAAGCACAAACAATGTGTTTTTGTGTAAAAACCAAAAAGCAACATCATTCAGGCTTTCAGCCAGAGAGCCTCACTTGAAAGCTACCTGATAAAGCCAGCTCTTCAGAGACGCAACAGCATCAACAAATCACAGCGCAACACAAATGACTGAAGACGGGTGCTTTTGGTTTCCACTCAAGGGAAGCATGACTCTTTATGTTTATTCCAAATGTTTATGCATATTCAAACATGCGGCATATTTGATTACGAGACTGAATGTGAGGTCACATTAGCAAAATTTCTGTGAAATGTAGGTCTATTCAAACCAAGCAACTTTCTATATGACCAACTTGAACTTGTTGCAAAATTCTCCATTGCAGGGATTCCTATTCAATAACTGGATTTCGACAGATGACAACACCTTAAAGGGATAGTTCACCCAAAAATGAAAATTCTCTTATCATTTACTCACCCTCAAGCTGTTCCACACCTGTATAAAGCAGATCTCGGCCCCCGTTGACTACCAGAGTAAGGAAAAAATACTATGGCAGTCAATGGGGGGTGAGATCTGCTTGGTTACAAAAATTCGTCCAAATATCTTCCTTTGTGTACAACAGAACAAAAGTAATGATTTCAAATTCATGCAAAAACATACAAGAATGTTTTTACTAACAATTCATAATAATTCAAATAAGTCACGAATCAGCCTCAATGAACAAAGAAGTGTGAATGAGATTTGAGAGCTATTGGAAGGTATTTTCTCTTGATAGTGGTTTCATTTTCAATATTTTCCTCACAAAGAGCTATCGAATGGCTTCAGAAGACTTTGAATATAACACATGAGTCAAATGGACTAATTTTTTGGTGCTATTGTGTCATTTTTGGAGCTTGAAATAGTTCCTATTCACTTATATTGTAAAGAAAACGAGCAGCCAGGACATTATGCAAAACATCTTCAATAGTTTTTTACTGAAGAAAGAAAGTCAAATGGGTTTAGAAAAAGCCATGAGGGTGAGAAAATAATTTATGGGTCAACTATCCCTTTAACAACAGTTATCCACAAACAAATAGGTCCTATTTTTTTAACAACATAATGGGTTGGTCGAACTACAACTACGGCCCATGGTATACAACAATGTTTGCTGTAGTGAAAGCCAAGCAGGTTTTAATTGGTTTAAAGTGCACTCCACCTATTCAGACATGCACATGCAGGACAATTTGAGGTTTTCCCATCTCTAGGCTTAGCTTTTATCTAATTTCCCCTCTGCTCTAAGAGACTACACTAATGAATTGGGTAATCACAGATATCTAGCCTATTCAAGTGCTTTGTAAAGTAAATCAATATGGTCTGGCGACGGGCCAGTTGTCCACTTTGACGGACAGTAGAAATCTATTTGTGGAACTGCGGGCAAAAAAAAAAAAAAAAATGCATTTACTCTTTCTCTCTGGATCACATTATCCATCCCTGTGCCATCCCCCTTCATTTTCATGGCCTCATTCCCTTCCATGCTAAAGGTGGAAGGTGTATAATTTTATGTAAGAAACGTATGGAGCTTTGTTTCATTTCCACAGTAGCATATCAATAAGGCCAACACGATTGGCAGGAATTTCTATGAATTTCAAATGCTTTCCCTGCAGTGATTATGTGAGCCGGGCACTCCGTTTGAATATCGATATGCTGATGACTAGCCACACTATGCTAATGCTCTGGGCTTCAACCAAACCACAGCGAACAGCGAACATCACAGCCCTGCTAATATGAAATAGATATTTCTGTGTCATTACAGAGGTTTTCCTTTTCGAAACATGCTGGAAAGAGGTCCCGCAAGGACATCTGTTAGCAATGAGTTTGCCGCGCAACTCTAATCTTTTGAACGCTGTAGCGGAAGACTTTGAGACCGGAGCACAGATCTTCTCTTATGTGGTTCACCAGTCCTGATCATACTGTCAAATGTTAGTGGAAACCATGACCCAAATTGCTAGTTCACACAATTACATTTAGACCACAAGTGCCAGAGAGAAAGACTGGGTTACAGCGACGTAGACACTCTGTATTCAATTAAACAAACACACTGGAAGAACATGCTGTACACTACAGCTGACATTGTATCGAAACGGAGGTGCTGAACATTACCCGACGTTAACCGCAGGACATAATGCTGTCAAATGCAACCAGACGCAATCTGCATTTGATGAATAGGCTTCAGTTTCACTTTAGTAACTCGCTATGGATACCTAGCCAACAAAAAACGTTATTTTCAGACCAGTTAGCCTCACATTTATGCATTTGACAGACATTATTGCGACTCACATTGCATTCAAGCAGTAAATTTTTACAATCCATGCATTCCCTGGGAATCAAAACCATGATCTTTATAGATACGCTAATTTAAGCTTAATTTAAGAACACAAGAGTGTTTGTCGGAGCGGTTAGCTTACATGCTCTGTCATGTTGAGTTCTGGTGCTCATGTGGGCAAAGCAGGTTCGAGTCTGGATTTTTTTTTATTCACAGTGATATATATATATATATATATATATATATATATATATATATATATAAAAAATAGCATTTGCAACTTGAACAAAAAAAAAACCTGACAACGTTTATGATGTGCAAGGGTTTATGGGTAATGGTCGGAAAATCATTCATGGATGTACACTTTGGGGAAAAAACACAGCATTACCATCATCCAGGCACTTTTGGCTAACTAATGATCAGTTTACTATGATTTGGGATGCACTAAGTGAAATATTGTATACTATTTAGGACAAAAAGCATGTGAAGATGTAAACAAAGTCCATCAAAAAAAAGTATATTAGATTCCACACACGTCCTTTCAAACTGTCCTCCTCTTAAATGCAATCTCAAGAAACAGAGCTTATAACATGGACCGCATCTTGAATTTAGTCAAGTGGGAAATAAATGGCAAGAAGGTCTCTGGTGAGGACTGACACTAATCATGAGGTTAATTCACCAACCTCATGATGTTAGGACCAATTAAGGCTGGCAGTCAACAGGGTAATGTATTGCTCTCCTGAAATATGATACGAACAATATTAAATGAAGAGGCAGAAGTTTATAGTTAGGAGATTAATAAAGTAGAAGGGTAGAAATAAACAGAAGCGGCACACATGAGATCCTGAGAGAGAGCATTAGCATCAACTACCTAATAAACTCTCCTGATCTAAATGCAATCGGTCTAAAAAACGAGACAATGGCTATGTTTAGAATAGCATACAACTTGAGTGAAACTCACAATTAAGATTTTGCAAAATGTGCTGGTTGCTCCTTTCCAAGCAATTACACTGATAGTTTTCTCTTCCACTGAGCTGAATATGTGAGTTGAACTCAAGAATCAAATCAGTCTGATTCATGATGAAATCATTCAAAACAGTTTTGTGAACGGCATCAATGATTCATTTAAAAGATTTGACTCAAAATAATGAGTCATTCAAAAATTGGACATGACCACTTTTCTAATGAATTTTCCAGTTGAGGTTTTTGAGATTTTTAGTGAATAGCAGCTTTAGTTTTGGTTTCTCGCACAAAACTTTTAAGAAGACTTGGAATAGTTAAAATAACTATTTTTATGATTGTTTTATGTACAGTACTTTTCTCAGCTTGAACATCTCATTTATTGTAACTCATTAAAACTCCCCATATGCGTTCCGGACGAAAGAAAGTCATTTGGGTTTGAAACAACATGAGGGTGAGTAAATGATGACAGAATTTCATTTTTGGGAAAAATATTACTTTAAGAGAGCGTCCCCAGAGATTTAAAATGCCTCTTTAACAGCACAAAGTACAAAAACATGGTTTGGAAGCAAATTTAAAGCAGTGGCAGAGAGAGAGAACGGAGAAACAAAGAACAGAGAGACTACAAAAAAAGCGATAATTCACAGGGAAAAAAGGCAGAATCTCACAAAATAAAGAGCGAGGGAGAGAAATGAAAGATGACAAGAAAGAAAAGGAGAGTGAAAAAAAGAAGAGAGAGTGTGAGTAGGTGTGTGTGTCAGTAATGAGATCACTGCAGGGTGGGCTGTCTAATGGTAATGTAATGGACTAGCAAGAAAGACAGTGTGAGAGAGACAAAAACAGAGAGACACAGAAAAGAGAGAAGACGAAGGACGTGCTTACAGAGGCACAAAAAGCGAAAGGAAGACAGCTGGCCGGTACTCAGCTCTCACACACATAAGGCTCGGACACACGACTGTATGCGGACAGACGGCCGACTGAAGACCGTGCCAAGAAGATAAGTGGAAGAGGTCTGGGGGCAGGAGAGTGTGTGTGTGTGTGTGTGTGTGTGTGTGTGTGTGTGTGTGTGTGTGTGTAAGTCTTTGTGTGGAAGTGTGTTTGATGAGTGAAAGGAACAGCAGGGTCCCTCTATCACTCAGCCTTTGGCTCTTTAGCTGCTCTTCAGTCCTGAGCCAGCCCAGGAAAGCTTGAGATCCCTCCTAAAGAACTGTGAAGCTTGCTCTGAATAGCAGAATGAAGTCACTTGCTATCTTTTTGTCTCCGCTGCTTCAGTCGGATGGGTCAACCAGGGGTCATGGTACCAAAAACTTCATACTGAGTCTAAAGATGGTCGAAGAGCACTGCTAACCAAACACATACACAAGTTTAGTAGCACAGATATCAAGTATCACTACTATTATGATTTGAGACAATAAATTACAGGATTCTTAACATTCAAAATACAAGAATACTAAAAGGTTATTCTGCCATTGTGATATCTGAAACACCAACTTGAAGAACTGGGTTCTTCCTTTTCTAAGAACATGCCCTTTGGAAAATCAGGGCAAGCCAATCTTCAATATGTGCTCTCGCAGCTCCTAATTTCAACAGCCAATCAGAGTCTCCCACTATTGGCAGGAGGCAAATTGAAGTTGAATTGCCCAGTGTACAGTAACATGATTAGGAAGATTGCTCGCAATCTCGCTGAGAGTTAGCAAGGTGGCACTGAGGGTGCAATACCATCTGCAATCACAGCACACAATAATGATTACTGTAATCTATCAGGACGCATCTGCTGATGAAACTGCTTCACGACTACAAAATGTCTGAAAATAGTAATTTAAAATGTGATATCACTGTCACTTTTTACAAATAGGCTACAAAGCAGGGACTAAAATTTATTTTTTAAATAAATATACATTTTAATTATATATATATATATACACACACACATACATACATATATACATATATACACACACACATTCATTCATTTCATTCATTAATTCAGTTTATTCAAATTCATAATAAAATATGACAAGATCTCAGTGTTAAACTGTGTCAGAAAAAAATAATCTTAATCATGTCAGATAACACTTGTCAGATAACATCATTTTTGGTTTAGACACTTTGATTAATTTCCAAATTTATCAATTTTACTGGTAGTCCACTGTATGAAGAACTTTTGGGTATAATATGTCACAGTTTACTTTATCAAATATATATATATAATTACTTTTAAAAGTAGGAAAAAGGATATTTTTGTAATATATAAGGGAATAATAAGTCATTGTATGTCACACTGTATCATATTTGTGTAAAGTCTCTACAGTGATACGAGACAGATGGAAAAAGACAAAGCATTCAATTTACAGGCAGATTGATGCTAATTCAACATGAAATTGAAGGAGGAGTGAAAACTGTTATGATGTGATGATTGAAACGCATGTTCTATTGTTTTGTTCATTTGTGTTCAGTGTAATTGAAGCTTCCTTACACCACTAAAACCAAGAGGAACACTTAAACAAATGCATCTCTTGGCTGTTTGTATCTGGCAACAAATACTGTATTGTCCTCAATGGCTGATTCTAAAATTCTCTGGAACCAGAAAATCAAGGATAACAACACATCACACTACATATAAAATTAAAACAAGAAAAGCTTGGCGCTTACAAAAAGCACTCAATTCAAGTAATTATGGAACAGCAGGAGAAAAGTATAACCTTAGCCGGCAACATTGCAGATACACCAATTTGTGTTGCCGCACAACAGCAGAATTTGTTGTAGTATTGCAGTATGTTGAGAAAATGCCACCAGTACGAAAAAAACAATGTGCTGGATGCCCCCTTGACCTTGAAAAAACAAATTAACACATAACTGCCGGGCAAGTTTTGCTTAGCAGAGCAAAGTCTAGAGAGCGTTTTTGCCACTGACAGGCTGTTTCTAAATGACTCATTAAGTTTCTTATAAAGTAAAAATCATCTCTGCCTACCTCTCTAAGGAGAGATTGGTGTAGACATCTGGAGAGAGAGGAAAGATTCTATAAAAGATGAAATCAACATCAGAGTTTTATGCATGGTTTTTAACCAATGTGTGTTAACATGTGGTTAAATTGGTGAAATTTTTGTGAAATTTCACTGGCAAAAATGGTCCATTGTAAGAAGCACTGCTCACACAGAAGTCCCCTTCAAACCAAGCAGCTTTCTATTGGTTTACCAGCCATGTGACCAACTGCAAAATCTGTATTGGCAAATCTTTTGCTCTCATGTGGATTCTTATTAAAATGACTAGATTTCTGCTGTGAAATTCTTGAACAACTGTAATATGACCACACCTTTAGTTTTGAGATATTTGCTAGTATACTTGAAACATTACCTTTAAATAACACTTTTAGTCTTTTAGCAATAGCAAGCAGCAAATCATTCTTCACGAGTGTGACGTTAACAAAAGATTTTAAGCATGAAAAAAGAAACACAACAACATAGAAAAGAAAACTGTGTCAAGCCATTTTTTGGGATCTTTAAAAATGCATACTGCTACATTTCAGAGAGCATATGCTAGTTTTGTGTGTATTCTCATGAGACATGGGTTTATTCTAAAGTAGCTACAGAAGTGCTGGAAAACATGTTACATGTTCAAGCTTTTCTTCTGCCCTTCACCATTTCCAACTCTCTTTCCTGCTGTGTTCCCCAGATGATACAGCACGTCTTCAGCCACGGCTCATTACGGAGCAAATCCAAGAGACCACACGGTAGAATCAGGAGGCTACAGGCTGAGACAGCTAAACACGTTAAAGGGATAGTTCACCCCAAAATGAAAATTCCGTCATCATTTACTCACTCATTGGTTGTTCCAAACCTGTATAAGTTTCTTTGTTCTGCTGAACACAAAGAAATATATTTTGAAGAATGTTTGTAACCAAACAGTTGTGTAACCAAACACCATTGACTTCCATAGTATGGAAAAATATACCATAGAAGTCAATGGTGCCCCACAACTGTAAAAATATCCTCCTTTGTGTTCAGCAGCACAAAGAAATTTATACAGGTCTGGAACAACCAATGAGTGAGTAAATGATGACAGAATTTAAATTTTTGGCTGAACTATCCCTTTAAAGCCACCAACCCAGCTGTTTCCTAGCTCATCAAAGACTTTAGCAACTAGAACATCAGACAGCATCTTAAACCACTAGGGATGCTCAGAACAAAATAAAGGTGTTTCTGGGACACAACCAATCGAGGTTGAGCTAACTAGCGGACACAGCTGCATACTAAGTCCACTAAACTGCGGTTTCTTTCATGTGTCGCAGTCAGCTGCAGATCACGGCTGCGTCCCTGCTCCAATCCTGAATACATCCACCATGTCAGCGATGATGTCAGCATCAAGGAGAGTGGGATGGGTGCCCAGAAACTCACTTAACCAGTTCAATGAGACATTTGTCCAATTAGGGCCTCAATTGGCTGACAGAAGGAAGCCACCTGAACCGTTCTTCCAAGTCCTGTCGGAACACAGTCCAAACCAAATGCTGATTAACTAACGAAGCAAGATGATAGGAATCAGTTTGGTCATGCATGTCCACAGCGCTGTTTGTGGCTTAGATGTTAATGCCACCAGAAACGGCATATAAAAACAGTGTTGGGGAGAGGCTAGCTAAAAGTAGTGATGCTAATAACTACATTTCTCATGGAAAAGGATAATAGTGCAGCTGTTTTCAAAATGGCATAGTTAGCTAGTTTCTCCAGCAACTGCTGGTTGCTGGTTTTTTGTATTGTGAATAAAGCTTTCACACAAACCATGGAAATAATCAAACGCACTCTTCTAAATTGTTCTTGTTCACTCAACTCTTGTAGAGTTCAAAAGTCTGATTCATTTTACTGAATCAGTTAATATGTTTGATCATGTAAAATGAATCACCAATTCCCTAAGCAACATTTTCTTTTTTGTAGCAAAATACATTAGTGTTAAAAGGTTTGGGGTCATTTTATGATTATTTTATAATTTTGTTTAATATATGTATTGGTGAGCATAAGAGACTTCTTTTAAAACTTCTTTTTTAAATCTTATAGAACTTTTAAACAGTAGTGTGTGTAGTTACATGTTGTCAAATTGATTAACACTCTGAGGTCGGAAGGTATCGCCGGCGATACCACCCCGTTTTTTTCTTATCAGTGTGAAAGAGACTCAAAATACTCCGTCAAATTTGATCATGCATACTAGTGTTATACATCATTCTAAAGTGTTAAGTGTGTACTTTTATTTGTGTACACTTACAAAAAAAACAAAATGTTGTGCTTTTCGCAAAATAAAGAAAACAAACATGATGTGTGATCTGGTGTCTGCCTCTCAGTGAAGTCAATTCTGAAATGCGTTTTAAAATGATCTGAAACTCAGCAAATACTTGTCACACAGACATGAGAGACATATCTACATAATGCTTAGAATGTCTACTTTTAAATGAAGTAAGTCAAATCAAAAATAAATATTCACAGTTTATGTAATTCGTTTGAAACCAAGGAGAGGTTCCTTCTTTTCCTTCTCACTTCATTATCTGTAATGAGCTGAGACCGCCACACCCCCGCGCCGTTCACATGGTAAATAGTTTAGGTGTAATATATGCATCGCACACGCCCCCCGGTCAGTGCCACAAAACACGAAGTGTCAACATCAGATTCACTCACTGACCGTTCATCGCGTTTTGAGGATGGCACGCTACTCCGACAAAGAGGCTCTTCAGATGATTCTGGACAGCGAGGAAGAATTCACCTTTTCCTCTGAGGAAGACTGCAACTCAGACGACGAACAGTTGCATTTCCAGCAGCGAATTGACCCCGACGAGGATATAATTTCAGAGTAAGTTGTTTACTATAATTATTTTTCTGATAATATAAAACTCGTATTGCATACTATATTGTGTCTAGTTTTGGCTTGCTTGCGAGAAATTGCCTCACAAATACCTCTCTTTTTGTAATGTATTTCGCCCAGTTTTAGTTATGCTAAAATACGGTCTTATGCCTAATGTAACTTGTTTGTGAATATCTGCTTAGGTGTAATATGATGTGATTTAGTGCAAATATATTTTAGTCTACAGTGAAATAATGTGATAGTGTCTAGGCACTATTTATTTATATCGGTTTGGGTTAGTTATCGTGCTAAAATACAGCCTAATGCCTAAAATACAGATGTTTGTGAATACAGGTGTAAATGTCTGAAATGCACTGAAAACGTGCGGTCTATGGCCCATCAACAGATAGTACTCGTGACCTACGGCCAATCAATAGATATTTGTCTGTCCTATGGCCCATTGTCAGCACATATATATATACATACATTGTGCACCCATAATCGCTAATTGCCCATCAGTTTACTTTGGAGAATGTATGCTAATAGTTTTTTTGCTTTGTTTAGGAATGTGGCTGCTTCACGATCGCCGTCACCAGCACCGCGCAGAGGGGCACGCAGATCTCGGTCTGTTCTCAGTGCGATCGAGAATCATACAGAGTAAGTATATTTTACAGACATAACTGTATACATCATCACATTTCAAAACGTATATGTACCTGTATGGCATTACAGAAACTGGTGTCTTTGTTGTGCGTGGTGATAATATAAAACTCATGAGTTTTCAGACTATATTTTAGCTAGTTTTGGCTAGCTTTTGACAGCTTACAGAAAATATTGCCATACAATATCACTTACAAATGTTTGTATATATACTCAAGTGTAAACACTTGTAATGTGATATTCTGTAAACATATTTGTAATATATTTCACCCAGTTTTAGTTAGTTTATCATACACATGGTCTACAGAACATCAATAGATAAAGTTTGTCTGTCCTTTGGCCCATCATCAACATGTAAACATACATTGTGCACCCATAATTGCTAATTGCCCATCAGTTTACTTTGGAGAATGTATGCTAATAGTTTTTTTGCTTTGTTTAGCAATGTGGCTGCTTCACGATCGCCGTCACCAGCACCGCGCAGAGGGGCACGCAGATCTCGGTCAGTTCTCAGTGCGATCGAGAATCATACAGAGTAAGTATATTTTACAGACATAACTGTATACATCATCTCAATTCAAAACGTATATGTACCTGTATGGCATTACAGAAACTGCTGTCTTTGTTATGCATGGATATAGTGATTGTGTTATCAGCATGCTCATGTTTTTTTTTTTCTCTCTACAGATGTGACAATGAAAATATCCAAGAACCTGTTCCAAAGAGGCAATCCACTCTGTCATGGAAAACACAGACGGATGTTGATATGGTTCCACATACGCTGCGATTCCTGCCCGCCCGTGAAACTGGACCACAACTGAACTCTGCTGAGTCACATTCTCCAATGAATCTGTTCAAACTCTTTTTTTCGGAAAGTGCTGTGTCAACTCTGTGCCATAACACCAATGCACAGGCTGCCAAAGCAACTGCAAAGGGCTGCAAATATAAATGGACAGATGTAAGCATCGGTGAGATGTACCGCTACATTGGACTGGTGTTTTACATGGCAATGGTGAAGATGAGCTCCATCAGTGACTACTGGCGGCAGAGCAGTGTTTTCTCTGTACCTTTTCCAGCTACACTTATGCCTAGGGACAGATACCGGACAATTTCTTGGAATGTGCACATGAGCCACCCAGATGAAGACAAAGTGAATGACAGAAAGAGGGGCACTCTTTCATTCTGCACAAAGAGCTACATGGTAACATGTCCCATAAAGAGTTCATGGAGCAACTTGTCACAGAGCTCTGTGGTGTGTCACAGAAAGCAGCACGAAAACGGACCAGCAGTGACCATGTACCAGTTCCAGGAGCTGAGCTGACCTCCGATGGCAGGAATGTTGCAACGGCTGGTCGCCGGAACTGTGTGCATTGCAAAGAAGTGCGTGGCAAAAAACAACTAACACCTTGGAAATGCCAGGCATGTGGTGTTCACTTATGTCTTCAGTTGAACAGGAACTGTTTTCAAGAGTGGCACAAAGATGAGTGACTGTGTTCAGATGTGTGTGCTCTGTTGACCACTGCACCACTGACCATTGAGCTGGCAAAGAACATTACTGTCCCTGTCCCCTCCATCCTGGACATTTTTCCTGCATGATCAGCTCTTACAGCTCTTACAGCTCTTACAATGGGCCAAACCACCCATCCTAGACTGTAGATTGTCTTCCACTAAATGTTATTTTATGGTAAAAATATAGTTTGTGTGTTACATAGGTATAAGTAGAATTATATAGGTTATATATTTCTTTGTTTCATGCACTACCAGTCAAAAGTTTGTACACATTTTTAATTTTTGAAAGTCTCTTATGCTTATCATGCTCAATAAAGCTGAATTTTCAGCATCATTACTTCAGTCTCCAATGTCACATTATTTGTTCAGGCTGCCTCACAGCATTCCACTTTGATGGGCCGTTAGCCACTGGGGGAGTGTCCTTTGTCTCCCCTGGTGTGAATCACATAAATATTCATGGCCATCACCACTCCCACGCATACAGCAGTGCTGACACAAAAACTGACTTAGAAAATTCAAATCATTATATTGTTGTTTGTGTTAAAGTATTCAGAATAATCTTTACATAATTGCGTAGTAAAAATTCTAGCCTACAAGCTTGATAACTCAAAAGTCTTATGAACAACTATTCAGAATATGTTTTATGGCCTTATTGCAAGGAGATTTTTTTCCCCAAAACGTACTAACCACGCATAATCTTTATTTAAAAAAAAATGCAAACATGTATATCTATATTGCTCACATATTATTGTAGCAGAGTTTGTGCTGAATACAGCAAAATTACATGTTGGGCAATAGTATGATATAAGTAGCTGAAATAACCACAAATGTCAGGGCATGTCAAAACATCTCAAGGGCCCCAGAATCACTCAGACCTCTGGGGGTTAATCGCGATTAATCGCATCTAACAAAACTTTGTGTGTATGTATGTATATATATATATATATATATATATATATATATATATATATATATATATATATATATATATATATATATATATATATATATATATATACATAAAGATGTGTGTGTGTGAGAAAGAAAAAAAAAAACTTGTTAGATGCGATTAATCGCAATTAATCGATTTAACAGCACTAAAATTTGTGTTATCTAGTTTTATTATTTGCGTTTACTACAAATTTATTGTAATTTAATGCTCTGATTTTAAAATAAATTATATAATTGGATATTTGGTTAAATACTTACTTATTTACCTATATTCGCTATATTTTTAAAGAGCAGACTGACTGTTGTTTATCTACTTTAAATTACGAGTAGCTTGTGGCTTGGAAAACTAAGTTTCAAAGTAGCTTCCCCAACACTACATAATGTAGACACAGAATCGTTTCCCTTTGGGGATTTTTACATGAGTGGAATTACCATGTAGGTCATGCAAACTCCTCACATCACAGTACTTATTATACCACCAATTAGAAATAGAAGTATGTCTAATGGGGGCGCGTATAATTAGCTCAGGTGCTCTTTTCAATTGACTTTTTTTTAGTAAACCTGAGTCACACCGTTTCCTTCAGTCCCACAGTTCACGATGCCTGCGCACTGATTGGATTAATGTAGTTCAGATCGTGTGACCATCTCAAATCAGCGCTAATCTCCCAGTGGGATAACTTTAAAGATCTAATTTTAGCATGCGGTCTTTTCCTCTCAAACAATATCAAAGAGAAAAGCAACCCTCTGGGGCTGATCGCTCTTAACGTATTCCCCCTCCTCTCAGGAAGCCCGCACTCTCCCTTGAGATTTGCACTTAAAGCACAATATAAACTTAACTTCACGCCCTATAATTAATCTGACGCAATACTGCTAACAGAGGCTGATATTTTCAATAACAAATATGTATAACTTATCTGCTCACAAATAAGATGCATACACTGTAATATTAATTTAAATGTTAAGTAAGTATTAGAACTGCATGTTTTCCCTCTGAATATAAATTCACACGCTTACTAAAATCAGATGCTATCATGACCTCTAAATAAAAAGGCTGAATAGGACGTTAAATGCAACTGATTTTCATTCTGCTGTCCTTGCCACCCTTTTCTGCCAAAATCCTGCTGAGGTGAACAGAATCACTGCTCTGCCACCCATCAGCTCAGAGGGCACTGCCACCGGGGTAAGGTCGAGCACCTATAACAGTACACACACAACCGCTGGTCCATTTTCTGACAGCAAAAAGAGCAGCACAAAAGCAGTGACCATATGAGAAAATATTCAGGCATATTTTTTACTTACAGAAAAGTAAAGAGAGTAAAATCATAATGATTACAGTCGATTACACTGAATCCTGCATACTATTAATCAATCTCTGAGTCCAGTGGATGTCTGTAAATGTTGCTTACATTCAACACTATCCAATATTTCGCTATCTAAAACAGTGGGACAACATTTCAGAAAAAGGTTGTGAAAATGACTAATGCTTCAACTGTTTAATCGCTTGTTGAAATGAGGACAATATAACTGTGGGTCTGCACAGGGTCTGCTTTCATTAATTCATTCAATTGGCTTTTTCTTCAACTTGTGTGTCCAGCTACAAGAGCCAATGCTGCAAGAGTCATCTGTATCTGCTTTTCCAGGATACAGAGAGAGAATGATGAGAGAGAAAGAGCTCAACCAGCATGGAACTTCTGCTTGGAGCAAGGAAGGGTACAGCAGGGGACTGTGTCGATTGAATGGGGAATTGGTGTATGTGTGTGAGAGAGAGCGAGAGGGAGGGAGAGAGAGAAAAAGAGAAAGTGGCAATAGAGAGTGGTGGGTTTGCTCTTTGGGAAAGGAGCCAATCCAATTACAGGCAGCAGTGCAAGCCCGGTTTCTTCAGCTGAGCTAAATTTCACATTTCATCAGTCTCTTCCCTTCTCTTGCTGCCACTGTGCTACGCTTTTTCCCACTTTCTCTCTTTCCCTCCCCCTCCTCTTGCAGGTGGAGGGCAGGAATAGGCAGATCATGCAACTGACTCCATTCTTCAAAGGATGAGGCACAACCACTCACCCCTGTGTGACAATATATCACCTACAGAGCATCAAAATCCTGTCAGTCTGTAAGTTAAAATGAACATGAGTGCAACTAGGGCCATGCCATAAAGCTAAAAATGGAAATTATATTTCAAAAAAAAAAAAAAAAAAAAAAAAAAAAAACATTATTTACAAATAAATGTATATTCAAATTAGTAAAATAATATTTTAAAAATATAAATGAATCAATTGTAATTATTATTATTAAATGAATAAATTATGTATATAAGAAAATATATTGTGTAGCATACAAGTAAAAGATAGACGTAAAGTACAGTAAAAAAATATATTTTTAAATATTTAAATTTTACATGCACCAATACATAGTAGTAAAATGTTTCAATATTTACATTTTACTAAGACATTTAATAAGTGAAAATGCCACAAGGAGATGCAAGCAAATCATTGACAAATAGTGCTTTGACTCGTTAAATGGACAGTTGATTCATTTGAATGAATTGAGCTAACACACTCCAATGCCAGATTTGCTTCTGCTAAAAATCATAGGTGCTATTAAAACATATTTCTTAAAACATATGTCTTAGTTCACCCAAAAATGAAAATTCTGTCATTAATTACTCACCCTCATGTCAGTCCACACCCATAAGACCTTCGTTCATCTTCAGAACACAAATTAAGATATTTTTGATGAAATCCGATGGCTCAGTGAGGCCTCCATTGACAGCAAGTTAATTAACACTTTCGAAATGCCCAGAAAGCTACTAAAGATGTATTTAAAACAGTTCATGTGACTACAGTGGTTCAAAATTATGTTAAAAAAAACAAATAATGACTTTATTCACCAATATCTAGTGATGGGCGATTTCAAAACACTGCTTCATGAAGCTTTGTATCTTTTGTTTCGAATCAGTGGTTCAGAGCGTGTATCAAACTGCCAAAGTTACGTGATTTCAGTAAACGAGCCTTCGTTACGGCATCAGTGTTTCGAAATTTCAATGGTTCATGTGACTTTGGCAGTATGATACACACGCCAAACCACTGATTCCAAACAAAAGATCCGTAAAGCTTTGAAGCTTCATGAAGCAGTGTTTTGAAATAAGTATGTATTTAGTACCTTTCTGGCCATTTGAAAGTGTAAATTATCTTGCTGTCAATGGAGGCCTCACTGAGCCACCGAATTTCATCAAAAATATCTTAATTTGTGTTCCAAAGATGAATGAAGGTCTTAAGGGTGTGGAACAACATAAGGGTGAGTAATAAATGACAGAATTTTAATTTTTGGATGAACTAACCCCTTTAACATTTTCATACTGGCAAATCTGGAGACATTAGGAATCTTCATGGCCAAATAAAAAGGAAATTTAAATAATCACAATATCCGTGATGCTGCTTAATTTTATACGACCAGCAAAAAACAGAGGTTATTATCAAAATAGTATCCAGCCCTAACTGGAACACAGCTTGAGTTGCACAACGAGGCAAAGACTCATGGACAAAAAAAAAACAAAGTATCTCACAAATACCAGCTTCCTGAGCTCTCTGGGTTCGTTTGTGTATTCTCCAAAAGACACAGTTTTTGGGGCTGCGATAGCTCTCTAACCTTTCCAAAACACACAAGCTCTCATAAGACTGTCTCATCCTCTTCCTCCGACACTGTTACGCCCTGTGCAGATGTGACCAAATCCTCAGGGTTTACAGAGACTATCGCAAGATACTCAGCATTTCCATCTAGGGTAATGCCTCCCTAATTCCACCATAACTGTACGTGTCATTTCCCTCTCTGGCCACCAGGGCGGCGATAATACGCTCTCTACAGCAAGCTTGAGGCTAGATAAACATGCCGCAGCAGCACTTCTAAGAGCACAGCGCTGTTGGCCTAATTTAATTGTACCAACCAAGAGGAGAAAAAAATAACATTAATTAATAAGCCACTAAAACAAGAGGATTACAGAGAGCGAATGCCTCCGATGCCACTTCCTGATTGCGGTGCTGATTCAATTATAAATTAATTAATCAAGGCGCAAAACACAATTTGGACGTTGCCGTGCTACCGGCATGAAACAAACACTCGGTTTGACTCTTTGACATTGTCCGTTCTCCCTGGCGTCTGGGAAGGCAGCTGTTATTTGTGTGTGTTTGTAGGGGGGGCAGGTGGGAATGAGAGACAAACCCAACGTTTGTAGAGCAGGTCTTTCTCTGTCTTCATCCCTTTGGTGTCTCCTTCAGCTGCTGTGGGGTGAGGACAGGAGGTGGGCATGCCTGTTCCTGCTCATCAAACAGGGCCTAACCTGTCACTCAACACTGTCGTGTCCCAAAGGGTGTATGAGTCCCAAAAGCAGCTGACAGACCCCTAGTCATCTTCATAATTGCGCATTGCAGGTAGTCTCATCTTGTTACCAACCACAGCAGTTCCATTAACCACATGCTAACATGTCAACACTTACTGAACTGGCTGCTCAATAAAGGGCAAACATTTTGAACTGCATAAATAGATCTGTAAATTCAACATGAATCAAAATAGACTTTTCTCAAAATTATTTTCTCAAAACACATTTCTGGTCTTATTGTGCTTGATTCAGTACATGTTTACTGTATATTAGTGTTGTTATTGTTAAACTAAAAGTATTAAATCATTTTCAGTAATAAAAATAAAGCTGAAATAAAAGCTAAATATTAGATGAAAATGTACTAAAAATTATACTTAGAAACATGAAATTAGAAATTTTGTATTGGCAGATTACTGAAATTAATATGTTTAAGTTGAAGTACTAAAATTATTAAAACAAAAACTGAAATAAAATAAAATGATACAGAAATATTAGTTTTGAACACTGGCTGGTTATGTACTTGCTCAAAAATATTTTGGATAATTTTTAACCAAAAAAAAAAAAAGTTACAGACTGCAGCTTTAAGCTAAAATATATTAAAATAAATGCCAATTCAAAAATACTAATAAATACTACTAGAACAATAATGGGTTGTGAATTGTTTTCATAATCCTTCATCAAAAAGGACAAAATATCTCTGGCTCAAAACATACTTTTCTTTTTGGCTGACATTTAAGAAGCTTTCGCACCATTTAGTTATAGGGACACCAAGGGCAGTCCCCGGAGAACTAAATTTCCCCTAGAGCCATTTTCCTTTTTGCATTCGCACCGGCAGTAAGAACTCTGAAGTGACGTATGCCTTCACTTACTGTATGTCCGGCTGCTCTGATTGTTGAGCAGGACTTTTATTTTGATGGCCCAGAGAATGGCAGAGCATGAGCACACAGATAAAATAGACAGATAAATAGATAAAACATATATAACATATATAAAACAGTTATAGAAAGAAAGTAACTACACGAAAAAGTGTTTTAGCGGTTGATGCCCAATGTCGCTAGCAGAGCAGAAATACCTAATCATATTTCGCTTGGTCCCTTCAAAGTCATGTTGGATTTCCTCCTTAGCGTAAAGGTTGAGAAGTGCTTGGACTTCGTTGTCGGTCCATCTAGAGTTGTTTTCTATGTTCGTGGATTAAATATAGACCTATAGACCTTATGTCTTACGTCACTGGTAGCTCCTATTGTGCTGGGTTAGACCATACTTTGAAGTAGGAGCTAATTTAGTTCCCCCAAAAGGAGTTCCTATTACTAAAATCATACCTGCGTTGGAAACATGCCAAAAAGTACTTCCACCAACAGACATAGGAACTATGAAAATGTTCCTCTGTTGCAAAAGCACCTTTAGAGTGGAAATAAATATATGTTTTAGGCTTATGTTTTACTGTAGGTAACACAGCCTGTCAAAAATGGTGTCAATAGTTAACACAGTAATTTAACACTGGCTAACGCCGACTACTACATCTGATTCTCGTTAAATACTCTGTTCCACATTCATATAGCAAATCAAATGGGTAAGCAAATGGCGTTTATGTTGACTGATAGAAGTTAAGTGATGGTTTCTTGTCTATCATGTTACTATTACCAACCAAAATTATTTTCATGCTCTTTATCTGAAAGATTATAATTACGGATCTGATAACCCTATATACTCTCAATGGCATTTGGCTCTTGTGTCTAACATCCTTTCCTTGGGTTTGGCTGAGAAGACATTCTATTAAAATTAATAGACTCAGGAGGCACAGGAACCCCTGAGGTCGCTTTAAGCTGCCCATTATGGAAGGGAAAGTGAACAGAACCAGAAGAATCCTACAAAAAGGTATTAAATATTTAGGTGAAAAGTTTCTGGTTTCCTTTTTTCCATCCATACTTTTAAATGAGGCCAGTAGAGCAGTTCAAAGTGAAGACACCATTAATAACTAACGTGACACGCTGTTTGTGAACAGAAACGTTTGCTTGTATCTTAGGTTACAGGTCTAGAACTTCTCCATTTAACTCAAACATGTCCAACTCTGTAAACGTCTCAGCTTCTCAGAGCTGCAACATTCAGTCCACTGCTGAGGAATTACTCCTGCGCTCAAGACTCACCTTTTTCAGTCGTCCACTCTTGGTGCCAACAAAAGCCACGCAGTAGCCATTATAGACATAGGAGGTCACCGAGGTCATGCGATCCCGGCTTTCCGTATAAAGCGTGTGTCCGGTCACCAGCTGAGAGCCGCCAAGGGGCTGGTTGATGTCCAAACCGCAGAAGGAGTCATCAATAGGGACAGGCTACAGGAGGAGAAAGGTCAACCGAGAGTCAGCAGTTTGCTTGGATTTAAAAAGTCAAGGTCAGTTTGGTTGTTTATACAGACTTCAGTAGAAGAGTGAAAAGGTTGCACTGATTTTAATACAGGGAAGCACAAATCACATTCACCGATCCAGCATCATCTATTTGTTTTGTTGTCTAGTGAAGGTAAGAAATGGATCAGGTAACACTAAAGGTCAATTTTAGTACAAAAAATAAATCAAAAAGAGTTTAAAAAAAAAAAAAATGGATCAATACAAACTCTATTATAACAAAATACTGAATGAAATATACTGTGATGATTTTTTTTTTCTTTCCACATGCTAAAAAATGAATGCAGAGATTCATGATTACGGTAAAATAATTGTAAAAAAATATATATTTTATAAAGATTAAACCTACAATTTCTATCAATTATAGAAAAAAGTGTCACAGTTTCCACAAAAATATTAAGCGGCACAACCGTTTTTAGCGTTGATAAAAAGTTTTATAATGTTTCTTGAGCACCAAATCAACATATTAGAACGATTTATGAAGGATCATGTGACACTAAAGACTGGAGTAATGATGCTGAAAATTCAGCTTTGACATCACAGATATCAAATTTTAAAATAACCATTTTCTATTTCAATGTATTTTTAATTAAACTCCTTTCAAAAACATTTAAAAAAATCTTACTGACCCCAAACTTTTGAACGATTTTGTTCAAAAGATGTATGCTGTGAAAATTTTTCAACTTTTCCAAATTTGGAAATTACTCTTCTCAAAATTCCTTTACAATTTCAAGGTTTTCCGCGACCGTGGGATTTAGTTTTACTAGAGTATCACACTACAAACTGGTGAAATAAACTGATTTGGGTTTGCAGTGAAGGCCAAAGAATACGGACTCTTGTTCAGTTTCTGAGGGGAGACAGTAACTGGACCATTGAGTGTGGTTTCCCAAGCCAGACGCTTGGTTTTCTGTTCAGCTGGGCAGACATGTTCCCGCTCTGCTCTGGTGAGTCCTGCCGGGCTCCCTGACTGCCTCATTACCCTGTGCTATGAGAATAGTGTAGCTCACCCCAGCTGGGGATGAAAGTACATTCACACACACTTACACACCACACCAGCAGAAAAGCAACACCTATACAGATGAGACTGGGGCTGAAACAATAAGCACACAGTCTCTAATTCTGTTTTATATTATCTAGTCAGGAACAGAATGTTTCTATAACTTCTATGTTGCAGGGATTGGTTTTTAGTAAAACTAGACAAATTTTAACTTTTATCCTTTTTTATCCTTTTTTTTTTTTTTTACAACCAGGGTTATGTGCTTCTACATAGTTATTTACCTAATATTTCCCTCTGATTTGAGTAATAGGGTTAGGGCAAAATTTTCAGACTGGTTCAACATATTTTTTGATCCTGGATCATTTCTGTCTGAAAAATTGTGTCCTAACCCTATCACTACCCCTAAACATAACCCTATGCATAACATATAGCTAAAATCAGAGGGAAATGATAGGTGTTATTCATAGCTGTCATTGAAGCACCTAACCTTGGTTGTAAACCTAAATTTGACAAACTGTAAACTTGTCCATCAAATCTGATTAGTTTATTGGAATGTTGTTCTATGATCAACAAAGATGAAATATGGTGAAATCATATTCACTTTATACATATATAGGGCCCTATAATTTCCGCGTTCACGGAATCACGGATGAAATCGCGGAATCAAGTCATAAAAACGGAATTTACTATATAATGCGGAATGTCACGGAATTTGTCAAATGTTTGATGAATGAATTAAAAGCAAGTCAGTATGCCTTGTATATCTGAATATTAAACCGCAAAAAGACTATTTAAACATGAATCCTGCATGCCTGTGTGCCTCTGAAATGAATGATGCGGAAGTGCAGCTTCATTTACCTCACACCGCCTCACACACAATCGCGCGGGGGCACACGCACGTTGAAGCACATGCGACGCTCGAGGCGTTTTCGCCTCACCATATGAACGCACAAATTCATCTCCAAAGCTGCTCTGAAAGTCACTTCATCAGCATTTAACCGCTTCGTTTGAGAAAACTACCGTCATAAACACAGAGAAACTCAAAGCTCTAGGCAAACCGTCAAAATAAAGTTCGATTTAACTTGACAAACATAGGCTATTACTTTTGTACAGTAGAATTTAGATAAATTAATTTAATAATAAATTATTAATATATATTTTAAACAATAATCTCAGTGTTTCTTCCATGTTTTAATTTTAACAGTAAAGCTCTGTTGTGCAGCACATTGGGTTTGACAAAAAAAGTTTAATTTCATGATTAAAAGATAAATTAAATGGTATGCGTTCATTTGATTGCCAGAAAAAATTAAATACACAACAGAACTTAAGAAAAAAAAATCATAAAAATAAATTTTTTAATTAATTAATATTGTTGTTTTTAAGAATTCAATTAATTAGACATGCTTTTTGATTATTAAAATTGAATTAAACCATTAAAATGGAATCCAGAAAACAGAATGTGGTAAAAATACAATTTAAGGGGAAAGAATAAAACGTAGGGCCCTAAAAAGTTTTGTTAAACTTTTATTAAATTGTTGGTAAATTGGACAAGTTTCATTATTTCAATAAATTAGACATGCTTTTTGATTACTATAATTTAATTTAACCATTAAAATGGAGTCAAAAAATAAATAAAACGGAAAAACGGATTTTATAGGGCCCTACATATATCACCAAAATATATATATATATATACACACATATACATATTATATATATATATATATATATACACACATATTATATATATATATATATATATACACACATATTATATATATATATATATATATATATATATATATATATATATATATATATATATATATATATATATATATATATATATATATATATATATATATATACACACATATATATATATATACACATATATACACACACATATACACATACACATACATATATACACACGCACATATACACACACATATATATATATATATATATACACACACACATATATATATACACACATATATATACACACATATATATATACACACACATATATATATACACACACACATATATATATATACACACATATATATATACACACATATATACACATATATATATATACACAAACATATTATATACATATACATATATATACACACACACATATATATATATACACACACACACATATATATATATACACACACATATACACATATACACACACATATACACATATACATATATACACACACACATATGAAGACTTCAGATGCAAAAGCCTCTAAGTGCCATCTGAAATTTTCTTATAAAATGAGCATTTTTATCAAGCTCTTATGTTTAGGTTCAGTAATTTCACTTTAATGGCAATTAATATATCATTTTCATTGCCATTAAAGTGAAATTACTGAACATAAACATACAAGCTTGATAAAATTGCTCATTTTAGAAGAAGATTTCAGATGGCACTTAGAGGCTTTTGCATCTTTGCATATATATGTGTGTGTGTGTGTGTGTGTGTGTGTGTGTGTGTGTGTGTGTGTGTGTGTGTGTGTGTGTGTGTGTGTGTGTGTGTGTGTGTGTGTGTGTGTATATATGTATGTTAAAATGCTAGGTACTGAAACAGTTTTGCAATTTTATTCCAAAAAAAGTTCAAAATAGTTGTCAAAAGTACCAACTGTGATACCAATTAAGTATTAAAATTTTCAAAAATGTGATGCTTTGAGTGCTGTTAAGTGGATTCGTAAACACCTCTGATAGGCCATTGTGTTCACACACTCAACAGATATGTCTGTGATTGGCTACAATGATCAAAACTTCAAAAACATGTTGTAAATAGACATTAATGATGCTCATCATCGAGCGCTTACACAGATACACATGGGAGCGTTTGAAAGCTGTTTTCAATCTCTCCCGCTCCCACTTTCAAAATGCTTTCTAATTCAAATACTTCCATGTGCTTTCAAATGCTCCAGTGCGTTGATCATTGTAGCCAATCACAGACATATCTGTTGAGTGCATGAACACAATTGTCAATCAGAGGTGTTTACGAATCTGCTCAACAGTACTCAAAACGTTACATTTTTTTAAATTTCAGTACCGACTTGGTATCGCGGTTGGTACTTTTGTCAACACTAGTTCAAAATGTGACTTACACCAATGTATTTTCCAATACAGAATGCTTCTAAACACAAGAGATCATTTAAGATCTGAGACTGTGTTGGAAATGACTTTCAGAAAAAAATGACAGAATCCTCCGTTTATCGATGTACAGCCAGTAGTGTGAAATATCAGAGTGTGAAATGTGCGTCCACAGGTCCTAAAAGTGCCAGATGAAACACCCATATTTTTCCTTCACTCTGTCTCTATTGCTCTCCCCTCGCATCTCCTCCTCTCTCTCAGACACACGCATACACACCAACTTAAACTAAAGAGATTGAAGCTTGTAAACATTTACAATCTAATGGGAGGGTCTATGGCCCATTTTTCATGTCACATGCAGGCATGGGCCACTATCAATCCCCATTTGGGTTGGGGCGGCGAGTTACAACACTCGGTGGCGTTTAGATTCAGGTCATCGGAGTTTGTGACTGACACTGGCCTCAAAGTGCCATGTAGAGTAAGAGGGATGGATACTGTGTGCTCGGTCATGATGCTGAACACAGCACTGCTCGTCCCCCACACTCCACAGCCCTTTAATATCAGCCTGGTCGACTACAGGCTCACGCTATAAAATCTTTACTGCCTCCCAGCCCTTCACAAGCTGGGGGACGGCAATAAAGCAGGGATGTAAATGCCTCGTACTCTGCAGATATTGTTCCAGCCCTTCTTCATCGTGTTTTCTTTTATATTCGAATCTAAAAATAGCTGCCTAGATCTGTTCTTCAAAAACAGTTGGCTTTTGACTACATGATTTAAATGTGTTTGTATGAAAAGTCCTTTTTTGAGAAAGTCATTCCACTCTGCGTTCATCTTGGTAATGCCCTCGGGCAGCTATGTTCTAGTCTTGTAAGTCCTATGCTAATGTACAGCAAAGGAGTCATTCTACATCTTATATACTTCAAAGGGAAAGACCAAATTTCCGTAACTGTTTGGCAGTCTTACATTTCAATAACATCGGAATCTGGCAAAGATAGTACCGGATCCATTTAAAAATAAATAAAAATAAATAAATAAAAAGATAAAAATAAATAAAATAAAATAAAACATGATTAGCATTGTAAAGTCTATGAGCCCACACATATGAAATGGCACAGCACACCCTTTTGCTGACACCAAACTTTTTTTACCCCCTTTTCAGAAGTAGGAAAATATTTTTTACAATGAAATAGTACTCTTCATACATTTTTGTTCGATATTCAAGCTCAACTTACCTAAAAAAAGAATAAATAAAATACACATAGATATAAACTTATACAGATGATTTCCAAGTACCTCTACTGACAGAGTGTGGGCTTTTGAACATTCAGTGTCAAGTTTTGTCTCCCTTGGGCTCTTTGCTATGAAACCTATCATGATATTCACACGCCAACCCTCAGTGCCTGATATTCACATGCCAATCCTCATGCTCATCACCGGAACCCATTTCCCATGACTGCTGTTTCGGGTAAGGGGTTATTGTTCCATACACAAATCAGGACACGGGTCGTTCCTTTGGAATCCACCTGATCAATAGAGTGTCCTTAGATCACTGCTCAAACTGGCACGGCGATAGGCTTTATCAGGCAGCCTGATGAAATGTAACACCGGCTGAATGAGTGAATAGCATCAAAGGGCTGGATGTGAAGCAGCGAGCAGGTTGGCCAGGCAGGAAGACAGTTCCAAGCTGGGCTCTGTGATAAATCTTTCATTCTGCCTTCTCGGCTTATGAACTCCCTTCTTCCTCCTCTCACCCTCGGTTTCTTAGTTTCACTTTCTCTGTGATTCAGAAGAGGCACTGGAGCTGAAGAAAGTAGCCTGAAGGCTGCACAGAGGCCATGTTTCCAGTGATCAAAAATAGCCTGAAATAACTGAAAGTAAATTAAACAAAAACATCATGGTAGTGGAGTTCTAGCAGTATGTTTTAAGCTTTAATAGCAAACGAAAAAGTCTAACGAGTATTATTTCACAGTAAAAATATTTTCTTACTCCTACTGGTCTTGAAAAGGGAGTAAAAAAAAAAGGAAAAGGGTGGTTAGTTTTGGCATTTGATTAGTGTGGGTTCACAGACTTCACTACGCAAATAGTTTAACTGCATAACAACATAGAATTGAGTTTTTACAGTACATATATCCTCATGATTTTATATCCCAGACCTCCTCCTCAGTCAATCCTGACACATTCCTCTAGGACCAGGAGAGAAGACGCAGGAGGTTTCTAGTGCAATGTTTTTAATGAGGCCTAGAAAAACACGGAGGAGGGCTGGCTGACATCATAAGCCATTGACGGCCCCCCAGGGGTCAGACGGGGGATCCTCTAGGGTCCTTAATGGGGCCAGAGTGGAGTCGGCTACTATGAAGACCACCCTGCTCAGACACTCAATAATGTTTTCCTCTGAGTGACAATCACCTCTGACATCATGCTAATGGTGAATTTACTGAAGCTAATAAAGGATACCCTGGAGGAAAACATGTATCAGTGGTTTATCATTAAGAGTCTCCCCTAAACGTCAGATGTTAAGAATCACTGACAGGAATAAAAATGCACACATATTCATAAAATATGTAAATATGAATTAATAGTGCTTCTAATTAAAAATTGTTTACAGCAGAGGTTAAACAGCAGAGACTGTGGTCTTTTTGGAGCAAGTACAGAACAAAGAAAACTGAAAAGATGATAACCTTGAATAATAAATGCATAAATAACCATCCCAATCACTCTATTTAACCATAGTGACTTATAACCACTTAATATGCTTTCATTTGGAGGAGAATATTATCACTTTGGCCAAAGGAGGATTGGAGGATCCCCCAACTAAGCCTGGTTTCTCCCAAGGTTTTTTCTCCATTCTGTCACCTTATGGAATATGGCTTCCTTGTCACTGTCACCTCAGTGCTTGTTTAGTCGGGGACACTTAATATTCAAAAATATTACTGATCTGCCTGCATTGACACCATTGTATGAGAACTGAACTGAGCCCAAACAAACTTTGTCACATTATTTTCCTGTTGTCACTGTAAGGCTGCTTTGAAACAATCTGCATTGTCAAAAGTGCTATATAAATAAAGGTGACTTGACTTTGACATGACTCCTACATCAACTTTAATCTAGCCATTTAGCCTATCAACGCTAAACAATTAGACATAATTGCAGATGGATAAAGAATATTTTGAAAAACGATTTACAATTACCAAAACGGTTGAAAGGATTAGTCTAGAATTCCTTTCACTGGATTTGTTGGGGTGTGCTTTCATGCTTAGACTAACCCTGACCATGCCTGACATTCAATCCTGTAGGTTGAGGGGTCAACAGGATTGCTTGGATAGTATCCTGTTACACCCTGAAGAATGAAATATGGATATGTTAGAACAACAACCAGCTACATAACATTATGATGCAGATCCTATCTTCATTCCAAAGAAAGCATAAAAATAGTAGCAATTCCCCATCTGACGGTTTCAATTTACTGTGGTTTTCTAGTGAGCAGAAGCAGGCATGGGAACTATCAGTTTCTGAGAGGGCAAAAAATGTATATTGCTTCAAGAAAATATCATTCAAAGTAAGAGAGCTCAAAATAAAGCTCTTAAATAAACCATTCACACAGTGTTCACAAAGTTCAATTAAAGTAGAACAATTTGTTAAACCATACACACAACAAGTTCAATTAAAGTAGTACAATTGGGAAAGAACTTCCATGATTAGGGTTTCAGATACTATATCTAAAATAATGCTTCACATACAAAAGCTGATTTAGCAAGCTAATCAGTAAGCTAGTTGCTATGGCTAGTAATAAAACAAACAAAAAAAAGTCTTACCGCTTTGGTACAAGGTACATCCTTTCCCAACAGCCAGTTGAGCTCTAAGTTTCCCTCTCCCTGATAGCAGGATTGCATACGCTCCTTGATCCGTGCATTGATGTCCCGGATGCTGAAGACGCAGAGGGCTGAGTCATCAGGTGGATGGTGGTACTGTTTTTGACCTTTGGAAAAGACAGCAAAGAGCACATCATCCTGAGCGCTAATGTTAAGGGACGCCGCAAGCACTCGTCCAGGCTTGCCCAAGTAGGCCGCTTGCAGAAGGCGGTACTCAACCCTGTTTCGGACACAACCGATAGGCAGCGACACATAGGAGTGGAATTTGTGGTCATCTTTGCAGAGCCGTACGATTCGAGAGGTGTAAAACAGGTCATTTGAGGGCCCGCTGGAAGACATGCTGTTCTCAGGTGTTTCCGGTTGCACGGTCAGAAAGTAGACGAAATTGCCACTGGCAAAGCCATAGATGTAGTAAATGTCAAAATGAGAGACCAAAGCCAGGGTGTCGGAGGGAATCTTGATGAGCGATGAAACAAAGTCTGTGTGTAGCTCATAGTCCAGCATTGCCGAAGACTCTGGGTCACGAGGAAGCTTCCGGCTGGAGATGGTCGGAAAGTAGTCTTGTTTCCCATCCACAGCGGTACCAATGAAGAGGGTCCCATCCTTGCCCTGCGAAGGCACGATGACTCCATACATGGTGCCCGTCTGGTTGACACTGGAAAGGTAGTGCTCCTTTTTGTGAGAGGGCTCCACCAAGATGAAAAGGTCATCCAACCGTAGCAGTTTGCAGACACCTTGGTAGAGGCTTCCGCAGGCAAGTAGTCGATTCTGAGAGTAGTCAATGAGTAAGAGTTTGTTGATGTTGTTGGTAGAAACCAGTGGTTCAGTGCAAGGCTGAACGATTAGTGGAGGGTAGCAGGCCTTGTTGTCATCTTCCGGACCGGTATCATGGGATACTAGCAGTGTTAGGTTGCCCGATAACTTGTAGACTCGGTTGACAGCACCGATGTAGAGTGCCCCTGTCGTCTTGTGAACTGTCAGGTGGTTGAAGGACCATTCTCGTCGCTCAGGGTGAAATGTTGTAAAGGACTGTTCACAGCACACTACAGGTAAGATTAAGACTAACAACCAGCACGTAAAGAACAATGTGGAACCCTGTCCAGGGCTTTGTTTCAAAGTCCTCTGTGAATCCTGCTGTCCCTCCATGGTCCGAGGGACCCGACAGGTTAGAAAATGAAGAGTTTAAAGAAGTATCAGAAGACTCAACCTTCGTCCTCGTAGGCTGAAGGCTAACTTTTTGGTCCGGTGCCTCACCAGGGTCTTCACATTTTTCTGTAAGAGAGAAGGCGAGAATGATGAGGACATAAATCAGCATCAAAACATCTAGACCTACATACAATCCAAAAGCAAACAGACAATGGAAATTGCACCTCATTCACCAAACCAAGGCCCTCTGCTTCCAGTAGAGGAATGTGTCTACTAACCCAATAGGAGGGGGTGGATTCTCTAATAGACAATGGCAGGAAAGGATTATCTTCACATTCCAAAGGAGTTGTTGGGCAGCATTACACAATGCAGGAAGGTGAAGCACATCGAAGCAACGGAAATTAGCATGACATGAGTCGCACTTCTTTCCATTTCTCTGAGACAGCAGTTTCTAAGAATGGCACTCAGTTAAAGGTCTCTAGAGTAGTGCCTGTTTTGTCAATTACAAGATCTAACATCAAAAAAAGAAAGGCTGTAGCAAAAGCATGACGAACCGTTTTAAAATTATTCTTCTTTTAGCTGTGGAGCCATTTCATTTTTTTCCTAACATTTTATGAGTAATGCATGCCTAGAAAAGTATGCTTAAAAGTATTCCTTTATGACAAATATTAACATCACACTTTCATTTCTTGATGTATGCTTTTCCCTTATTATCTACCCTTTCCGACTTAGTTTGTCAGTCTTACAGTAAGGAAGTACATTGAGGGAAAAGCAATTTATGTAATAGCAGTTTGCAAAGACTGGTAGAGCGACATCTCCTCTATACGATAAATCAAAAGGGGGACCCCTTTCTTCTAAATTTATCCCAGGGAGTTAATTATCCAATCCATTGCATGAGGGAGGCCTGGATCTTATTACTACAACAAAGTGTGAACAAATTGGGTGCCGGTTCCATGCACCCTGTTTTTACTATCTGCTCTGTGAGGGGGCTGTTTAACAGGATCTGAATCCATTAATTATGCTTTCCAATTCTGTTCGTCTGTTTTTCTCTCTTTCTTTTTTTGTATCCCTTTGACACCATTAAGTCCTGGAGGGATTAATCATTGGCACCAGAGCAATCATCCCTAAACGAATAAGGCAGCCATTAGAGATACACAATCTACACTGTCCGAACACATTCACCATATTTCCGCTCCTATTTTTTCGCTCTCGTTTGATTTGCATGCATTATCAGTGCTAGGTGGTACGAAAGGGCTAACAAGTGTAGACAATGCCTGCACATCAGAAAATCACATATGATTAAGCAAAGCAGTCCAACAGTTGTAATTAGCTCAAACATGGTGGTTTAAGGGAAGAGCTTTGTTAGTGTACTAGAACATTTCAAGATATAGAAGCTATTGTTAATTGCTTCGTGATTTGCATGTAGAGGCTAAAGGGACAAAGTGATCAAATGTAAACGACCTGTGCAGAATTATAAATAGCACTTTGCTTACATATATCAGAGCCCTAATATCCAAGTTTAGCTGTCCTCTTTAGCATAAACATGTGCTAGCTCAGTTCTGAGGTGCAGTATATTAGCATGGCTATAAAGGGAGTTGTAAAACCCAGTCATAGGGTTGGTTTTGTCCTTCACGCTGCTCTTTTGTGTGACTTTGCACATGCTGGAGGTGTAAAGCACGTTCCCCTGGAGGTGTTATCTGGCATCTGCTGAGCAAGCAATTTTCTGCAGCCTTCTGGTTTTTAGGCCTCACCTTCAGGAGTGCAATCACCTCTTCTCCAACCGCAAACCATCACTGAATTTATCTTGCATGATTTTGGTCAAGTAACTACCACTACCTCTCTCCTTTCTTCCTTTTCCCTACCCCTTTTTTCCCTTGTCCCCTGCTGGCTCAGAGTGGCTTCTCTCTTTTTATGTCTTAGCGACAGCTGCACTGAAGAGGGGACCGAATGGTGTAAATAACGACTGTTCAAAGTTTAGCAGCAGTGCTGTCAGGAACAGAAGCAATAGGGGCTTTGTTTATTATGCTTTGTGTTTTTTCTCCCCTCTTTTCTGCGACGCTTGACAGGACTCTGCTTATTATGCAGCCTGGCCAAAGAATTGAATAGATGAGACTGATTCGCCTCTTAGTTTCCTTTTATTGTTTGAAGTCAGTCTTTTACACTTGGCTCTCGGAAGAGATTACCATGTCAATGTTTGCACCTGTGAATCATTGGTTCGTCACACCAGAGCCTATAGAGATAATGGCGCGATTTAGGTAGGTTTGTCAGAACAGGCATCTGTATTGTGGAGACAACAGCACAGGCATTTTGGCAAGAGCTTTATTTCACCATGACAGTGATTCACAACCATACAGTGCACAAATGGAAAGGTAACAGTTACCTCATTAGCATATCCATAATGACCTCACAATCACAAGAGACTATGCTTTTATTCAAATGTACTGCCTCTGTCTCTGGTTTGATTTGTGGTGGAGTTGCACCTGCGTCAATAAGTGACATAAAAAGACAGTTATTGTGCTCTGGGAATATCATTTGAACTTAATAATTAAAATAAAAAGTAATAATAAAAATGTGTGTGTTTATATATGAATTCATTAAAATATAATACATTTCAAGTATTATAAATTTAAATTTAAAGCTGCAGTCCATACATTTTTTTGGTTAAAAATGATCCAAAATCAATTTTTGAGCAAGTATATAACCAGCCAGTGTTCAAAACTATCTCCTTACCTTAGCCCGATTCACAACGGTAAGCTTGTAATAATATTTTTGTAATTCAAGTGGCACTGGTAGGTTTCCGTGGGAAATTCGAGCATGCTGCCGTTCGTCTTTGCATCATTACGTCACGTCTGTTTACATACAGAATGATTCCCAGCTAGTAGGCTATATTGAATGTGACGGATCATTTGTAGCCTTTTCTCACAGCAGCTGGAATAATTAAACATTTTGATGGCAGATTGCATGGTATGACAAATTAACATTAGAGATTAAATTGTAGAGAAATTGAAATGCAGGTAACGCTGATACAAGCTAAATACACATAGTCACACAAAGCTGATGTTGTTAACATTAACAATTTGAGAACAAAGTAAAATAATAATTTGTGACAATGATGCGAGAGAACTCAGTTGGTTAGAACAAAAGCGACAGATTTGTTACTGAAAATTCTTATTTGTCATACTTCCAAGACTACAATCTGTGTTTCCAAAGTACAGTATCCACTGGTGCAGTGACCAACCACACATTCTCCTCAAAACATTAGATTTATCCGCGCTGAAGAGCCATGCCGATGCACAACCCACGTAAAGATGATAATTCTGCAAATAACTGCAATTGCAGGTTTCAAACAGAGATGGCGACAAAGATGCAAAACTTACAGACTGCAGCTTTAAAGATGCTTAAATTTTTCATCTCCTAATAAAAGCGTGGTACTCTTTCCATCTGGCCCTTACTAAAATTGTTATAAATTATTTGGAAATATAGTATACTTTACCCGTCAGCCTTTAACCGTCAGCACTTTGGATTAAATGCGCTAGCCTATAGTATTCCACTGAGCCCCTGACTGTTATTTCAGTTCCATCTGACTGTGCATCAGCACATGGTTTCACCGAGTGTCATTTTATCATGTTAAAATCCATCCCTGGGTTATAATCCTCTCATCACATTTACATTAAACTGACCTCCGGGATACAATGCTGTTCAGAAGGGAATCCAAATTTAGCACTACTAATCTCTTGTGAACCATGGCGAATTCAAGGCTATGCTTCTAAAAGATTCCTCGGCTGAAATGTGCACAGGCACAGAGCAGATTTTTCAGGCCACATTGGTATCTTTTACACTATAGTATCTGACTTGATAAAGCTCCAAAAAATGGGGGCATGGAATTTTCTAGCATGTTATATCCGAATACATGGCCTTGGATTTCATTGCAGGGCTAAATCTGAGTGTGCAGACTGAAAGAACAGGAAAACCGCTGCATTCCAGTGAGTGCTGAGGCTGTGATTATTGTACAGGAAAACTGTTGTTTTCTTTAATGAACAGTGAGGCAAAACAAACCACAAGTTAGTGCTGCATAAAGGCACAGCGGCCTTGTGACTAACTTGGTGCGGTTCGTTCAACTAGAGAATATGTGCTAACGTAATGATCAGATTCCTGGCAGTGACACTGCGGTAGCTACCTAATCTCTGGAAGTATGAACCATACTTTATATTAGAGTTGGCAAAGGGACATTAGAATTGGTTTAGGGTTGAAAGAGTAATGCTATGTTGTGATTCATCACAGACTCTACCCACAATTCAAAGCACAGGCGAACGGTTTCAATGGACAGAAGGGTAATTTTAAGCTCCAAGGGCTGATCTCTGTATAGAGAGCCTCGCTCAAGGGCTCAAGCTATGGAAGAGCAGAGCAGAGCAAAGCAGAGCCCCCACCCCCCTCCATCCCTGTGTGCCGTGAAATATTTCCCTCCTTTTATAAGCTACTTAACAATAGAACCAAAGTTGTTTGATCTTTTAAATTCATATTTACAGCTATTGTACTGCTTCAGATAAAGAACCTAAACCACAATCCCGTTATGGCGGAAAATCCTATTAATTGTTGTGGAATGGAAAAAAATGACACTTTGGAATTTCATGCCTGGGATTAATCCGTCATTCCTAATAACGACTAATCTTTGAGCATGTAATCTAAATGGTTAAATAAATACCAATATACATACCGGTACAGAAAAGGAAGTTATTTAAGCAGACAAAATCAAGCAGCAAAGAAGAAGAAACCAAAGTTTGAAAAGTTGCTGCATTTGAAAAGGCCGATCACTTGGCAGGGAAGAGTCTTATCTCTGTTGCCATTTTTTTTAGCAGGTTAAAAATAGAAAGTCTAATTTTCCTTGAGGGAAGCAGCACTTTGTGGGAGTGCGTCTAAAAAACGATTAGTAGGAGAGGTTAGTCCATTAGTCTTTATTTCTTCCCTGACATTCTCTGGTGGTGATAATGAGAGGCTTTGTGAGAGCAGGGTGTCGTGGCAGTGTAGTGATATTTATAATTTCTTTTGTCTCTGCGGGAGCTCCGGCTGCGCCAGTAATGGCTGCTTCTCTCTCTGTGCCAGCTCCCACTGCCGAGCGCATCCATTCCCCATAGGGAAATGACACAGTGTGAAGTAGGGACGGATTACACTCTCACTGACCACATGGCATCCTGTTGGTTTTCTCTCGTCTACTCAAGGACTATTGGATGGGAGCTAGAGAAAAAAAAAAGACTGAGTGTGTCAAAGTGCAAAATTATGTTTTCGCTATGTACATTTCCTCTTAAAGTGAACATAAAATCAAAATGTATTCTTATCACTGTATCAGTTCAAAAAGTAAAGGGAGCCTATGTCTTATTCTAACTGGTCTGTATTAATAAAAAAAAAAAAAAAAAAAAAAAAAAGTACCAATTTTAAGGGAGGATTTTCATCAGGATGCCCATTACTAAACTGTGTATTCATTATGCAAATGTCAAAACCACTAAAAGGAACAGTCCTAATTATTAAAGCTCTGGCAATGAACTTTTGTACTGTGCGGTCAGCTACACAATGTGCATGCAAGACAATTCGATCCTCAGGCAAAGACCAGTTTCCCGCTATTATCTCGGTCTGTCTCTCACCAGGACACTGAGTGATACAGTCTGACTGAAACATACTAAAGTCTATTAAATCCCTCACACATTGTGATTTCCCACAGAAAAAGCCATGTCAACATGACATCAGAATTAGCAGCCATCAGCAGGCGCTCTTATCCCAAATGCAAACAAGGGGGTGCGGATCTAATCTCTGCCTTTCACCCGCAACCTGCCACGACATCTCTGCACCCTCCACACTTAGACTATGTGAACATAAACTCCCTCCTTCACTCCTGACACAGTCCCGCAACTCCACTGAGGGAAGATTATAATATTATTATTGTTATTCTAATGCATTTTGTTCTCCCTCCCACAGTCGCCACCTCCTCGGCTAACAAACACGCACAGACGTGCACACAAACAGAAGCTTGTTCAAAATCACGCACTGCTCGAACAGTGTCTTGGCCTCACGACTATTACCACGACCGACAATGTGCTTAAGGATTTACACACACACATACAGGAAGTACTTCTCATCAGAGCTGTCTGTCAAGCTTGGCACAGGTTTCTATTAGTGCTTATTTCCATAAATCTGAATTGTAAAGGGTGGCAGTGGGAGACGGGGAGCCTTCGGAAAGACACGAGACACAAACGGAAAATGTCACCAGAGGCCACAGGATTCAGATCTACCTCCCTCGGCTCTGCGGTTTTGAATTTAATTAAGCGCTTTGATTGACGCAACGCGCATTTATCAATCTGGAAGCTCGGTGTATGCTTTTCAGTCGGCAAGTTTTGAAAGTCAACATTAGGCGAAGAGTTGCACATGAAAGAGCCGGTGAAATCTGATGCTGTCTGTTCAGCATTTTCTTTTGTCAGCTCAATTGTTTCAATCAGAAGTTGTTTATTTGCAGGATGGATGATGGGAGTTTTTGGAAATAGTAGGCAAAAGATTTATTCAAGATGCGACAACAGATCCTTAAAAAAATAAATAAATAAAATAAATAAAGAAGAAAAAAAAAATTTACCCACATTAATAGAGTTTTGCCGTAACCAGTCAGGAATGCAACAAGTAAAAAAAAACAAAGCATCTTCCAAATGCATAAATATAATCTTAAAGGTGCAACAGGTGATCTGGGAAATGCTAACATTAGCCTGACAGCATTGAAAGCATACGATCCCACCCTCCCTGCAAATTACATCCAAAGCCACGCCTCTTCCAAATTTCAGTGTTGATACTGTTGACATGGAAACACATAATTCCTAGTCAGACTGAACAGCTCCGGGTAGAATGTCATGGGTTGCAATCTTCTAATTACTGTAGTTATGGCGTGAACGCATCCAAAGTCACTTTAAGACAAGTCATTTCACTTGGCGACCATCTTAGAAATGCCTCTCGGGCATTCAAGTGCAGTTCATATCTCTTTGAATGGCGAAACATCAAATTCTCCAAAGCTGTTTGCCAAGGTTTCGATTAAATTTCATATTTAAAATCACCAATGAAATCTGACAACAACTGTGCATCATGTGTCTGTTTCTATAGGAATCTATAAGCTTCTAATGGTGGCTGCAGTGACGCAATACCTTTACCAATTGGAGATTGGTTCTTATTTAGAAGGCGGGACTTATTCTGCCATATTGCGTGTTGCACTTTCTCCCATTCAAAACAATACAAGTGAGGCATCTTGTGTTATTCTATAGTATATTTGGTAGGAAGTATAAAAGGTGGCTGCTGTTTGTTTGCGGTGCTCTGTGACTGAGGTTTGACTGAGGTCAGTGCGTTTCATGCTACTCTGCGTAGCATGAAAAGCACCTTTAACGTATAACGTCTGCGCGACGTATAACGTCTGTGTGTGGGTATGTAAAAACATATGTTGACAGACAGGTAGGACTTTGTATTATTTCATTCGGACCTAATATAATAATTGGATGAACATGTTATGGTCCTATGCCTTCTACAGATGATATATATTTAAAAAAAATACATATAACCATTTAACATAGGGACTTTAAACCAGTATAACAAAAAATGTTTCTGTAGAGAATCACCTATTGCACCTTTAAATAAATGTAAAAACATTGTTCTCTAGTCTCTCCAACCTAGGGCCCTATAATACACCCGGCGCAATGCGACGCAAGGCGCAGCGCAAGTTTGTTTGCTAGTTTGTGTCCGGCGCCGCACACGTTTTCCCGTTCAGCGCCATGTCCTTAAATTAGTAAATGCATTTGCGCCAGTTAGTGCGCCCATGGGCGTGCTGGTCTAAAAAAGAGGTGTGTTCAGGCGCATTGCCGGCGCATTGCTATTTTAAGGAGCTGAAAATAGACTGCGCCATAGACCAACTCAAACCTGGTCTAAAGTCTAAAGTCAATGGCGCAATATTTTTTTGTTAGAGCGCGTTGGTAGAAACTGCGCGTTGATTTTGCTTATTACACACAGGGATGCACATCACACAAACATGCCAAATATTAAAAACAAAAGGATTACAGTGTAAAATATTATTATTGTGTAAGCTACATAAATATAAAAATGTAATGATGAATATTCATTGCGTGTATTAGAATTAGGCTACCTATTTTCAATTCAGCCTATTACTACTATTACTACAACTGACTCATCGCGCGGAGCTATTTGAAAGCCTGCATTGTGCTTTAACTTCGCGCATGAGCAGATCGGTTTCTTCGCTTGAAAAGCGTTCAGCTTTTCCGCCAACAAATTCCGCCATGGCGCGAGCGCATCTTGCTCTTAAAGGGAGTGGGAGATGACACTCTGATTGGTTTATTGAACGTTACGCCCATTACTCATTAAGAGAATAGGGACAACCAATTTCAAAAATTGGTTGGACCGTTTTTCCGTCGTTAAAATAGCAAAAATGGATTTGGACACGCCCTGAGTGCACCTGCGCCGTGCACTTTACACTTTGCGTTTAAACCGTTAAAATAGGGCCCTTAAGCTCTATTTGTCACAAAAAAAAAAAAATATTTGCCCTGAAATTCTTTTGACCACTAAGATCAGAATCTCTTTATCCAACTGTTACTTGCCTTTTTTCTTTTATCTGTCAAGTTCCAGGGTCAAGTCCCGGGTGTTAGGGTACAGTGAGTGCAGTATTAGGTGTCCTCCAGCAGAAAGGAGGATGGGAGAGATTTGCCGGGTGCTGGATTACATAAACAGCAGCGCTCCCAGCTGTGAGAAACAAGCGTTAAGCTCTCACAGGCCCACATCCTAACACCCCAGACTGGGGTCAGTGTTAAACCAAAGCCTTGCACTGCCAAAAGTCAGCCACTGATTTAGCCAATGAGCTAAATCACATCTCAGCCCATAGCCATTGGAGAAACAGACCCGCTATCTAATAATCAGCCTGAATCATTCTGAAACACCACTGAAGCTGGCTGCTTAACACAAACACACCCTTACTTATCTCCTATTTAGAAAACACAATGGAATCTGATCAAATCCTCAGAACAGACTCAAAGCACGACTTTAACCTTCATGTGGATTATCCGGACTGTTATGCCACGGAGTGGATTTCTCCCAAAGGAGTTCCTCAGCTTTGGATCAGTGTATAAATGTGAGTGTGTGCATGTGTGTGTATGTGCGTGAGTGTGTGTCCGGGTTTTGGCTGGCAGGGAGATGGGGCCGTATGAGGCTCTGGCACCCAAGAGAGAGGGAGAGGCAGCAAAGGCCCAGCTATTCATTACTCCAGCTGGGCAACAACCCGTTACAACAGCAGTCACAACTCCAAAAGCTGGCACCCAACACATAGACTATTATCTGGGGCAGATTTACACAGCCTGGCACAGAGAAATGAAAGAGAGAAAGTCAGTGAGATAGAGAAAGAGGATGTGAGGAAGACTTACAATGTTTGTGGAAAAATACGGCATAAATAGATGGACAGCGGCATTACAGAGACGACCGAACCGCATAATATTACCTCAATCTGCTGCCGTGATGCGTGGCTCTCAAATCCGATGCGTTACATAAGATATTCGGGGAAATGAGAGGGCACCTGTCAGAATAATCCACTCCATTCTGCTCCCACTGTTTCAAATAAGAGCTCGCCAACGGGATCCAGCGCGCTAATCACACATTGCCTGTATGCACAACCACTCAGAGCTACCACCTGGCTACTCCACACACAGCGGGAGGCACAGCTAGCGCTGGCGAGGTTTAACACACTCATCGCACAGTGACGGCAGAGCGACAGGGATGCCACACACAGAAAATGACACTCTCGTGTGTGTGCGCACCATTCTAGCAAATGTGAACATTAGTTTGGAGACAGTCTCCGGTAACCAGCGGTCAACTGATGCCAGTGATATCAATATCTGGAATGGCTTATAAAAAAAATAGAACAATGAAATATGTAAGAGATTATGTACGGTCATTATTACAAAATAAACCCAAATAGGGTGGTCTTTTATCACTCTGAAATGATTTCATTTGTGATAACAACTGGTCAAGTCAAAATTCTTATTTAATTATAGGAGAATAGACAGTGGAGTGATATAAGAAACATGAAACTAGCACAGATATTACCAGCAACAACAAAACAGGACAATCTCACGCACCAAAAATGTCAGAAGGGGTGTTAATGTGCAATTTTTAACTAGGAAACTCTTGTTTCCGCTAATTCCGATATCAGTTCAGCATTAGTTTATAGCCAAATGTACTGAGCAGTATACCAACATAAATGTTTATCCACTCCAGCCTGGTTTAAAATCAGCTTCTGTTCAAATCACAACACTGGAATCCAATGTATAAGGTCTAACTACACAGGAACAATAAGAGGTTTCAGTTCAATGACAGGTTAGTCTCAGCCTCAGACGTTACGCCCACGGACCGTTGGCTGAACGTCTGATGAATTTGGCACACTTAACTGGAAACACTTCAGGAGTTTCGAAGTCGTCATCTGGTTGGTTGAATTCTACAGGATGTCGCGTTCTTTGACGGTCCACCTGGAAACAAATGCTGTGATGCCAAAAAACCTTGTGGAAGAAGAACGCCGTCGTGTTTACAACTGTGACAACTTACTAGGATCAACTAAACACTGGATTTTCAAAAGTAGGTGAAGTTCACGGCTCCATTGATGCAGTAAACTATTGCAGGGACATCAACTTTATATTTTCAAGCCCCTAAACATGACATGGAACAAAATAAACTGTGATTGGTTGTGTTACATGTGAGTCAAACCTCCTCTTGGCCGGTCCTTGGCCAATGAAAGCTGCGATAGAGTCCAGACCTTCTGCTGTCAGTCTGTAGGTCTGGCTACGTGAGACTAATAACAGGTAGGCCACATGTAGACAAGTACCTGTGTTTCTACCCACTCTGCTTCACTCACTATTGTCTAATCAATCAGATGCCAATCCAATTAATGCAGCTGCTGTTCAGTAGAGCATTCCATAAAGGCCGGTAGTAAAAGGGGGCCACAATGTTCCAGGTTAATCTGTGACAGCGGAGCTGAAATATACTCTTTCATAATCCTATTTGTGATAACTCACTGCCACGTAGCTTCACAAACAATAAGGACAGCAGACAGCCTCTAAAACATCATTCAGAAATATTACAGACTCCTGCAAGCAATGCAAAAACCTCAATGTACTTCCTGACCACTAATACATGCATGGGGCCATTAACTACAGAAGTTTATGGTACAGACAGGGACAGATTTGCAGCAGTTGATGTATTTTATACCATCATTGTTGTCGAGCACTTGAATAAATCATGTAAATGCTGCTGAAATAACTGCTTTGGTCTCATAAATCTGTCTGTTAATTATAGTCTTATGGGGCCGTTACTGTGTATTGCTTTCTGTGCTCAGGCATGGCATGTTTGGAATCCACATTGAAATGCTTTACTGTCTACACAGAGAATGACAACTGTATGCAGTGTCACGGCAGTATGTACAGGCCAGATCATTCGTCACGCTCTCCCCAGGCATATAGGACTTCCTCTCTGTTGAGTATATACTGTCACTGAGCAGCATTTATTAATAAACAGAGGCCTTGGGGGGGGAGTGCTATCTTTTACCAGTTCAGACACTATGCTCTCGATCCAACGGCCCTCTGTTGTCTCTCAGTCAATGTCCATCCACCAAGCTGCATCCAGGGGATATCAGCTGATTTATGGCAGAGGAAGTGTAGGCATGGAGATATGCCAATGAACCCCATGATAGTCACTTCTTACCCCGGCTCAGTAAGTCAGGCATGGTCATTAAATCGACAAACCACTGGGTGGGTCACTGGAAGGTCTTGCTGTACTAAAAACGAGGTAGTGAACAATGCAATGCATGGCTTTATGGGTGAATCTAATTAAAAACCTGTCTAGACCATATTTTAACCCAGAATCAAATGGGGGAAAAAGCACATATTATACTTAGAATTTAGAAAAAATCTAATTTTCATAATATTATATATAATATATATATATATATATATATATACACAAAAACAGTTTTTTGGAGTTGAAATATGTTTTTGAGTGAAATATGATCGTTTTTCTTTATGATTGCCCCTTAAATGCATTAATAACAATGATGGCTGAGGGAAAAAGATCTTATCACAATGCAATGAATCTAGCTTTTCCTGTGCCGAAGACTGCTAAACAACACTCAGGGGTGCAAGATTAAAAATAAATGTGATCATGCTGAAAGATTGCAGTCTCAAAATTTATTTTTATAGGCGATGTTTGAACTTACGCCCATTCAGTTCTTATTCGTTCACATATACATGTAATTAAAAGTTTCAGTATGACAATTACAGGCATAAAATACACAATAAACACATTGCTGAGCTATTCATCGGTATTCAGGGCTCATATATTGTTCAGTTCTAAGGCATTATTAGCCCTGCTGAGAGAGCGAATGTAATACAGGGTCACATCAGAAGAGTCCAGTTGCCTGTGTTTTAATTATTTATGCACTTATATGGATTTAATACTCTAGTCTTTTCCTGGCCCTCTCCAAATGCTCACTGTGTTATGTTGAGAAAAGAAGCTGCTGTGATTTAAGAGCCGGTCTCTCCCAGAGCTCATAGAGTGAGTTAACACTACCACAAATGCAATCAAACATAAGTGAAAACCCTCTCGCGCCGCAAGCTACAATAAGTAGGTAACTTTGAGGCAGAAAGATTGAGAGGCTTTGCAATGAGTGGACGGATACCTTTTCCCTCTGCCATCGCATCCACTTTATCTTGATACACACCGAATAAGTGTTAAATGCATCCCAGATTCTATTTCTTCCCTTTACGGTTACCATCCAACACACAAGACACCTTAAAATTTCATTTAGCACATACAGGACCCATTTCTTCAGTCTATTACATTAGACAGGGCCTGAGCTTCTCCAAAGTACTATTTCTCTCTCTGTCATCCTCTTGTACTCTTCCAACAGCCACAGTTTCCACAACAAAGGCCATAATTTCATCAGGGGTGATAAAAACCGAGTGAATCAAGTCGGCAGCTTGTTACTTAGCTTAATATCTGCCTGCATCGAGGCAATAAGGGAACAGAGCTGCCTGTATTAGCTACTGAAGACTTACGGACCCCTTGCAGAAGCACTGAGAGAGTCTGCTGTGACTTTATCTCTCTAAATATATCTCCTTTTCCTCTTGCCCTTCAGACAGACATCCTTTTCAAAGAGTACACCGTGAAGCCCAGTCTGACGTGATCGCTTTTAGGTTGGCTGCAGAGACAGACACGCTGCTGCTCCGAATGAATTCATTCAGATGACAGGCAGATGACTGGGATGGCTAAACTTCACATGGGTATGAATAAATGAAAGCAATTAGTGGATTGGTTAAGTACCACATGGCGACATAAGTAGGTCAAAAGCTACCAGAAGAAAAACGCAGTGTCTGTGCGAACATCAGGTCATATATGCATCTTACGCATTCTATTTAAAGACTATTGTTATTTTCACATATTGTGGAAAACAGGATTTAAAAAAGATGCATATGCAAAGCTACCTCTAGTCCACTAAGACCCTTAATAGAAACTAAGCTTCAAAAACATATAATTTGGAAACTACATGGTGTTTAAGGTCATTAACATGACCAACCACATTTACATTACCAATACTGATGCAGTATTAAGCTACTTGTTTCTCATTTCACATGCAAATATATGTAAATAAATACATGTATAAAGATAAATGCATATAAAAGTCTTAGGGTACAGAAGCAAAATAGAAGAAAGTGGGAAACCGATAACCGATAGAGCTGTTCAGTAGGTCATGTGATCTAAACATGGCTGCCCCCATGAGGCGACCAGCTACATGTAGAATAAAACCGCTTTTATCAGGTTGCTGATGTGAAAAAAAAGCTGGCTCTTTTAACTTGAGAATACCCTAGCTACCACCTAGCAAGCAGTTTTATCATCAACAACAAAAAAAATAAATTAATATATTTGTCTTAAAAAACATGTTGATGATGTTGTTCGGCTGGCCATGTGATCTAAACATGGCAGCCACCACGAGGAGACCTGCTCCATGTAGAATACATTGGGACTGGACTTTAAATTATATTAAAATATTTTAAAATTTCTATTCAAAGTATTTCTATAAGTTACAAGTGAATAGCCAAATCAAATTCTAGTATGTGACAGCTTCATAGCTGGCGAGGCAAGAGGTGGTCTGCAGCCAGTAGCACAAGGAGCACGAAAAAGAAGCCTGTCCATCTTCCGGCCTGAGAGAAAGGGAAAGGTCAATAATATTTTGAGTGCATGGAAGTGCCAACTTATTCATCCTGAACCTTGACAACCATGGTATCTAGCCAATGGAAATGCTGAGTCACTGCTCTCCAGACCACTCGGAGTTCAACGCCCAGAGGAAGGAGTGTGAAGTGGAAAAAAAGAGGTCTGCTTCCTGTAGGCCAAACACCTCGTGAGCTCTGGCATCACGTGACCCTTGATGCTTGACGAGGTCACTTCCTTTTGCAAAGACTACCAGCTACATCCATTTAATGTCATAGAATTAACAATATAAATTAACAATTAATATAATAGACTTTTTCCCCCCCAAAAAATCATTTATAGCCCACTAAATCTCAAAAAGACAAATTTTAGAATTTTTAAGAAAAATACAAGTCAGATCCTCTCTGCGTTTTTAGTGAGAGCAGCACTGAACCGTGCTGATATCTCTTCTTCACAAATGTGGAACTGAAAATCGAGCTGCAGAGGAGCTGTGGAGAGGAGTGAATGTCACACTGACCTACAACAATGGATGAAAAATTTTGTGTCACGATGCTGAACACCGAAGCACTTTTTCCACTGGGGCATGAATCTAGCACACCAGGGCAGGTGTGAGAGATCAGGCCTTATAACAAATGCACCATATGAAACATGAATAGGCACAGCACTGAACAATGAAGGAGAGGAAGGCAGTACAGATACCAAGAAAAGTGCAGAGAGAGAGATGCTAAAAGGGTAAAGCCATGGGACTTTGATTTCATGCCCTTGGTTTCAAAGACATTGCCCATAACACTAAGTGCCAAAAAGGAGTTGCTGGCTTCCACCTCATCCACTCTCTCTCTCATCCTTCATTAGCAATTCTTCTCTTCTAGCACTTCTTTCTATGCGAGCATCTTGGTCGGAGTGGTGGGTGTCCCATGGCTGGAGGCATTTTGTATGCAGTATGTGCATGCATTCCCTGAGAATCAAACCCATGCTTTGGTGTCGCTAGCGCAATGCTCTACTGTTTGAAATGCACCGATCAGGCATAACATTATGACCACCTTCCTAATATTGTGTTGGTCCCCCTTTTGCTGCCAAAACAGCCCTGACCCGTCAAGGCATGGACTCCACTAGACTCCTGAAGGAGTGCTGTGATATCTGGCACCAAGATGTTAGCAGCAGATCCTTTAAGTCCTGTAAGTTGCGAGGTGGGGCCTCCATGGATCAGACTTGTTTTTTCAGCACATCCCACAAATGCTTGATTGGATTGAGATCTGGGGAATTTGGAGGCCAAGTCAACACCTCAAACTCATTGTTGTGCTCCTCAAACCATTCCTGAAGCATTTTTGCTTTGAGGCAGGGTACATTATCCTGATGAAGCCACAGAGGCCACAGAAACCAGGGAATACTGTTTCCATGAAAGGGTGTACATGGTCTGCAACAATGCTTAGGTAGTTGGTAGGTGTCAAAGTAATATCCACATGGATGACAGGACACAAGGTTTCCCAGCAGAACATTGCCCAAAGCATCACACTGCCTCTGAAGGCTTGCCTTCTTCCCATAGTGCATCCTGGTGCCATGTGTTCGCACCCAGCCATCCACGTGATGTAAAAGAAAACGTGATTCATCAGACCAGGCCACCTTCTTCCATTGCTCCGCGGTCCAGTTCTGATGCTCACATGCCCACTGTTGGCACTTTCGGCAGTGGACAGAGGTCAGCATGGGCACCCTGACTGGTCTGCGGCTATGCAGCCTCAAACTGTGATGCACTGTGTATTCTGACACCTTTCTATCAGAACCAGGTGCCCTAGAACCAGTTTTAACAAGATGTAATATAACTCTAACGTGTCCCCTGAACGTGTCTGTGAAGTTTCAGCTCAAAATACCCCATAGATTTTTTTAATTAATTTTTTTAACTGCCTATCTTGAGCCATAATTATATATGCACAGATTCTGTGCGCGGCCCCTTTAAATCTCACGCTCCCCCGCCCCCGAGCTCTCGACTGCCTTAACCAGCATAAACAAAGTTCACACAGCTAATATAACCCTCAAAATGGATCTTTACAAAGTGAAACGGTTAGAAACGATGGTAACTTTAACCACATTTAACAGTACATTAGCAACATGCTAACGAAACATTTAGAAAGACAATTTACAAATATCACTAAAAATATCATGGATCATGTCAGTTATTATTGCTCCATCTGCCATTTTTCGCTATTGTCCTTGATTGCTTACCTAGTCTGATGATTCAGCTGTGCACAGATCCAGACGTTTTGCCCTTGTGTAATGCCCTGAATGTGAGCTGGCATATGCAAATATTGGGGTCATACACATATTAATGATCCTGACTGTTATGTAACAGTCGGTGTTATGTTGAGATTCGACTGTTTTTCGTAGGTCTTTTAAACAAATGAGATTTACATAAGGAGGAGGAAACAATGGTGTTTGAGACTCACTGTATGTCATTTCCATGTATTGAACTCTTGTTATTCATCTATGATGAGGTCAATTAAATTTTTCATTCGAACTTCTTGAGTAATTTGAGCTACAGTAGCTCATCTGTTGGATCGGACGACACAGGCCAGCCTTCGCTCCCCATGTTCCTTCCTTGGACCGCTTTTACCTAGCACTACCTAGTTATTTTATTAAAAATGTGATATAAAAACATCTGTATGAGGAAAAAAATAATTTAAAATTAATTTTAGCTTTAATTTTTGATACATGGTATATTATAAAACTTGAAGCTGCATTAAACTTACATTAAACTTGCATTAAACTACCAGGTAGCTGCATTCACTTTGGCAGCCCTAACTAACTAAAATACATATTTTATAATACTAGAATACTACATTTAGTTTAGTTGCAGATTTTGAGTTATCAAAGTGAAAATAAAACAAAAACATATATTTGCAGGAATACCTGAATGAACATAAGTTAACGAAACACACATACAGACAGCATCGCATGCCCATACACAGGCATACATCAGAAGAGCGGGAATTGAAATTCAGAGCAGGGATTTACTAGACCCTGCCCCACATGTGAACAGAATAGTAATAGAATAATACCACTGACTAAGTAGACCATATGCAACACACAGAGATCCTTTGGGATTACCATTGAGGTGTGAGTCTCAGGGTCATGCTGTTTGTAAGCGGTAAAGGCACCATTTCTGGACAATCCGCATTGGTCATGGTCTCAAACCTGAATAGCTACAGCCATCTAAAACACTTCTTTCGCTCATCTGCGCCTCTGACTCTTTCCCTCTCTGAGTAGATTCGGAACAGATGAAAGGGTTTTTTTTTTCTCCTCTCAAATGCAACAGACGCTCCTTGGGCATTAAGTTTGATCAAAGACTAATCTGTGTGTGAATGATGATTCAAATTAGCATCTGTTTCAGCTGGGCAAGAGGGAGCGGCTGAACCCAAAGCTATTTGAGGAAATAAGAGAGAGAAATACAGAAAGAGATGGAAATAGAGAAAGAAGGAAAAGATCTGACACTAAATGGGACCAGAAACTTTCATGTAATGATTTATGATGTGCCAACCACACCAAGTTCAAACAGATATCTATCTATCTATCTATCTATCTATCTATCTATCTATCTATCTATCTATCTATCTATCTATCTATCTATCTATCTATCTATCTATCTATCTATCTATCTATCTATCTATCTATCTATCTATCTATCTATCTATCTATCTATCTATCTATCTATCTATCTATCTAAATTGTAACTTAAAGCATTCTCAATCTCAACTCAATTCCAAATGGCCTTCTTCCTCCAGACCTCAGAAGATGGCTAAAAGATCCAACCAGGAACTCTAACATGTCACTTCATGGAGAGACAAGAGACTCAGTGACTGGAGCAAATCTATGGATAATTTGTGAGTCATTAGTAAGTGCAGCACCAGAACAGGAACTTCACCCATGTAATCTGGCTTTTGATGTGCAGTAGAGGATGGAGGTCGAAAGGTACAAGATGTTTAAAACTACATCAGGCAAAACAAAACAGGTCAATGTTAGAGCATGAGCAATGCATTCAGCTACATTAGTCAGGGAGGGTGGGACGTAAAATTGCTGATACTTGCTTTTTTATTCCAGGTGTTGACATAAATATCTTGGGTGGAGAATCGGAAATGCCTGTTACTGCAAGAAATTACTTGAGTTTCTGACTAGGCGTCTCTCCAGAGAGGGTGACTTATCTTGCCTGACCTTAGCATGGCAGCATGCCAGCCATCCTCGGTGACCGGCATGTGAAACAGTAAGCCACTTCTTCCGTCCTGTGAGAACGGTCACACAAATGCCCTGCCCCGTCCGTCAAACTTCCCCTGAGCACGACTAATATAATGCCCACTTCCTTTTTGCTCCCTTCCTCTTCCTGTCTGACTCACTTTCGCCAGGAACAATCAGAGAGATCTTATTCACATTCCTTCTTCCTTGTTTCCCGTTTAGAGCGATATTCCGTATGGCCTGCGGATGCTGTCAGTCACTGACTTCATAAAAACATAGACTGGAACTAGAACCCAGTAAACTAGAATTTATTACACTGACAATCATCCTGAAGCAATTGAGGGTTAGGTGACTTGCAAAAATAACAATGGTGATGGACCAAGATGGCTTTTCTGGAGGGAACCACACCAGCAAACTTCTAGTTAACAATTCTATAATATCCAATATTAGTTTTAATATCCAATTATATGTATAATGTCTAGCAAATATAAAATGTTTAATTTTAAAAAATGTCATTCTATTCCTCAGAGCCAGAAAAAAAAAAAAAAATTGTAGAATTTATTCAACATTGTTGCTTTCATGGCAATTTACATCCTGCATCCAACAAGTTGAGACACACAATGAAGCACTGACTCAGAGGAAGATCTCCCACTCTGTACTGAGAAATTATGCAAGAATGTGCAAAACCAATCAAGACTTTTAGGAGATGAAAAATTAATGTCATCATCACACGTAGGTGGACAAGAAAGTGTGAAAAAAGGATATAAACGTGGAGCGATATGTTGAAGACATGGGGGGATTGATAGGCTGTAACCCGCAGTATGTTGGACAGCGTACAGCACCTCTGAGTTTACAGTGATTTCTACATTCATTTAATTCATCCACTCATCACAGCTTGCAACAGCGATGATGGACACAATCATGATCTGTAGTCACCACTAGATTTCCTTTAACCACAGTTAGAACATCAAGGAGATAGAGGCTGATAGCAGGTCATGGTGTACTGATGGGGTCGGCGGACGGAGTTACTGCGACAATTTATGCTGTATCCTGAGGTGTTTCTGCAAGGATCTTATCTAGGTGAAGATCTTTTGTTCTGAGAGAGAGCAAAGCACAGTAGCCGCATGATTTGAAGCGTATTGACTCGGTGTGGAGAGCCTGAGGCCAGTTGGCTAGACAGAAGCACAAATTCACAAGACGAACCCAGTCAAGGCCGCACACTTGGACACCTTGGGCTTTGTTTTACTGATCCAACTTCAATGGAAAGACAGTCAGAAGTGTTCCTCCTAAGAAGGACAGGCAAAAAACCGGAGGACAGGTGTGTATGTCCATAGTAATTAATGCAGACAGGTTGGGCATCTGCCAAAGTCCTGCAAAGATCATTAGGTGATGCAACAACCAAGATAAGATTTGACAGGAGAGGGCATGCTTATATCGACACCGCAATACCCATGTACACAAACACGCGTAACCCCACCCAACAACACGTACACGTGCACACATATGCTTGCTTGCAGCCACAATCATTTCTTTCCTCCACCCCACTGAGCAAACAAAAGGAGGAACAGAGGAACGAGGGAGGGACAATGTTTAGGAGGGGTGGAAAGCTGTCTGCTACAAGCTGTTAATTGTCAGGCAGAAACTAAATGAGTAAACAAACAAACAATATAAAGCAAATTAATTTTTAATTCAGGCTCCATACCGTTTTACGGAATGCTTGTTTTTGACAAAATTCTTCAACAAAGCCTTTAATTGACAGATTCGTTCTGATGCATAATAATGACAGGCAGAGATAATGAAATATTTATCGCCTCCAGGAACAGAAGCTCTGCCTTTTTCGAGTTACATAACTGGAGTATTTCCAAAACAGTTGATGTGGGGCCAAAGCAATGAGCATATGAGGTGGGTGGTTGAGCTCAGTTCACCTCTGAACTCTTGCCCGTGGCGATGAGCGCTGTCTTTAACTCAGCTAAGGGTTAGAAACTTCTTCTCGAAAGTGTTCGCAAGCAGCTAAGATGCCTCGGGTTACTGCCAAAAACTCACTAAACAATTCAACCAAAAAGCTTCCAAAACGCTTGTGGTAATGAGAATGTTTCAGCAAAGTTATATGTTTTCAGAGTTCATCAGTCTGTTTTATCTAAAAAGATCAAGGAAAAATTGATTCCTCAAGATGGCCACCAAGTTTGTGCACCCTGGTGAAAATATAAGTTGTAAATATGAACCGAATTTGAATTAGCATCAGCAAAAACAGCATTATTCAACATTATTCAAATTTTAATCCAAGGAAGTAGATCTGAAATGAATGAAATTCAACTCTAATTTTTGGTCCCAATTCTTTAGTTTTGAATTTTTCCCAATACTGGCTTCTTCCTATCAACTACACAAAACACCTCATCAACCCCCTAGTAACCACACAGAACACTCTAGCAACCCCCAATGCCATAGCAATCATTCACAATACTTCAGCAACGCCTAGGAACATTTTAGCAACCGGAAAAGTCAATTTAAAGGTATAGTAAGTGATTTATAAGGAGCACTGTTGATATTTGAAATCGAGACCCAAACAAACACACCCCTACCAAACAGAACACAACCCTCCCTTCATTGCTCCGCCCCCAAAATAACAAATATGCTTTGCAAAACAGGAAGCAAATAACAGCTGGTGCATCAGACAGCTCACGCAAGTATGGCTGGAAACCATTGTTACTCAGTGTTTCTTAGAGATTGCTTACTGGTCCTTTAAACGCCATTCTCAAACCATTTTACTTCTTTAACACATGTAACATGACATATTATAAAGTAGAACGAAACAACCAATGAAGAAAAAAGGGCAGGATTTGTTTTTAACTATCAGGAATTGCTTGGATTGTCAAAAAAAATGGGCATTTCATACCAGAGTACACTGTGAAAAATGTAATGTTTACAGCTAAAGTAAAAAAAAAAAAAAAAAAATGTACAGTACAGTACAAACATGTTAGGTACTTAACTTTAAATTATTGACAGTATCTTTTTTATTTAATACTTAAATATTATCAAATTTATGGAAGTACAAATTATTAATTATTATATATTTTACTGTGAAAAGCAAAAGTACATTCCCAAAAGTCCCTGCGTGACACATAAGATTATGATTTATATAAATTATTATTTTTTCTCATTCTTGTTATCAGCAATGTCTACATTAGGAAGTTTTGCATTACATTGAGTAAAGGTTCATTGCATTATTTTAGCATTAACCTGACGGTGTTTTGTCTTTGTGTGTATGATCCTGTGCTTCGTCTCTATACAAGTTTTGACCAAGTATTTTGGTATATTAAAATTCTATCACTTAATGGAGTAGTTCAGTTGTAAAATATACAGGTGCCAATATGCATTCCTGTAATGCAGGAATCATTGTACATGAATTTCTGACAACCACAGCTGCCTGTTTTTTTAAAGTATATATATATATATATATATATATATATATATATATATATATATATATATATATATATATATATATATATATATATAAATAACGTGCACTATATAGTGCACAGTAAGACCAGAAAAGTGTATTAAGAAAGTAAATGGGGTCCATTTTAGTTCATGCCGACTTCAAAGTTGAGGAAGACCCCTGGAAATGGCCAACAGCAAGATAACCTGTGATCTGCTGAGCTTACAGAAGTCCTGAAATGAACCGTTCATAAAACCTGGTCTCAGATCAGTGCAAGAGCACAGCGCTGAGTAAACACCCAGCTGACACCATTACATCACAGTGACAGAGTATCACAGATTCCACGCTTTCACTTCTTGTGTGGCAGGCATTAAACAGCATTAACCCATAATCCTAAACTGCTACAGATGCAGACTTGAGCCACTATTCATTCACAGCAGTGAACCTGCCCAAACCCCCCTTCCATTATCCCTCGCTCTCTCACTCTCTCTCGCCATCCCTCCCCAACCCCCATCGGCAGACAGTAGCTTCAGAGCAGTCATATTTAATCAACATCTCGGTGGACAACACAGGGATCTGCCGTCCTCTGTTGAGAGTCTCTGTGCTGTCACACTTGGGATAATTGTCTTAGATACCCTAATTCGACAGTCGTTCCCCTTAAATGCTCAAGAAAAGAAGCGTGGTTGACCTACATTGCTGTTGATCTGTGAATTATACATGATGTCAACATTTGATTATTTATTTCCTGTGGTGTAATTCAAGAGACAAACAATTACGTTCGTAATTGTGCTGCCTTTTCAAACTCAGATATGGAAAGCTGAAGGGAAATGTTGATGTTGAGGTTTGACACCACAGGAATCACGGTATGACATCTCTGTTGTACGCTAGCAGACCGTAAAGATATGGAATCTGTTAGAAAACATGCTGCTATTTTCTACAAGAATTTTATGTATGACACAAACAAACAAATGAATCATTTGATGGGAGTGCTGACAAGCTGAGAAAGGAAAACAGTGATTGTTCATTGTTATCATGATTCCGGACAGATTTGTACATGCTCAAACAATCGTGCTTCCCCCCAAAGGTCAGATTTGTGGTCTAATCAATTCCTAGTGCACCCAATGACCTTGATGTTTTGAAATGACTCGATATTTTCCAGTTTCATTATGACTATTGCCTTTAAAAGACAAGCAATCAAACAAAAACATGCTGTATTCAGTATACCTCGCCGACCTGTATGAATCCAACTAACATTTTCAATGAATAATTGCCAGAATCAGCACTGTTTCACATATTTTAACACTTTTTTTCTTTCTTTCTTTTTTTTTTTTTTTTTTACATATTTTGAAGGAAAAATTGTAAAATAAATACAACTAGAATGTACTTCTCCTGAAGAAAATGTGAGTGGTGCTTGCAGTGGCAAAACTCGGCACTTAGCAGGTAATTACTAGGGTGTTCTGGGAGGTTGCTAGGGTGTTGCTTGGCGGTTGGTAGTTGTCACAGATGGTTACTATGGAGTTTTCTAGACTTCTTAGCATGCAATTAACATGTTTAACATGTTATGAACATGTTTTAACACTTAGTAAGTTGTTATTCGCATGTAGCTATTCACTGCTAGCATATGTAGCATCCTGGAAGTCCTGTTTGCTAGTATGAGTCAAAAGATCATATTTTGAAGGGGAAATTGTGAAATAAAAACAAATATACATACTATTTGAGTATATAAGAGTAGTTTGTAAAGCTAAACAGCATACATACAAAACAGAGAAAAATAAATGAACAGTCAAAAGTTGAGGAACAAGTGAAACTTCTGTGGAAATCTGCAGTAACTAGCAAGAACTCAAGGAACCTTTGAATTCAATGTGGCTGCTCCAAAGTAAAGATTTCAAACAGAATGCTGAGCATAAGGGAGAACTTCTCAGTCCAGAATACTTTTCCCACTCTGAGTCGCTCCTTCCGTATGACCCTCTGTTCTCATTCTAAGAATGGATACTTCTTGTTTTCAAAGGAGCGTGTCCAATACTCCTGGCACCAGCCATGCCTTCTGTGAAAGTGCTTGCACAAACCAGTGATGATCATGGGTACACAAAGATGGCATGTGTCATATTTTATTTTTACTTTGGAAGTTGAGAGTTTCATCAACTTTCATCATCACTTTCAGTTTGTTTTGCTCTGTGCTGTGGAAAGTGTTTATCTTCTTGAGTTTCCCTCTCTCTTGTTCCCTGTCTCTCTCCCTCTCTTTTCCGAGGAGCCCTGTTTGCTATCAGACTCAGGAATGAATTTGGGAGGCTTATCGGAGCTCTTTTCCCAGCTGAGGCGGAGAGGATGTGTTAAGGCGTCTGCCTCCTGACAGGAAAGAGGAGCTATCTCTCCTGATAAGGCTATGGCTGACTTGAGAATTGTAACAAAGCAGACAGCATGGATGCAGGTGGGTACACGTCAGCGTATGTGCATAAGCCCGCAGCCAAAAATCCAAACCAGGTAAAAAGGAGGTTAAAAGCAATTATATTCCCACAACAAAGGAATTATTTCCACAAGTGCACCACAGAGAAGCCAGGAAACATATAATCTGAATGCACTCTGCTCTTGAATCAAGCAGAGAAATAAAATCAGAATGAAAGTCAATCCAACAATGAAATGACAACTTTAGACCAAACGACAAAACCGGTGTACATGCTGGGTATTCGCATTCCTTTTATTTCTTCAGTGGTACATGAAAAATGTATCAGATTTTCTATTTTGTCCATACAATAAAATAAACTGGATTTGGACCCCATTGACATTCTATATACAAAAATAGTTGCACAGGAGAAAGTCATATGTATGGAACGATATGAGGGTGAATAAATGATGAGAGAATTTTCATTTTTGGGTTTTGGGTGCACTATGCACTATCCTTTTAAATGACAATGAAAAGGATTCAATGTATGCTAATTACACAAACAGTGTCCATTCCAATAAACAACACAAGAAAGCAATTATTCCAATACTGATAAAATGGATTTTGAAGTTTAGTGACACAAATTACGGATTGTAAAAAAAAAAAAAAAAAAAAAGAACTTGTTTAGAACATCATTCTTTTAGCCTAGCATGTCTGCGGTGGAATCTTTAGTAAGGGTTTAGCAAACACAACGTGAGGGGTTGTGGTAAAGCGAGGAAAATCATTAGCAGTTTGTGGAAGGCACAAAAGGCTTACGTAAGCATATCATGCCTCCTTTTTAGACGCCGTGTAAAAAACAACATTAGCATTTTCTAGGTTTAACATACTGATTTGATGTTACCATACAATCAGGCTACAATTCACTGACAAACAAACAGAAGCACTGGAGTCCATAGATTATTACTGTTATCGTTGAAATAGGCGGTCTTTACATGCTGTGAAATATGGCATGCATGTGGCGGGAAGGATTATATACACGGAAGAATTATAGAGTCTTAGAGAATCACCACAAAGAACGAGCCACGAAAGCGCACGGAACCTGTTGTGCGTAAGCCGCTAATGTGTTCCGCGCAGAAGACAGATTGAGGCATTGAAGAATGGCTGTCCTATAGAAGTGTGTCATGAAGGCAATTCCATTAACATCTTAATAAAAGCAGCCTGGGCTCAAGAGAGCCTGGAGGCTCTGACTAACGCTTTTAGTCAATGGCTTGGGATGAAAAAGTAACAGAGGGCCGCACAGTGCAGGAACTTCGTGGCAGCATTTTTTAGGGACCGTTACTCTTCCCAAAGGACCGGCCTCTGAGTTTGTATGCTTCCCATCATGGTCCACTTGCTCCATTCCCTTTGCCATTTCATTTACTGTCCTTCCTCCCATCTGCTGGATTGAAGATCTAAACAAAAGCTTTTGTTTTCCACAAGTTGGCGGCAGCTGCAGGGGGAGAGAAGGAGAAGGGGAGTGCTGGGTTTAACTGGAGAACTCTTGCCTCTTATGACTGGGCACATGGCAACATGTGTCTTTCTCTCTCGGTCGCTCTCTTTCCCACTCGACACACACAAAGTCTATCTATTCTGTGTCTTCCTCAATTACTTTCTGGCTAAAGTCTCAAGAGGCAAAACTCCATCATGAAAAACAGACAAAACTAAGCACAGATACAGCCCAAACATCCAAAACCCTCAGCCTACCCAAAATGAACCATCAGTAGCAACCCTTTTACCATAAGTTCACTCACTGAACAGCATGCATCATCGGCACACTCATAAAAAGATAGCAGAAGGTCTGAGTTTGTATTGGAGAAATGGGTGGTGATTGATTTTTGTATTCTGTGTTTTAGCTGTTTACACGAAAGCAGCACTATTTCAAATAGTCTATGGCAAAAATGGTCTCAACAAGCTACTGAGAGCAATACCAGCACTTCAGAAGATCAAAGTACAAAAAGACAGAGCACAAAAAGTGCCTTAGGTTCTCCAAATCCAATTGACTTTTTAGGACTGTTAGGGAAAAAAACAACAACATTCTTCAAATTATCTTATTTCGTGTTCCACAGAAGAAACAAAATCATACAGGCTTGGAATGACATTGAGGATGAATAATGATTTTGGGGTGAAAACACCCCTTTTTGCTTATGTATTGTAACATAGAAAACTGATCTTACAGAGAACATGTCTTTCAATTCTTAAAGGATTAGTTCACTTCAGAATTGAAATTTCCTGATAATTTACTCACCCCCATGTCATCCAAGATGTTTATGTCTTTCTTTCTTCATTTGAAAAGAAATTAAGGTTTTTGAGGAAAATATTCCAGGATTTTTCTCCATATAGTGGTCTTCGATGGCTACCAACGAGTTGAAGGTCCAAATTGTAGTTTCAGTGCAGCTTCAAAGGGCTCTACGTGATCCCAGCTGAGAAATTAGGGTCTTATCTAGTGAAACAATCGGTCATTTTCTTAAAAAAAAAAACCTTTTAACCATAAACGCTCGTGCTCGTCTAGCTCTGCGATGCGGCAGGCATTACGTAATCACATTGGAAAGGTCATGCGTGACATAGGTGGAAGTACAGAGAAAGTGCAAACGGCCTTTTGAAAATTTTGAAGTTGGAGGAGAAAATGAGTTTTTTTGCCCTACCATGGTACTTCCATCTACGTCACACATGACCTTTCCAACATGATTATGTAATGCTGAGCATTTGTGGTTAAAAAGTATATAAATTTAAATTTTTTTTTAGAAAATGACCAATTATTTCGCTAGATAAGACCCTTATTCCTCGGCTGGGATCGTGTAGAGCTGTTGAAACCCACTATATGGAGAAAAATCCTCTAATGTTATCCTCAAAAACCATACTTTCTTTTTGACTGAAAAAAAGAAAGACATAAACATCTTGGATGACATGTGAGTAAATTATCAGTAAATTTTAATTCTGAAGTGAACTAATCCTTTAATAAAATGTTGAATAAAAAAAAGCCAGTGTTCTCAGAATGACCGGCACCTGCACTTGATTGACTCGCCCAATTCTCTTGCCCACACTCTGGAGCAGTAAATGCATCAACACCCACAATTCTCTGTGACCAATCTGGACACTGGCACCTTCCAAGTGAGAGTCTGTCCACCAACTGTTCAAGGGTAATTAGCTGCAGCAGAAAACACAGGCCTAATTACAGTGTAGCCGAACGCCGGGTCACAGTATCAACCCCACACCTAATCCACCAATGCTCAAGACAAATTATCACGCCAGGTTGTTTACACCTGATGTACAGAGATAGACAGGAAGAAGCTGCTCAGGCAGCCAAAACTATTGGGTAGACCAGTGCATATAATTTTCTATGTGTAATTGCAATCACCACCACATCTGGTTCTACTTTGCTACACTTGCTTTATGCAAGCGAGAAGGGTCAAAAGTGATAGCAATCTTTGTTGTGACAGTTGGTCGGTAGAGAGCCTTAGATAAACAGCTGAGCGGCAATACTGCAAAGAGAATGCGAGATCAATGCGTTAAAGCAAACAAACATTGGATACACATGCTATTACATGAGACTAGCATAGAGGAAGCAGATGAACTTTCTAGACAAGGGCCCATCCTGCAGGGCATGAACGTGCAAGTCTGTGTCTGTGTGCGCGAGCGGTGGGGGGGTGGGGGTGGTGGAGAGCCTTGCACTGCAAACACAGCCCCCTGAATGCATTTGTACTGTTCACTCATTAAAAAATAGGTCAAGGATTCCGCCTGCATGCATTGCAACTTGTCAAAAACTCTTAAGCTAAACAGGGGCAAGCCCGTATGCCACCATGAGAGAAGAGAAGAGGGGGTTCTCTGGAGGTGTAGTGCACACTGGTGACACAGCATGCAACTAAAACGAGCACCGTGTCATTTATGACTGACCAACCTCAAATGCCCCTCTGCCTGTGTTTAAACCACTCTGTAACCCTGGGTGATTTCGGACATTGTGGTTTGTTGTACCAATAGGTGGCGCTACGGAGCTATGTGGGCCTACTCGAAGGTTGCTTGGGGGATTGGTTGCAATTATCCATCCCAGTGTTCAGTCAAAGCCACAGAGAATGACGAGCTCCTCTGCAAACACTATAGATGCCTGGTGGACAATGGGAGAGATGAGTGATGAGATAGCACATACTTTAGGGTCTTTACATTGCCGTTTTCACAGCTGCAGAATCTCCCTTTGAAAGTACTGATAAGGTAATCTCGCTGACCTCAAAATCCGAGCCAAGAAGATACAAGCACATATCCAAATTGGCCCCTAAACTAACACACTCGAGCAAGGCATTTAACTGGGGCAAGCAGGATAAGCACTCAGCATGGGTCTCTTGTGGCCACCCCATTGAGATTCGACCCTCCGCTTCCCCTCAAACGTATACATCTATCTGAGAGCCAACGGCTAAAGACAGAGGAACAAACCCCCTTTAAGCACATAATACCCTCCAATTACCCTTCAGGAAACGCTTAATGCACCTGACTGACATAATCAAATCAATAGCATGCGACCCTACGTAAGAATGCTAGAGGTTTTTTGACAATCAGAATGAACATGCAAATCCAACTTAGGAAGCTCACGCTGAGAGGAAAAGCAAAGACAAATCTTGATTCACTTTGCAATTCCGATCAAACCACATGAAGCCACCGTGGTAAGGGAAAGGAGGAAGAAGGTAAAGTTGATGGGTGTGCGCCCAGTGGAGACTTGTCCTCTCGGCGTTGTGTAGTTAACCTTATTGATTAAAGAGCCTGTGATCTGGAGATGCTCTACAGCCTTCCCTGTCTCTGAGCACCTCATCAAAGAGAACAAACTACAAAGCCACGCAGCATTCAGAACACAATGTATAGAATGTAATCATCCGCTGCTCATCTGAAAGCATTGTCACTTGTGTAGGTTTGACTCCCCTATGTATGGCAATGTTTAAACCATTGGCGTATGGGACAGTATCCACAGTATGAGCCAATTATATTACGGTCTACCAATAGAGAGTCTAAAATACTTTTTTTATCTGCACAGAGTCAGCATGTATTACAAATTACACTGGAATAATCACAAGCTTGATTATTAATTACCAATATCAATTCACATTGTATAGCGGACCAAATAATGCTTGCTGATTAACATGACAGAGTGGCACTGAAAAACTTGATTACAAAATGACTAAATTGGCCAAAATAACATCATACTCGGGTGCAGGATTACAAGGCTTACAGAATGCCACTGGATTTAAAGTGGAATGTAGCTAAACTGAAATTCAGAAATGTGTTGATTTTTTTGGGTTTACAACTAAAATGGACAGTCAGGCAGCCAAATATGCAGCAACTCCCACTGAAAGGCTTATAAAACAAAAGCTGAGCCAAATATAGGCTAAAACATTGAAACTTTTACTAGCCATGGAAAATAATATATTCATCGTTGTTCTCTTTGCAGGTGTTTCGTGTCAAATTTTCAGGGCAAACAGACAAATAAGTGTTATTTGAAGAAAATTAAAAGGTTATGCTTCCTCAGCTTTGATAGCAGTGAGTGAATTGTACTAATTTAGCTCTTTAAAGCCGAATTTCTGTCAGTAACATTTAGTATAGTTATCTAACCCAGCCAATAACATTTTTGTTTTTATACTTTTAATCTATAAATCTATAATGTGTTGATAATTACCGTATGGTCGACGCACCGTCCGGTACTGAACGCGGTCAAGCAGCCTACTGTTGCTATGGTTACCTCCTCAGGCGAACGCGATTTCAGTCTATTTTGCACACTGGCGAACTTGTAACCTAACTTTTGTGGTTACTGAAAGGGTGTTTAAAAACATAAAATACATACTTTCAAGACTTCCACTGCTTCATTTTTCATCTCAAGTTAAAATATGTATCTAATTTTGCTCGAAACTGGCATCATTCAGACGTTCTCCAGCAATGCGCTCTTTCAGTCCTTGAACGAGCCGTTTTCACCCTGCCGACACGCCGTCTCAGGTCAAACCGCTGTTTCGCTTCAAGACGGAGATAAAAACGATGATGTGAAGAGGTCACGCTCGAGATGAATTCACCTCATCTTCCTCACTGAAAGCGCCGTTTGATTGTGTTAGTCAGACCGATTAATATCATCCCTGTCCTTCATAGCAGATGCCAGTGATTCTCATGCAAATGCTGGCCGATTTTCTACTTAAAGAAACATTTATTTTCTTTAGAGCCGATGTCAGAGCCGTGAGTGAAGGGAAATGAAGATTTGTGAGTGCATCTGCTGTAGTCCAGATGAACGGAGAGGAGTTTAAGGTGAGAGCTGAATTATGAGCACTCGGCAACAATCACTTTCACATTTTGAACGTCTATCAACTTCTTCACGAATATGTGTCACGGTGTTAGTAGTGCACGGACATGGTCAATGTCTATTTAAATGGGCAGCGAGGAAGATTCAAGCAGATAAGATCTTAAAAGTGAAGGTTATGAGGTTTAAATAAGCGTAAATTAAATGGATTATGAGCGCGCGCACGAGTAAGATTGATGACAGACATTTTCATGTGCATGTTTTTCGCTTACACGAGAATAATTTGCAAAACATTGTAGCCTAGTTTTAGCTCTGATTCTGATCTCTTATAGGGGTTGGAAAATAAAAGGAGCCCAAAATTCAAATTCAATTAGCCTACAGACACACAATCATTATCATTTCATATTAAGTTGAATAAGTTGAAACGTGACAGTGAGGATAAGGTTGTTTGCTTCCATCAGCAGCAGCAGTAGCCTAAACATTTCCATATAGGCTAACGAAAACCCTCCAAATTAATTCCCATTATCCTAATTACACTTCTTTGCGATTTATGAGCAATTTAATATCCTGATAACACGAAGGATCTGTTTTCTCTTTCCTCTAACACACTGCACGGAACACATTAGTATTCGTGGCCACATCCCGCACGAAAAGCATCTCAGGGCTTAAATGAATTCATGAAGCACGTTTGTCCACTCACCTACAATCCAGAAGAAAGCTGAGGATGGTATCTAATGTTCAGTTAAAAGATGTCTCTGCGTTCAGCTCAGTTTTGACAGATAGATCCACATCCGAATGAATGCCGGAGCTTTCAAAGGCAGCACCTTCAATAAATTTCTCACAATTCCTCGAAGATTTCTTGCACGCAAGACGATGAATGAACGCTCGCCGCGCGGCTTCAGGTAGCTGATCTATGCAGCAAAATTCAACGCTTCATCTGTCGATGCCGGAGGATGGTCATTCACAAGCTCACATGCCAAGTGCACGGCGCATTCCCCCAGTCCTCTGACACTGACAGCGGCTTGACATCACGCCTTTTCATCAGCAGCTCTCCGTTAGATCGTCATGCGCGCGCTCATTGCTCTTCTGTGAAGGTTTTACGCGAGACTGGCACAGGCACCGAAGCCCAGCAGCGTTACAGTAGCAGCGCGTTTAAACCCAGCCCCCTGTGCTAGCACTCACTTACGGCCGGCTCTATTTGCATGTCGCATGTTTTAACCGTTTCATGCTCTGAACGATGGTCATTTTTTTTTACAAAAGGAACAACTGGGGTTATTAGAAATGTGCATTTACATATTTAGCTTTGAATAAGGTAATTTAATAACTCTGCAATACTAATCTCCCCATATAGTGTCATGTCCAATGGATGCCTCAAGGCTATATTGTAACTTCTCTCATGGGTTCATACAGTAGCTTCACTAATGGGGTTATTTGTTCAAATCAAAATAGTTTGAGCATTTGTGCGCAACCACTTTTTGCACTGCATAAAACGTGCAAAAACAAATGTCCAAGAAGAATTCTGTGGCACAATCACTTTTGAAAAAGAAAAATACCTATAAGTATTATGCAGTGAATAAAAGACTCTCTTTACAAGTAAATCTGTTTTTATTGTCTCTTATTTTACAACCAGCTGCAAGTGCATGTAAGGGAAATGCTAGTCCAGTATTAATTTTGCTAGACAGTGCCATCTTTGGACAGAAGATTGCAATTACCTCATCTAAATCTAGTCAACAGAGATTTAGCCTTTCAAACAAGATTTCATTTTGATTAGAGCTTTTTTATTATGGGTATTATATTATGGGTCCACAAACTATTATTACTTCTCAAAATAATTACAAATGTGACTACACTGAGTATTAAATAAACATTTATTTTAAAACATCTACAAAATATTGTGAAACAAAATAATGCATAATATATTAAATTATATCTTGCATAATAATTTAAGAAAATAAATAATTTTATACTTATTTATCATTATATTTAATATATGTGACCCGGGACCACAGAACCAGTCATAAGGGTACATTTTTTGGAATTGAGAGTTATATTTAATCTGAAATCTGAATAAATAAGCTTTCTGTTGTTGTATGGTTTGTTAGGATAGGAAAATATTTGTTCGAGATACAATATTTGAATATCTGGAATCTGAGGGTGCAAAAAAAAATCAAAATATTGAGAAAAGCGCCTTTAAAGTTGTCTAAATTAAGTCCTTAGCAAAGCATATCCACGCACAAAAATACATTTTTGATGTATTTACAGTAGGAAATTTACAAAGTATATTCATGGAACATGATCTTTACTTAATATCCTAATGATTTTTGGCATAAAAGAAAAATCGATAATTTTGACCCATGTATTGTTGGCTATTGCTACAAATATACCCATGCAAAACCGTGAATGGTTTTGTGGTCCAGGGTCACATATAATATTTAATAAACAACCATATATTACATAAATCTGAATAGCATAGTAAACACAGCCATTCATTTCTTTATAGAAAATCTCTCCAGCTTTGAGAAAAAATACAGTAATAAACGTTGACAGTAAAGCCTTTTGCAGTTTTGCACAGAAAGATGTCATGCCTAAGTTACTTTTACATGGCTAAATTTGATCAGTCATACAATAATCATGCCTTTCATTTATTTATGCGGCTTATTCCTGTAATAAAAAACAAACCGTCTTTGTTTCGACAGAAACCTATCATTACAAATATATTTCTGTGTAAAAGGAGTGAACTGTCACAAATCACTGCTAGTTATTCTTGTCTATGCTGACGTTCATTTCAGATCTAGTGTGTGTATATGGAGGCACTTGATTCCGTGAGCCAAATTTTGCTTCATAATGATCCGTGCTGCTGCTTTCCGTAACCTGCATCTATATATAATCACAAGAGTTGTCCTTTTGCATTTCCTTCCAGAGGAATTAAAGGCTAAAACTTGTGTTTCATCTAATATGAAATATTTTCCAGCATCACAGAGCCATATAACCCCAACAAATGATATTCAGCTGTCAGAGAGGATTAGTGGGCCATTAATAGTCTCTTTCTACAGTAAACGAGAAATTGCATCATCAATTCCTTTTTACAGACAACATCAATCTTTTCCTCATTCTTTTTAGTTTATGGAGGAAAAAATATTCTCACATCTGACAGCAGGGAAAGTTGCTGGAGGTAATAGAATAACCACAGCGAGACATACTGCAGAATTTTGTCACATCTCCCAGCTGCAAATGCCGAAATCTTTTAAAGTGGCATTCTACAATCGATAGTTTGATCGGTTAGCTCAAACAGAAATGGATTACACATTGGCCTGTCTTCTACATCTTTGTACTTAAAAGGGGACATTGCAGGAGCACTTATTCCATGATCCATCAATAATTTAGAGTGGGAAAAGAACCGGTGGCAGCCATCAAAAGTATCGCAAAACTGCCAGAGGAGAAGAGCGCATCTACCAAGTCTTGTGTAAGCATAGCCTACTAAAAGCTGTGTGTACTCTTAAGAGAAGCAGGGTCAATATCTGGAGGGCGTCCATATTGAAGTTCCACTACGCTAACTCTCAAATGCATCTTAGTCATCCACTGGTAATCAAATATAGTTGGGTTTTTTTTTTTCCCAATATATTATTCACTGGTCTGTTCAGAACTATAGTATGTTTAAATAAAGGGTAATTCAATTTGAATTGCAAAGATTAAGCTCAATCCAGTTAGACTGAGCTGAACTCTCATCTGCGTAAAATGAGAAAACCATTGTTTTATCTATAAACCATTAGTGGTGCCAAAATGTTTTTTAGAAAGTTTACTATACATACAAATCTCTTATTAAAGGGATAGTTTACCCAAAAATAAAAATTCTGTCATCATTTACTCACAGTTGTTCCATCAAAACCTGTATGAATTTCATTTTTCGGCTGAACACAGAAGATATTTTGAAGAATGTCAGTATATTTAGATTGTGACAATGAAAGGTTGCAATGATGAAGATTGTAGCTGATCACAGACATGTTGTTGAGTCCATGAAAGCATTGCAAATCAACCTCTGCACATTAACGAATGCTTTCATCAGAACTAGTAGTGCAAACTCGATGTAACTAAGAGATTTGTTGAATAAAACGGGAGTTTTGGGAGTCCAGAACTCAGTCACTGATAAACTTGTAGTTTGTACTTGTTTGATTGACAGCTCCAGCGATTGTAAAGGGAGCGTTCTTTGATGACTTTATATAATTTAATCACCGTTTATTTAGATTGACAACGGAAATAACAGAAACAACGTGAAGTTGACCATTTAGTCACTGGTTTGATTTACTGACACATAGACAAAGAACATCTGACTGTACATGAATCATTACATATCAGATCAGGCATTAGAATTAGTTACTTACATGTTGTTGCATTACTGTTGAGTCCATATCGTAAAAGTCTTTTTGCAAAGCCTGCGCAGAGATGTGATTGATTTACCAAAGAATTCACAGTGAAATGTATTGAATACAAATAAATAAAGCTCAAATGAGACATTCATAGTGTTGAAAATAAATAACCATATTCATAGCATTAGGATCCTTTAAAAGGTAATGTTATTTTTAGTCCTGTATCGCTCTTCTCTCCTCACTAACATGTCAGTGGGTGGGGCTAAAGTTGCAATGATGAAGTAGGCATTAATTTCTTCAGAGGCAGCAGCATTTCAACTATTCCAGGTACAGTGAACGACTCGTGAACAGGTACAGTGAACGAAGAAATGCATACAGGTTTGGAACTACTAGACAGAATTGTAATTTGGGTGAACTATCCCTTTAAGCCATGATGCTCATGGGCGATGCAGATTCACATTCGCCCTGCAGTCTTTAAAAAAATAAAAAAGATTCCAAAAGGCTTTTTTTTTTTTTTTTCTTTGAAGAATGATTTTGGATTCCCCAAAGAACCTTTCAGTGATCTTAAAAGAACATTTATTTAATAATCTCAAAAACCTTTTTCCACTATAAAGAAATAACCTTTTGAGCAATGGAAAGGTTCAATGGATGTTAAAGCTTCTTCGTGGAACCATTGATGCCCATTAAGAACGTTTATTTTTAAGAGTATGTGTCATGTCCTCGCTCTTTGCATAATCTCCTGCATTCTCTCAACTATCATGTCTTGTTAAAAGACACAAATAAACAAACAATTTTTAATTGTGTTTTTATGGGTCTGTTAACATGGTATTTATCAGTATCAGACCAGATTCTCTCACATTCCTGGGGCTGCAATTACTCAAGCTCAAGTCGATGAAAAGGTAACATTTGACTTTGGCCATTTGAAGTCAGCTGTGACAGATGTGTGTGAATGTAGACTGCAGCTGTGTACTGGAGAACACATGTCCCGTGTTAAAACCACTGCGCGGCTTGACTCAAGGTTGAGCTCAAGTGCCAGCCTTGGAACGAATGCTATAATTGGTACAATCCATGAAACATTATCCCTGCCTGACCTTGGCTGTGGTCATACAATCTGAGCCTAATTACTGATGATTGCTGGACTCCGAGGGGCAGTGAACGCACCCAAATTGGGTCCAAATTCCAGATGGTGTAAAAGTAAAATGGATCTGAAATATTTCAGAAGACTCAATTAAAACATGTCTATTATGTTTGCTGGAAATCATTAGGTTAATGACAAGTGGAAATACTTTAAAGCTGTTTATAATTAATGTCAATTCTCATTTCATCTGATGTAAAGTACATTTCCAGGTTAAATGTTTTAAGTGCGCATTTATTTGTTCAAAAGTTTGGGGTCAATAAGATTTTTCAGTAACACTATTTTACAGTGTCCTCATTACATATGTTACATGTACTCATTATAGCAATATCAGTAAATTATACATAATTACATGCAACTAACTCAAAAAACAAATCATATTCCTAACCCATAGGAAATACATGTTATTATTAATACTCAGTATTTAAATGTAGATGACACCTTAAAATGGTGGATTTTTACATATCAAGTACTTTATATTCAGTAATGATGCAATAAATTGATCTTGATCTTTGAAATTCTATTTCAACAAATGCTCTTTTCAAATTTTCTATTCATCAAAGAATTCTAAAAAATATCTTGTTTAAAAAAATATTCAAAAATCTGTTTTGAACACTGATAATAAGAAATTTTTCTTGAGCACCAAATCAGCATATTAGAATGTAGAGTACCAACTTCAGTACCACGTTGGTATTGAAATTTAAAAAATGTGACGCTCTGAGCGCTGTTGAGCGAATTCGTAAACACCTCTGATTGGCCATTGTGTTCACGGCTAATCAAATATGTCTGCGATTGGCTCCAATGATCAATGCTTCAAAAATGTTGTAAATAGTCATCAATGACGCTCTTCACTGAACGCTTACACAGATACACACGAGAGTGTTTGAAATCAGGCATCTATCGTAAACCAGTCAAATACGTCCGTGTGCTTTCAAGCGCTCCCGTGCATTGATCATTGTAGCCAATAACAGACATTTTTAAAATGTCAGTACCAATTGGTATCAAAGTCGGTACTTTTGACAACTGATTTACTCTTCTTTCAGAAACATCGAAAAAACCTTTCTAAACTTCTGAACTGTAGTAAAATAATAATGCAAACTTTTATGCTCCAGTTTTTAGACCACCCCTGCAAAACTCCTCAACACTGTGCAATGTAATTCCACAAAGGCTCTATTTCTCATTGTAAATCTCTGTATTGATGGATGGGATGTTGGTATTTAAAGGCTGCTCCTCTACAGCAGTGTCCACTGAACCCTCCTTCTATCCTCCCTCTCCTCTTTATCCTCTCTGACCATGTAATCCTATGCGGTGGATGCAAATCGATTGGCCCATAACTCACACACACATCTGCTGTCAAGGGTCTCCATTAAACCCCTGGGATTCTGCCACATGTGTAAGTTTGTATATGTACAGGCACACGGCGTCACGCCAGCTACCCGGCTCGACATGCTCAACACCGTACCGAACAGGCAAACAAAAGTGTGAGTCATTGCTCACTTTGGTGACAGCTTTCCGCTGCCATAATGTGCCACCGCGTCTCGCCAGCCGGCCGCCGTGGAGAAAGCTGACAGGCAGCATCAACACGCCTGAAAATAAGCCTCCCTCCACCTTAATGTCAGTCTGTGCCACGTATTTGCAATCAAAATGCAACAGTGATCATTTTGAGGCCAAGGTGAAGGGACTAATTGCAGGAATTAGACGGGCGGAAAGCGACTGTCGTAATGTTTATCCATCAGAGAGGATATGGTGAGACAAGAGGGGATAAATTGCGTTGTATTATGGAAAGGTGCAATTCTGTGGCAGGCGCTGAGCCGATTTCGATTTGTCGGGTGATCAGCTCAGTGGGCAAGTCAGACGCAGGGGCGAACGGGAAGCGTGATGAGCGTAATGCAGGGCGATGGCCCGCTGCAAGACCGCTGCTCATCCGTTTGCGGATCAAAGTGCTCACATGCCGTAATTTTGTAGCGAGCTGAAAGGTTTCAAAGGGGCTTTAGCTTTGACGCTCCATGGCGTCTCATCTCCCCTCTTCTCTTTTGCCGTCTGAAAGCGTCACAAGGGCAAGCGTGACTCCGTCGGCTCAGCGGGAGACCCATTCCACCTCTCAGCTCAGCCGTGGAACTGAGCTCACACAACACACAGCAGCCATAACAACAGCTGAGTTTTACAGTCACACAGAGGACGGAGCACTCTAGAACATTCCCTGAATCTGAGATTATGACTGTGTGCTACTGATGCGAAAAGTAGTGCCGAGTTTCTGCCCTCTTTTGGAGTAAACTCACACTTGGTCGACACGCTTCAGGAGCATTTTTACCTGCATGACATAACAGACAGTTAAGCTGCAATGGGTTTAGGAAATTCTTACTACAAAATAAGCAATAAGCCACAAGAAGATGTGCGTTACAGCACAGCAGTGCATTAAAAAGGGGGTTTTACTGTGGTAAAAACTATTTACTTTGCTTTTATACAAACGTGCCAACATCACAGTGATGTTTAATTTTCAGTGGAATTAATATGAAGCATAAACAATATTTTTATAAACAATATTTTTTTAATTAATACAGAATGTGGCATCAGTGTATGTTTATATAGTAATTTTACAGCTATTACAAAAAGCTTGACTAATCAGAATGAATGGGAACTAGAGTAATTAGACTCAATAAACGAATATATATATTTCATGTCAGTGCTATTTTTTTTTTTAAGAAATTAATACTTTTATTTAGCAAGCATTAAACATTCCTTTAAAGATCAGGATTTTCTTTAATTCTGGATGTCACTGTCTCTGTGTGGCATTGGGTTTCTCGATTACACTGTCTCTTTTCACAGAGAAGACAACTGGTGTATGCCATGTGCATGCACAGACTATGATCAGTGTGTGTGGCAAAGTGGCTGGAGCAGAACCTCCGCTCACTGAATGGATCATCTTTGTGTAGCGACAGTTGTTTTTTTGGTATCATGGATACGCACAGGCCTGTCAGAGTATCCAGTGGCTGCAGGGCTCACATACATTTACTACAAACCTCCACACACAAACACACACACACGTGTTTGTCCCCCTAATGGCCCACTCAAGGAGGAAGCCTGTGGGTAGCCTCATCATATACACACTAACAACTAGCTTTCTGTTAGTCCTGTCAGTCTGTAAAAGTAGAGAGAAAGAATGAAGGTTTGATAGGTCTTAGTTTGAGTCATATCAGTTTTTTCTTCATTTGTTTAAAAAAAAACACATGTTGGGATTTCAATTAAATTTGTCATCATTTACTCATCCTCATGTTTGTTCAAACTGTATGACTTTCTTAAGCAGAACAAACACACACAAAAAAAATAAATTAAAGAATGAGCTGCATGAAAAACATCTCCAGCAGGGTTCAGTGACTTTATATGTATATTACATTATGTATTTTAACAATATTGTTCAATAAAACCAAATGATTACTTGTTTTTGATACTTTATTTGAACCAATTATTATTGCCTCATTGTTACTGTTATTTACGGAAGAGGATTAGGGTCAAGCAATAATAAAAAAAAATAAAACCATCTCGAGATTAAAGTTGTTAAATTTCGAGAAAAAACTTGTTCAATTTCGAGAAAAAAGTCGAGATAAAATGTTAAGAATAAACTTGTTAAATTACGAGAAAAAAACTTGTTAAATTTCGAGAAAAAAGTCGAGATAAAATGTTGAGAATAAACCCGTTAAATTACAAGAAAAAAGTCATTAAATTGAGAAAAAAGTCGAGATAAAATGTTGAGAATAAAGTCATTAAATGATGAGGAAAAAACTTGTTAAATTGAGAAAAAAGTTGAGATAAAATGTTGAGAATAAAGTAATTAAATTACGAGAAAAAGTTGTTAAATTATGAGAACAAATTCGTTAAATTATGAGAAAAATGTCGTTAAATTTCGAGAAAAAAGTCGAAATAAAATGTTGAGAATAAAGTCATTAAATTATGAGAAAGTCTTTAATTACGAGAACAAATTCGTTAAATTACAAATTTAATGACTTTTTAATTACTTTTTTCTCATAATTTAATAACAAGTTTTTTTCTCGAAATTTAACAACTTTAATCTCGAGATTGTTTTATTTTTTTTATTATTGCTTGCCCTAATCCTCTTCCATAGTTAATAAATATGTATTTTAAGTTATTTTAAAGGCTATTGTTCATTTTGTTTTTATGTTTTATGTATTTAGACCAAATAATGCAGACTTATGAATTTGATGCAACTGAAAACAAGGCTATGAGGGAAAATCGGAATCTAAAAAAAGAAATCTACTTTTCTTAATCCACAGTTTGTTCATTATCGAAACATGAAATTCATTTTCAATCAGCTGGAAAATCAAAACCAAGGTCGATCCAATAACTTCGATCCAACTGTAAAATCTATTGAAAAGACTACTTCTATCCCTTACAAACCGGTTTTAATTAGCATGAAATAAAATATGCTGTCCACCCCGACTAAATTATTTATTCTCTTAAGAACATAGAGATTACAAGGATAGTTTACCCCAAAATTAACATTTTGTTATCATAGAATCACCCTCATTCCGTTCTAAACCTGTATGATTTGCTTTCTTCTGAGGAACACAAAAGAAGACATTTTGAAGAATGTTGGAACCAAACAACATTGGAGCCCATTGATTTCCACTGTATGCACAAAACACGCTGAGACAATTCTCTTTTATGACAGTTATTTTTTATGTTCCACAGAGGGAAAAAAGAAGGAAGTCATACAGTCTTAGAACAACATAACAGTTTTTGTTTGTTGAGTTCTCAGACCCTGGTCACTTCTATTAGAAAAGAATAGCTTGGACATTCTTCAAAATTTCTCCTCCTGTTTCAAAGGAATAAAGAAATTCACATGTATTTGCAACCATTTTTGTGTTAACTCATCCCGTAAGAAGATATTTAGCATTGATCAACCTGTGAATTTCAATCTTTGAAGAAACACTTACGTCTACCCAACCTCCATTATGCAATTGCCAGGGGCCCGTCTGAACCGTTCACCTGATTCATTATTTCTGAGCCTCTAACTTGTTTCCATGGCTAAATCATCTTTCTGTACCCATCTGATCAGGAATGAAAGACCCTCACGCTCAACAGAGAACAAACATCATGAAAAAACTTTGACGTGATGCACTCTGGGGACCTTCGGTTACTTCAGAAAACAAAATGCAGTTCTCCATCTCTGTTCTGTTCTCACAGAGAGACAAACACAAGAGACTGTGTAATTGCCAGCAGCGTGTGAGTTTGTGCGTGCTTTTGCGTGTGTACATGACGGCACACATCGCGCTGAAGTGTTTATTATTGTTTTTGCCCTTCCTTGAAGGCGTCTGACTGACAGGGGGCGGAGGGAACTCGCAGCAGCGCCGCGTTCTCGCACATCCAGTGCGTGGGAGAGAGTGGCAGGCCTCGTCAGCTAGCGGTGCTAGCAGAAATAACGACGGCAGCGGAGAGACTGAACCACACAGATGGCCGAGCCTTCAACACAACGCTGCCATCCGTATCACATAAACATCATCCACACTCCTACCAGAGAAGATCATGATGGAAAAAACAATTAAGCGCGCCACTTTCGCAGAAGAGTCATTTACACATTTCAGCGTTCACAATGACTCATTTTCGAAAATATTCCTAGGGTCTTCAGACAAAATAAAACATTTAGGAAATGACTTTTTTAGATGACAAATTACAGAATTTCTCAAAGAAGATTGTTCAGAAGTGCCACAGTCTATGAAGTACATATTTCTTATTTGAGCTTTTAACAAAGAGACCATTAAAGGTGCAGTAAGCAATTTCTGAGAAATGCTGTTGATATTTATATCACAAAAACAAACACACCCCTACCCCATCTTGAAAGCTCCACCCACTAATTCATGAAGTATGTAACACAGGCACCTCTCCCCTAATGAGTGGACACGCCCCTTACTGCTGATTGGCTACTATTGTGTTTTAGTGCTTGGCCCAATTCACTTTCAACAGCGTTTCTCAGAAATTGCTTACTGCACCTTTAAGTAGCTTTAATTATATGTAGTCAAACGAACTAGACTAACATAAGTCTCACAAACATAAAATATAAGTCACAGTAACGTAATGGCCTGCTGGTTCATTTCGAATCGCCCATAACTGAAAAAGGACTTGTAGTATACTGAGGGAGTCAATTATGAACAGAGTCTGATTCAAATTGGTTCAAAAGAATAATTTTTCATGAATCAAATGGGATGACTCTTGCTGTGTTCATAGTTTTGTGCATTAAACAGAACAAGACGAAACCACAGCTTTGAATTCAAATTATTGTCACACATTTTTATTTTTTATAGCATTTGCGACCATTTTAGTTGAAGCCTACTGTTTTGTCGAAGTCTACAAGGCCTGCAATCACACATGCCTGCATACACAGTCAAAGATATGATCTCTAAAGACAATAGATATACTTGCTTCACAAAGTCTAATATACACGCAACACAAGCGCTTGCAAAAATTACACGCACGATAAATTGGCCTCCATTTTAATAAGATGCTTATCAGAACGTGAGTCTCTGGGAAATGACTATGTGTTTGCCTGGCTCTCTCATTGTCGCAGATCTTGATAATGTATTTGATTTTAATTAGACGTATTTCCACACCCTGCTACGCCAAACGCCTCTCAATGTAGCAGCGTCTACCGTAGCGGGCGGAAACAGGCGTGGGCACGTCCCAGCGATTCTGCACGGCTCCGGCCAAATCAGACGCACGGCTATTAAGCAGAACCACACTGCTTAATAGGGTAATCTCCTGTTGATTTTGTCATTATGTCCCCCACAATCAGTAATGAAGCGTAGTATGCATACTAATAAACTACTTTGCATATTAGCGAGGAGTTTTGAATTTCTGCCAAGTTCAAAAGTCTCTTTTAAAAATATATTTCTCCATAAACAGAACTTCACGTCAGTGACACACGGGTTACATCTGAAACATCTCTACAAGGGCATAAAGTCACCCCTTGACTGGTACTTTTTCTGCTAAGTCACTTAAAAGTATCTTCCAACAACATGAATGTAAATGTACATGACACGGGCACTTCCTCAACAAACATTCTCATCTTGTTGTTTTGCCTGGGGTTCAGTTGCTGATTTCCATTTCCCAGATGGACTAACTGAAGAACAAAATTTGTTTTCTTGGAAGCTCAGAAGAAAGAAGAAAACATACAGAGCATGCAGAGAAAGACACAGTGTTAACATATCTCTGCTCTAAAGATATAAAGCAAGAAAAAAAGCAGGAAATTTGCCAAAAAATGAAACTTTTGTCTTTACTCATACTCATTTGTTCGAAACTTTAAAAAATAGTTCAAAATGGGGTCAGTAAGAGTTTTTTTAAAAATGTTTTTCTAAAGAAGTCTCCAAGGCAGTTTTTAAAAATGCACCAAGGCTGCATTTATTTAATGAAAAACACAGTAAAACTGAGATTTTATTGTATTTTAAAATAAAAGTTTTCTATTATAATATATTTTAACGTCATTTAAATTTTCAGCTGCCACAACTCCAGCTTTCAGTGTCACATGATCCTTCAGAAATCATTCTAATATGCTGATTTGCTGCTTAATATTTTCGTGGATTTTGTCTTTACTGCCACTTTTTGTCAGTTTAATGTGTTCTTACTGAATAAAAGTATTAATTTCTTTATTAACAAAAAAATCTTACTAGCCCAAAACTTTAATGGTAGTGTATTAAAAATTTAAGTCTTTAGAAGGTTTGAAATACAGCTGATCTGCAGCAGTTCAATACAGGTGGAGCTGGGGAAGGTGGAGGGTATCTCAACTGCTACAGCAATGCTGACCAAGTATTTCAAGGTTGAGAAGTGAGTTCATTGGCTACTAATACAGCAGGAACCAATCAGCTGTGCCCTATAGATAATGATGTGATTGCAAGCAGATTGAGTTAAGGACCTATCAGCCTGCGCCATCTAGAGTTTCATGTCAGAACTTTGCATTATTACAATTAGATTTACTAACTGTTAGAAGACATCAAATGTAACCTTTAGAAACACTCATAATTTAATAACACTGTTAAAGGTAATCTGCAAATGTCAAATTGAATATTTTATACTGTACATTATAATATTGTGAACTTGTAATGCTTAACTTTAAAATGACTGAATTTAGTTTTTGTTTTATTTTAAATTTAATTGGACAAAATAATACACTTCAGCCGTCATCCTTACAAACAAGTTATATTGACATTTTATTGTTAGAAATAGTTAACATATACAGTACAACACATTAAGCTATGCTGCTCATGTAGGCAACACAATTTCAAATCTATTCTCCCTATCATTCACTGTCCTTTTCTAACATTTTCCTATCAATAAAGTTTGTAAAAAACCTTGACAGGTTATATTTTAGCTTTTCTCCATCAGACAATGATTGTCAGTTTTTAATTAAGTATGTCAATGTTTGCAGTGTCCTCCACAACCCAAGTGACACTGAGCTCAATTAATCTTAAATAATTCCATCTCTTATGAGCAGAGCCAAAGGACACCAGACACGCCCCATCACAAATTCATCCCATTACCTTTTCGTTAAACCCCCAAAAATGCCAACAGACATGAATTACTCATTTCATCTGGCTAATATCCCCTACCAAGGGATGCGGAACGCACAAAGGACAAGACAATTGCATTCAGCATTACGTGTCACTGCTCTCCATCGCCAGGGGAACAGATGGAGTGATGTGGAGAACGAGAGTGAGACTGATGAAGGTTTACTCGCTCACGCCGTCTCCCAAGACAGGGATTTAGACCTCTCGTCCGCCCGTCCCAAAGACATCACAGACAGCTGCTGATACTTTAATCCCACCTGGCCTTTCACTCCCGACCCGGACCAAAGCCTATGCAGATAGGAGGATGTAAATGGAGGATGGAGGGATAAAGAAAGGAAGGGATCAGGATGTGACAGAGTCATTAGAGCCGCCCTCATCCGTCACGGTGCCAGAGAGGTAGATGATAAGGACGTGGGTCAAGGCTAAACATGTGACAGGAAGAATGTCATAGGGCCTTGCAGCAAGCCAGACAGCATGGCAAGAAAATGGGATTTAGTTGGAGAAAAAAAAAAAAAAATTTTCATAGTATTACTGGTACTACTGATCAAAAATTGTCATCAATTAAACACAAAGGAAGATCTTTTAATGAAATCCAAGAGATCTGTCCCTCCATTGACAGTCCAAGAAAATTGTTGCTTCAAAAAGTTCATAAAGAGATTGTAAAACTAATCCATACACAGAGTTAAATCAACTGTGCTCAGAGAAAATATTGTCCCTCCCTACGTAGAGTTGAAATAACACCGAAGCAGAGTTAAATTTAATGAGATAATTTGCTGTTTGTGGAGTTGTTTAATCAGATCTTAAGAGATTTAATGCCTTTCATTTTCAGTTGATTTCATCTAAGGCTGTGGCTGGAAGTCATTTGTAGATATTGTGTTTCTCTTCAGTGATTCTGCTTGTTAACAGCAGGTGTTCATCACTAATGCTCAATCATAACTTAATTAATCTCATTAACTTTAACTCTGCTTCAGTGTTACTTTAACATTATATAGAGAGGGACCATATGTAATCTGAGCAGAGTCGATTTAAAAGTGCCCTAGAATTAAATATTGAATTTACCTTGGCATAGTTGAATAACAAGAGTTCAGTACATGGAAAAGACATACACTGACTTTCAAACTCCATTGTTTCCTCCTTCTTATATAAATCTCATTTGTTTAAAAGACCTCCGAAGAACAGGCGAATCTCAACATAACACTGACTGTACGTAACAGTCGGGGTGTACACCCCCAATATTTGCATATGCAAGCTCATGTTCAAGCCATTAGACAAGGGCAGAACGTCTGGTTGTGCACAGCTGAATCATCAGACTAGGTAAGCAAGCAAGAACAATAGAGAAAAATGGTAGATGGAGCAATAATAACTGACATGATCCATGATATCATGATATTTTTAGTGATATTTGTAAATTGTCTTTCTAAATGTTTCGTTAGCATGTTGCTAATTAGGGATGCACCGATCCGATATTCAGATCGGTATCGGCTCCGATACTGCCATTTTTGCCAGTTTAGCAGGACGGGGCCGATCCAAAATCCGATACTGTGCGTGTACTATTCTGTGTTATTGTTAAGCTCTACAAAAGGCACAAACACATTAAAAAGCACCATAAAGTTTCTGTGCACTATATTACAAGTGTTCTGAAGCCATTCCATAGTTTAATTTAAGGTACAGATAAATATTTTAGTTGTTAAAGTTCATGTAAATGCCTCCCTCTGCTGTGGCTGTCAGTCATTCTCCATTCAGCATTCAGACTGCGTGTCGCGTTCAGTTACGACAGTCAACACAATGAAACTCTCTCCAAGATGAATCAATGTTTCTATTATTATACTTAATCAAGATACCGGTAATACAATATGCATCAGTATATCTTCACTTTGTGCTTTGAACTTTTCACTGCGGAGCGCTGCCGCTGCGCGCTGTGACTCCATGATGCTTCAATCGCATCATTCTGCACACGGGATGCGCATAAGCGCTTTGTGCCGCTTTGTATGGGAGCTGTTCATATTATAATACTTTTGCGCAATGAAAGATTGTTTAATAGCTTTTTTTTTTTTTTTCTGTCCTATCTATCATATGTTGCTGCATCGTTTTAATTTTTATATTTTAATTCTAAGACATTAATAGCTTCTGATTTCGTCCACATTTTCTTATGAATTCACAAACGTATAAGATAAACAAATAGGCCTAGGCTATGCAATTATTTATATTATGAAAAGTTAAAGTCTGCGTCACTTTTCAGTTTTCATCTTACATCTCATCTCAACACTTTTTGAGGATCGTGAGTCAACGTGATCATCTCTTCTTCTTTACTACTCTACAGAAGGAAATAAACATGAATGAAAATCAAAAAATATGTTGAAAGTTGCAGTAGCTTACCGAAATCTGTATCACGCCAGTTCAATCAGTGTTGTAAACAATGTCACGTAGGAAAAGCCATTCATTGACCATAAACTTATAGTTGGCAGCAACAACAAAAATAAAAACTATTTAAAACAAAACGGATTAGAAACTTTATGTTAGCATAAGTATTATAATATAATACATAATAAAAATGGACAAACTGGGTGTGTGTAATCAAAGGCATCGTTTTCATTTTGTTCTGGAGACTGAACTCACGCTCTGCTGCCACACTGGAGCGCGCTCACCACCTACTGGACAGGGGTGGGAATTACAGTTAAGTTACATCAGCCTCAGTAATCTTTCAAAATGACGGACAGGCTGCAGATTTTTTCCGTCACTGCTAAAAAAAAATCCATCAATGACGGAAAATACTCGGTTAACCCGACCTTTGAGATTATACATTACACGCCACACTACCCCCGGTGACAATCCACGCCCGCTGTGGTGCGGTTGTCATGCCGACCGTCACAGCCCTATGTGAGGCATACAGTTTATTAGGTAATTTAGCACTTTTCTTATTACTCGAAGATCGGATCGGTATCGGCCGATACTGAATCCCACGTATTAGGATCGGTATCGGAAGTGAAAAAGGCGGATCGGTGCATCCCTATTGCTAATGTACTGTTAAATGTGGTTTAAGTTATCATCTTTTCTTACTGTATTCACGGAGACAAGAGTCATCGCTATTTTCATTATTAAACACTTGCAGTCTGCATAATTCATAAACAACTTCATTCTTTATAAATCTCTCCAACAGTGTGTAATGTTAGCTTTAGCCACGGAGCACTATCAAACTCATTCAGAATCAAATGTAAACATCCAAATAAATACAATACTTACACGATTAGACATGCTGCATGACGAACACTTTATATTAGCTGTGTGAACTGTGTTTATGCTGTTCAAGGCAAGCGCGAGCTCCGGGGGCAGGGAGCGTGAGGAATTAAAGGGGCTGCAACCTATATATCGGTGCATAGTTAATGATGCCCCAAAACAGGCAGTTAAAAAAAATCTAAAAAAGACGTTCTAGGGCACCTTTAACTCTAGGGATTTTGCTGTGTATGAAATGAGCATTTTAGTCCTAATTTTCTGAAAAGACTTGATTGATTAATTCATATGGATTAATTTTACATTCTCTTTATGAACTCAAATAATTCAAAGAATTCTAAAGTCATAGTTCAAGTGCACAGTGGGTAACTACTGTACAAAAAAAAATAAAAAAAAGTCAGAGACCACATTCCTTTAAGATCCACCTTCATGACTCGCTGGAATGTGTATCATGAATATGAGGGGTGTAATGGCAAAACACAGAGCGAAAAGTCTGATACACCCTGTCCCTGCCTATGATGTTCACAAATTAATGATTAATGCATCAAAACAAACAAACTATATGAACAAATTTCTGGACACATCTGAAATTATTAGGAGTTTGATGACTAATGATCTGAAGAGAAGGTGACATGATAGATTCATAGTTTTCAGTCACGTGACTGCCGCGTAGACTTGGAGGGCAAAACATCCATAGGACTGCAGCACATAAAAAATAAAAGACATACAAAATATTTTTGTTACTGTATTATTGTATTTATCACTTCTAAAGCAATGTAAAAAAATATATATATATATATATATAAAATATATAAAATAAAATGTAATAATTATATAATATTATTTTCTTGTTGAAAAAACATTTAAACATCAAATAAAACTAAAATACAAATTTATATAGGATTTAAAAACATCAAAAAAAGAAGGAGGGCAACCACATGCCACTGATGTGTGTGTTTTCATGGCATTCGTCCTCCTCTGGGACTCTCTATAAAAGTCTTCATGCAGCACATTTAAATTTAAATTAGATCCATTCCAAGTTTCATTTTTAATCATGCATTATTCAAAATAAAATCATTCCAAAGCACCACTAATGTATCCTGTAGGATGGCTTTCTGGACTATCATTATCTATAAAAACAACATTAAAAATGTACGCCACGCCTTAGGACTAGCTCCCAAATCTCTCTTATCCTGACCATAAGAGAGCAAATACAATTTAACACTTTTATCATCTGTAAGTTCTCATGAGTAAAGCCGTAATATGACTCCTTTGGGAAAACCAAGTTTCTTGATCTGCTGTTTCCTCAATGATAAACAGCATTAATGCTAAGATCACAGTATGTCTGCTTGATTTCAGTTGACAAATAGTAGTCTTAAGGGCTCATAAATGCAGAACAACCATGTTAAAAACATAATAAAGACTTTTGAGGTGACAAATATTGAACAAAGCACTGAGAAAAAGACTTAATAAGAAAAGACAAGCAAGCAAATGAAAAAAAGGAAACAGCCAGAGCCAAAAGAACTGAATATAATTTTTGATCACTCAGCCTTTGCTGAAGCCCTGTACGTCATAAAATACCTCTAAAATATTACCCCAACCCCTCGTGATGTCCAGAGACAAGCCTTAGATGGTTTTGATGGCTCCTCTCACCCATCAAAGCCTTTTAAGCGCCTACAACGTCAGCACTCCTCCGTACACTTCTAACATGCCCTCGCAGGTCGCTGTGGTCACAGGATATGTCAGGTAAGATGTATTTAAAACTCTCAAGTGAAGTCTTTTCCAAAGCAAACACTACAGTCTACAGAAAGTTTGGATTTGGAGGTTTCTCAGAGTGGGACTGTTATGTCTGATTTTCTCTTAGCTTAACTAGTGGGAGGACTGTGAACATGTGTCATAAAATAACTGCACTGTTATATCTGCCTACCTCAGTGTTTCCTCTCTGAACCTCAACATTCTTGTATAACAGGAACAAAATATGGGATCTATATCAATATAGATGAACATAAATGTGAACGTTAAAGGGTGAGGGTTAAAGGGTTCTGTCATTAATTACTCACCCTCATGTCATTCCACACCCGTAAGACCTTTGTTTATCTTCGGAGCACAAATAAAGATATTTTTGATGAAACCCGAGAGCTCTCCGACTCCTCCATAGACAGCAATTTAACCACTACTTTCAAGGTCCAGAAAGGTACTAAAGAAATCACTAAAACAGTCGATGTGACTGCTTTGGTTCAAACTTAATTTTAATGAAGAGACGAGAATACTTTTTGTGCACAAAAACAAAACAAAAAAACGACTTTCTTCAATAATATCGTCATTCTCATGTGTTGTTTATGTTCAGTGCTTCCAGGTTCTACATCAGAATGTGGGCTCAGTCAAAGATTATAGAATAACACAAGAAGTGTCACTATTGTTTTGAACGGGAGAAAGTGTAACGCGCAATATGGCGGAAAAGTCCCGCCTTCTAAATAAGAGCCAATCGCCGACTGGTAAAGTCATTGCGTCACTTCAGCGGCCGTTAGAATCACCAGTTTCTATAGAAACAGTCAGACGCGCGCCTTTGGGTCTGCGCATGCGCATTAGCTTGATCCAGCCTGAAAAATACAGTTTTTTTGTCATGATTAGAGCGTTTAAAAACTAAATTTTTGAGCCGGTTGTTGTTAGATTTCATTGGTGATTTCAAATATGAAATTTAATCGTAAGGTTGGCGAACAGTTTTGGAGAATTTGATGTTTCCCCATTCAAAGAGATTGCATGATGCCCAGGATGCCCGAGAGGCGTTTAAAAAAATGGCCGCCGAGTGAAATGACTTGTCTTAAAGGGACTTTGGCTCAGTATTGCCCGACGCTGTTCATGTGAGCTGCACGATGCATTCGATGCAAGAGCCGCCCAATAATGAGTCGCCGTTCTGACGTAGAGCCTGGAAGCGCTGAACACTTGAATTAATAATAAATATTTTATCATATTTTGTCTGTTAAATAACAAATCTAGAAACAATCCAAAACAATCAAGCAAAATCTTGATGGTCTTTACATTTGCCCCACTATTACTATAGATTTATTGGCCATTGCTGCACTGGTTCAGTCCTATTCCCAAGACCGTCGTCTTGGTTCAACCTGGTTCAACTTTACTGACCTACTTAACATTTATGGAGCTGTCAGGCTCAAAAGGGCAATCAGAGGAAATCCAGGCTCAGCTGGGTGTCGGGGAGGACATACTTCTCCAAAGCATCTCTAGCAGTCACTTTACAGCCATTAACAGGAAACAGGAGAAAATGGCCTTTAATTGGCCAGCTAATTGTCGCATAAATCTGAGTGGTGAGAGGCCCAATCAGATGGAAATTGTACCCTCTGATGGAGCTCCTCAGCTGGGTTGGCATGGCCAGCAGTTATCTGCAGATGGACATCCACTGGACCAAACGCACAATCAAAATGACAACTGAACAAACAGAGGCTAAATTCAATTCCACAAAAACCTTGCCATTACAAAAGGCACAAACACAAAAGAATAAACACGAAACACTCATACAGATCACAATTCATTATGACAAAAGCAAGCATCACTATTACAATTACTAATTTAACAAACCAGACAAGATAAGAGTCTTATTGTCATGATGACATTTCAACTATAAACCTATTAAATCAAGCTTCAAAGAAAACTATCGTATGTTAATATCATGACACGTTTTGGTACTTTAGTGGTTTGGAAAACGCTTTTACTGTACCTACAATGATGAGTCGTGAGATACCGTTGGAGATACCACGTGCAGCTGTTGATCTTTCTTAAAATCACCGCTGTCAAACGATGGTTTTATTTCGTTGCAGTGGTAGGCAAATACACATAATTCAGCGTATTTTGTTCTCTGTATTCCGAAATATCGTGTTACTGTATCACGGAGTGAGAACACGACCCAAACAACTCAAGTGAACTCATGGAAAGAACCGATTCAAAAGAGTTATTCATGAAACGGATATCGATTCTGCTTCTAAACAAATACCGGATGTATACTGTATAGCATATTCAGCAATTTTAGCTTAAACTGTTTTACCTGAAGCACTTGCCAATTCATACACTTGAAGTGGCGTGGAATATGTAGAAAGAAATTGTTGACTTTCTTGACTTTTTAATTTTGTTGTCATATGCTTTGTTTATGTTTGCTGACCATAAAACGTTTGCATGGGTGGGATTTGAGCACGGGTTCTTGTGTATGGAAGCCCGTTTCCGCCACTAAAAAAAAAGCCACTAAAAAAAAAGATTAATTGCGACTTTTTATCTCGGAATTCTGACTTTTTAACTCGCGAGACTTTTATCTTACAATTGCGAGTTATAAAGTCAGAATTCTGAGATATAAAGTCGCAATTGCGAGTTATAAAGTCAGAATTCTGAGATAAAAAGTGGCTTTTTTTCCATAGGTTCTCGCAATCTAGACCTAATGAGCTAGAATATCCTTTATATATATATATATAATATATATATTACAAAAGTTATTAACAGTGGAAAAAAAACTTTTTATGATTGGTTCAGTCCACTTAATATTAGCCTGGCAGACTAAACTACTAAACCCTAAAAAAAAAAAAAAAAAACATTTTTGTTAGGCTACTTTAAATAAAATAAAAATAGGCCAAATAAAAAATAAATAAATAAATAAAAAACTAGTTTCAACTAGTTTTAAATTTCTTAGTTTTATATAGTTTAACTTGCTAATAAAATAACAAAGAAGTAAAAATGAAATAAAATTAATAAAAATTATAGACATAGTAGGCTATTTTAAAAATCTACCCTTACTACAAATAACACCAAAACAAAACTTGATTATAGTTAAACCATGGTAATCACAAATTAACCATGGTTTTGCTACACTAACCATAGTTTAACCATGGTATTTGTAGTAAAACTGAGGTAATACAAATGGTAATCAATTCGCCAAAAAAAAAACATGGTTACTACACTTACTATAATAAAACCATGGTTCATTTTCGTAAGGGTAGGAACTAGAATATCATAGTAACCCAGAGGTGGGCTGTTTTGACTTGGGCCAGCAAGCAACAAAGAAGAACACCCTAGCAACACCCTGGTAACCACTCAAAACACTGCAGCAACTGCAAATGAACAACCTAGTACCAAAGCAGTGAATATTGCAAAGGCAAGCACCAATTACAAAAGTTTTTTTTTATTTATTTTTTTATTCTCTATCAGTACTTATAAGGAACAATGTATTTATGTACAGTACAACATTGTTACAGAGCACGCACCAAAGCGAGCACCTCATGGCCAGCTGTGATTGCACTATGCGAAAATCTGCATTGGACATAGCTAATCTGGATGAGTTTATTTTTATAAGTAATACTAAAATTGCTCAGCATTACTGAATATCCATTAGCAAGGCCTTACGCTTGCAACCCCACCTCCATTAAGTGGAAAGTCACTCAGCCTGGTTAACAAGATTGTATGGGCAATTACTCTAAAAGTGTGGAGTTTGCACTTTTCAAACACACCAACCAATCCTGTTTAGATGCAGAGGGGGTTCTAATTCAGTTACAACCGACCTGCTCTGTAAACGGTGACACTGATCTTTCCCGATCCGCCCCCTAAAAAAAAACCCTGTGGCAAGTGCCTCGAGGGAAAGCATGGAAGAGAGAACCCATCTAATGTAAATATGGAGACAAACACCTCCCCATCCCATCACTCATGCATTTTCAACAGCTGACATTTCGCTGACATTTCAGGCCCCGGATAAACTAAACAAAATGGTCGCCACACACCACGTTAAATGATGGAAAAGACTAAATCGTGGCAGTATGTACGGGTGCGTTTCTCTTATATGTCTCTGTCTTTTCGGTTGAGTATATAAACAGCGAACACCTGGAAATGTCAGATTTTCCGCTCTCGAGGGTTACTGGATAAATGGAAGACATTCATTGCGTTTTGCTCTCTGGGCGCTGCGTATTTAGCACCTGATGACTTGTTTTGCGTGTCAGTTTGATCAAAGAGACCACGAGTTAAAACATTAGGAAACGGTTTCATGTAAATTCAGCATGGAATAATACTTCACTTTTGTGCTGGATTGATTTTATGTAGGAGTCAATTCCCAGCGGGAGTGCTTTGCGCATGTTTGTTCACTGCTTAAGTCCTTTGTTGATTGTTGATTCAGCTTGCATTAAAGCAAATTCAAGAGTATTAAACTCAATGCGTTGTCTAACCCAGCTCCTTATTTACGTGGTTTATCACAGCCAAGGTTTAAGAAGCTTTTTGAGACTAAAAACAGCTCTCCAGATGTACACTTCCCGTCTTGGAGAGCAAATGTGTGTGTGTGAGTGTGTTTCTGTCTGTCTGTACCCTGCAGATTTGACACATTTATTTATTTGTACTGGTCTGTGACTGTCATTTTGGTGACACCAGCACCTCTAAAGCTAATGTGGTGTGAAACTAAATCCCATAATTATCCCCCCCCACCCACCCCACTCTTTTTTGCCATTAAACCAATTATAGTATTACCTCCTCTGGGGTCTCTGACCCGCTAATGGGGGTGAGCAGCCAGAACCCTGAATCTGCGGTTGGGGTTTCACAACATGATCCTGTACAGGACACAAGGGACTCTAATATACACACAGACACACACATACAAACTGAATGCAATCCAAAGAAAAAAACTGTCCAAGGGCCCAGACTGTCATTTAACATTAATTTTCACCTTTCACCTTCACATATTGTCAAAATAACTGCAAATGGACAGCACCAGGCCATTTCAGAACACAAATTATTAACACAGGAAATAGAAATGCGCCATGAGAGGAATCTAAAATTAACACTAGACACGAGACGTATCTAGTATATGTCATAGAAACTGTGGGGCGTATTTTGACTTAGGCAACAGCAACTATAGCATTGTAACAGTGGAAATCACCACATATGCACCAAATATACACTACTGATCATAAAGTTTAGAAGAATTAATATTTTTCATGCTGTTGAAAGACGTTTCTTATGCTCACAGAGGCTGCATTAATGTCACATGATCCTTCAGTAATCATTCTAATATGCTGATTTGGTGTTCAAGAAACATTTCTTATTATTATCAGTGTTGAAAACAGTTTTTGGATCATGTGACACTGAAGACATGGAGTAACGGCTGCTGAAAATTCAGCTTGGCTATAACAGTAATACATTACATTTTAAAACATTCAAATAGAAAACAGATATTTTAAATTGTAATACTATTTCACAATATTACTGTTTTTACTGTAATTTTAAGCAAATAAATGCAGTCTTTGTGAGCATAAGAGACTTTAAACATAAGAAAAAACATTTAAAAAAAATGTTTTCTTGCTGGGTGTGTTCAGTCTTTTTTTCTTTCCTGGAATAATTAAAGAAGGAAGTACATTCAGCAAGTGTGGACACATGGTCTGCAGTGATTTTCTCACCACGCTTTTCCTCTCCACCTGACAGAAAATATTAGACATGTAAGATCTCAGAAGCACTTGCGCCCTTGAACAAGTGAAAAGAAAAACTCCCGGTTTGGTTCATGAGACACAACTCATGCTTGGTGGCGAATGCTTAAAGCATTCTGTGTGGTCCACTGCCCTTGAGTCTCCATGTCTTGGTTTCTTGAAGCTGTCTGGCAGCATGTTTGGTGGGTTAAAAGCCCACCTGTGTTTTAGACAACTAAAGTATCTATCCTACTGCTTTGATGCTGACATTAATAAAAATCATTGTGATGATGAGAACCACAATTCAGAATAATAATACACACATTAACATTTATACAGTAAAATATACATGCATATATTTTCTTTCATATATTTTAAACAGATTTAAATGTATAACAATAAATATAAAAATATTTGTATTATTTTTTACTGTTTGAATATATATATTTATATATTTTTAATAATGTTTATTATGTTTTATACTTTTCATTTGTAAATATTAAATGGTTCCTTAAAGGGATAGTTCACCCAAAAATTAAAATTTGATGTTTATCTGCTTACCCCCAGTGCATCCAAGATGTAGATGACTTTTTTTCTTCAGTCGAACGCAAATTATGATTTTTAACTGCAACCGCTGCCGTCTGTCAGTCAAATAATAGCAGTGATTGGGAACTTGAACAATAAGAGTCGAAAAAACTTCCATAGACAAATCAAAATTAAAACCTGCAGCTCGTGACGACACATTAATGTCCTAAGACACGAAACGATCGGTTTGTGCGAGAAACCGAACAGTATTTATATAATTTTTTACCTCTAATACACCACTATGTCCAACTTCGTTCAGCTTCCGGCTAGTGAGGTCTGATCGCGCTCTGACAACGGAAGTGATGTCTCGCGCTCATTGAAGTATAAGGGCGAGACATCACTTCTGTCAGCAGAGCGGGTTTTTTGACCTCACTAACAGGAAGCTGAACGAAGTTGGACATAGTGGTGTATTAGAGGTATAAATAATGTTCGGTTTCTCGCACAAACCGATCGTTTCGTCTCTTAGGACATTAATGTGTCGTCACGAGCCGCAGGTTTTAATTTTGATTTGTCTATGGAAGTTTTTTTGACTCTTATTGTTCAAGTTCCCAATCACTGCTATTATTTGACTGACAGAGGGCAGCGGTTGCAGTTAAAAATCATAATTTGCTTTCAACTGAAGAAAAAAAGTCACCTACATCTTGGATGCACTGGGGGTAAGCAGATAAACATCAAATTTTCATTTTTGGGTGAACTATCCCTTTAAAAATTAAGCTTAAAGAGTTCATCTTCAAACAAAAATTAAGATATTTTTGATAAAATCCGATGGCTCAGTGAGGCCTCCATTGCCAGCCAGCAAGATAATTAACACTTTCAGAATGTGCATCAAACTGTCAAAGTCAAACCCCCCAGTGGTGAACCATTGAAATTTCGAAACACTTATGACATAACTAAGCCGCGTTTACTGAAATCACATGACTTTGGCAGTTTGATACACACTCTGAACCACTGATTTGAAACAAAAGATTTGTAAAGCTTCAAAGCTTCATGAAGCAGTGTTTTGAAATCTCCCATCACTAGATATTGTTGAATAAAGTCATTATTTTGTTTTTTTGTCGCACAAAAATTATTCTCGTCGTTCCTAACATTAAGGTTGAACCACTGTAGTCACATTAACTGTTTTAATGTCTTTATAACTTTCTGGGCATTGAAAATGTTAATTATCTTGCTGTCAATGGAAGACTTACTGAGCCATTGGATTTTATCTAAAATATCTTAATTTGTGTTCTGAAGATGAACGAAGGTCTTACGGGTGTGAAACGACATGAGGGTGAGTAATAAATGGAAGAATTTTCATTTTTGGGTGAACTAACCCTTTAACATTTTTTTAACATTCATTTTTGACATAGATTTTCCTTTTAAACAACCATTTAAAGGTGCCCTAGAACTTTTTTTTTTTAAAGATGTAATATAAGTCTAAGGTGTCCCCTGAATGTGTCTGTGAAGTTTTTTTTAACTGCCTATTTTGGGGCATAATTAGAAATGAGCCGATTCAGGGTGTGTGGCCCTTTAAATACCGTGCTCCATGCCCACAGAGCTTGCGCTTGCCTTAAACAACATAAAAAAAAGTTCAAACAGCGAATATAACCCTCAAAATGGAACTTTACAAAGTGTTCGTCATGCAGCATGTCTAATCGCATAAGTACAGTGTTTATTTTGATGTTTACATTGATTCTGAATGAATTTGAGGCTATGCTCCATGGCTAACGGCTAATTCTACACTGTTGGAGAGATTTATAAAGAATGAAGATGTGTTTATGCATCATACCGACAGCAAGTGTTTAAAAATGAAAATAGCGATGGCCCTTGTCTCTGTGAATACAGTAAGAAACAATGGTAACTTTAACCACATTTAACAGTACATTAGCAACATGCTAACGAAACATTTAGAAAGACAATTTACAAATATCACTAAAAATATCATGATATCATGAATCATGTCAGTTATTATTGCTCCATCTGCCATTGTTTGCTATTGTTCTTGCTTGCTTACCTAGTCTGATGATTCAGCTGTGCACAGATCCAAACGTTCTGCCCTTGTCTAATGCCTTTCATAATGTTGGGAACATGGGCTGGCATATGCAAATATTGGGGGCGTACACCCTGACTGTTACGTAACAGTCAGTGTTATGTTGAGATTCGCCTGTTCTTCAGAGGTCTTTTAAAAAAATGAGATTAATATAAGAAGGAGGAAACAATGGAGTTTGAAACACACTGTATGTCATTTCCATGTACTGAACTCTTGTTATTTAACTATGCCAAGATAAATTACATTTTTGAATCTAGGGCTCCTTTAAAAAAACACACAAAAAAAAAAACCCAAAAACCTAAAAATTACTCACCTAAAACAAAATTACAACTGAAATGTATGCAATTCAGAAACCCTTTAAGAGAGAAAAATAGAGGAAAAGAGGGTAGAAATAAGGGAGAAAAATTAATTTCTTTCACCTTTTCTGTTTTCCTTACTCCATTCCCTTTCTCTTTCTGTCACACAGAGTGATTGAACTGAATACTGTGGTACAGCGGATGTGTACGAGGCAGAGAAAAGATGCAGTGTAGGCATGTGGAGGGTCCTGGGGTCCAAAGGGCACACCAAGGAGAAGTGTGCCGCCTGGCAGAGCTAATAAGCGCCCACTCTGGCCAAAGTCTTCTGAAAGGCTCATTTAACCCCGCTCCAGCCTCCGGAGAACGGCAATTTGATTTGCTCGTTGGGTAATGTACTAGAGAAGCCCTTAATGAAATTTGCGGGTGCGCGTCAGAAAGAAAGCAGGGGAGAGATGGAAGGACGAAGTGCGACGAGCCAACGGAAATTGCTATTTTGCACTGAAAACCCTGAGGAGAATGGGGGTATTCAATTTAGTCGACTGGGGCATCTGGGGGCCTATGAGAAGGAGACGCCGATGGAGGTCTAACAAAAGGCAACACTCTTGGCCTTTATCTGGATGGGCAGGAGGAGTTTGTTAGCGGCTCTATTATAAAGTGAATGGTGGACATACTGCTGGGTCCTAATTGAATCCCCTCCACCGGTGACTCATCTTCTGACCTGCTTTCATTGTTAAGGTACAGGTCCCATCAGTTCCTCCAGAACACTATGTACTTAATAACCTGATAAAGCCTGTGCTCTGCTTTTCACAGGGACAGATAGAGACAGAGAGATCTGCTAAAGAGTGAAAACATAGTGAGGATGAAAAAAAACAACAGAAGGAAACGGAAGGAGACAAGGGAAATAAGGTGAGAGTATGGCTGTCAGGAACAGACTGTCATTTACAGACTCCAAAAAGGACAAAGTCAAGCTAACAGATGTTCCGGGTGAGACAGAGACAATCAGAAAGCGAGATAGATATACATTTTAAGGACAACTGGCCCTTTAAACCAGGAATAAAGACCTCTTGAAACCTTACAGATTAATAATTCACATATGTTGCGGTCTTTCTGCTGTAAGATCATTTGTGTGTGTTTTAGAATACATAGACGCTCATGCTATGGAGCTGACAGGGAAGACTGGGGCTCGACCTTCACCGAGTCAAGGTCACACTCCCCAGCACAGCTGGTGTGGGAGGAAGACATTTGCCTCTGGAATTAATGGTATGAATCAAGGTTACATGCATGCTGATTGTGCTGCTTACAGCAGGCAGAAATTCTCCAAATTAAAAAAAATAACTTACATACAGGTTTGCATATGGTTCATAATATGCTAGACTTAACTAAATAAATTGAAGTACACTTCTACATTTTGTAGCTAAATGAAACTGAATATTAACTGGCTATCCCCGGTTCCCACCCACTTTCATTGTGAAAGCATTAAAGGGTTAGTTCACCCAAAAATGAAAATTCTGTCATTTATTACTTACCCTCATGTCGTTCCACACCCGTAACACCTTCATTAATCTTCGGGAAAAAAATTAAGGTATTTTAGTTGAAATCCGATGGCTCCATGAGGCCTCCATAGGGAGCAATGGACACTTCCTCTCTCAAGATCCATAAAGGTACTAAAAACACATCTAAATCAGTTCATGTGAGTACAGTGGTTCAATATTAATATTATAAAGCAACGAGAATATTTTTGGAGCGCCAAAAAAAACAAAATAACGACTTATTTATGATGGCCGATTTCAAAACACTGCTTCAGGAAGCATCGGAGCACAAATGAATCAGTGTATCGAATCAGCTGTTCGGAGCGCCAAAGTCTGACAAAGTCTGATCGCAGTTTCACACGCGATCTGAATCATGATTCGACACACTGATTCATTATGCTTCGATGCTTCAAGAAGCAGTGTTTTGAAATCGGCCATCACTAAATAAGTTGTTATTTAGTTTTTTTGGCGCTCCAAAAATATTCTCGTCGCTTTATAATATTAATATTGAACCACTGTACTCACATGAACCGATTTAAATATGTTTTTAGTACCTTTATGGATCTTGAGAGAGGAAATGTTATTGCTCCCTGTGGAGGCCTCACTGAGCCATCGGATTTCAACTAAAATATCTTAATTTGTGTTCTGAAGATTAACGAAGGTCTTACGGGTGTGTAACGGCATGAGGGTGAGTAATAAATGACAGAATTTTCATTTTTGGGTGAACTAACCCTTTAACCCCCCAAAAAATATGTTCTAAGAACATTTTGACATCATTCCCATTAATTTATGAGAACATTATTTTTTCAAAATTTTCTGAATTTTCAAAATGTCCAGTTTTTTAAATGTTTTAAAATCTTTTTTTGGTTATGCAAACGTTAAAGGGGAACATTCCATTTGAACATTTTGCAAAGATTATGGGAACTTTAGTTTTTAATGTTCTCTGAACATTCTGAAACAAGTAGTAACATTTAAACAACGTTAGAATAACTAAAATATTTCAGAAAAAAAGTCCCATTAACAATGTATAAATATCATTCTTATGCTAACATTTTAAAATCGTTTTTAAAGACCAGATAACTCTGAACAAATATTCTATTAACACTACTGAAAGAAAGTTTGGGTAACACATTACAAAAAGGTTTCATTAGTTAACATTAGTTAACTACTTTAGTTAACATGAACTAAGAATAAACAATATTTCTACGGTATTTACAACCCGAATTCCGGAATTTATTTTTTTTATTTATTTTTTTTTTAAATTTGAATAAAATGAAAACTAAAAGACTTTCTCAAACTTGCAGTGTGAAACGGGCATTAGGCCGAGTGCAGCAGCTCATTTGCATTTAAAGGGCACACACTGAAACGGCACGTTTTTGCTCACCCCCAAAAAGTAGCAATTTTAATATGCTATAAAAAAATGATCTATGAGGTATTTTGAGCTAAAACTTCACATACACACTCTGGGGACATCAGAGACTTATTTTACATCTTGTAAAATGGGGCATAATAGGTCCCCTTTAAAGTATTCCACAATCTTTTTATGCACTCTTTCACAGCTCTGCCCATCTTTACTTCTGAGAGACTTTGCCTCTCTAAGACATCCCTTTTATAGCTAATCATGTTACAGACCTGATATCAGTTAACTTAATTAGTTGCTAGATGTTCTCCCAGCTGAATCTTTTCAAAATGTCTTGCTTTTTCATCCATTTGTTGCCCCGGTGCCAACTTTTTTGAGACCTGTAGCAGGCATCAAATTTGAAATGAGCTCATATAGTGGATAAAAGTGTAAAATTGTGTGTGTGTGTGTGTGTGTGTGTGTGTGTGTGTGTGTGTGTGTGTGTGTGTGTGTGTGTGTGTGTGTGTGTGTGTGTGTGTGTGTGTGTGTGTGTGTGTGTGTGTGTGTGTGTGTGTGTGTGAGTATGTGAGTATTTGTGTGTAAACTATTCCGGTAACACTTTAGTTTAGGGTCCAGTTCTCACTATTAACTAGCTGATTATTAGCATGCATATTACTAGGATATTGGCTGTTTATTAGTATGTATAATGCCTTATTCTGCATGACCATATTTTACATCCCTTAATCCTACCCAATATCTAAACTTAACAACTACCTTACTAACAATTAATAAGCAGTAATTAGGAGTTTATTGAACCAAAAGTCATAGTTAATAGTTAGTTACCACTATTCCTTTAACATAATTAATTTAGCCTGTCAGCTCACTGCTTTGAGAAATATTGTGAATGACATGTGAACATGCTCCCTACCTCACAAAAATCTGTTTCTCTCTCAATTACAGACCCTGACGATCACCAAAGACCAAGTATATTAGATGTGAAGGGTATTATCCTGCTCTAACACGCTTATCATTATCACAGAGCAAAAGTGGGAGAAAAAAAAGAGTGGCACTGCCACAAGGATATCATCCAAACTCAGCTGGCAGTGTGTTTCGACAGCTAAACATGCCAGGGCAACATTATCACACGCTCACACACACCAAAAGTAAACTTTTAATTCCATCCCACTTAAGGGCGTTGAAGGGGAATGTGTAGTCTTGGTCTTGGAATCATTGAGTTTGACACACTGCCCCCTTGAGGTGATATTAATGACTAAAGATTTATTTAAAGTATTTATTTTATGTATTTATTTTTTAGGAGATGTCATTGTAAAGTGTTTTAGGAATTTGAAACTGAATGTTGAAGACTGAAGATAATGACAGAGAGATACAGACAGAGATAAAGAGAAAAACTCTGCACTGAAAGACCACACAAAGCAAAAACACTGAAAAAGAAAGAGGTTTACTGTGCTGGGACTAATATAAACTGACAGTTTATGCATTCATCCCTTTCAAAGCCATTTTATTTGCCTCTATTGGGTATCTTGTCTATTTAATGGACTTTAGGTAGTTGTCAAGGTGACACAGTTGAATGGTTTAGCAGTATAGCCATGATTTTAAGAAAAATGTTTCTCAAAACGAATCATCCATTAACCATTCAACTCTGTGGGGAAACACTGAAGTCTTTGATTGGATATGCTGTTTATCATCCATGCGACTGAATAAACAAGGCCACATCCTTCTCATGAAGACAAATACCAACAAATCAGCTTCATTCAGAGTTAAAAATTGGAAAGCGATGGTTAGAATAAACTTCCAACTAGACTACAGAACCCAGAGAATAGGCAAAATGATGCATCCCATTTAATGAACACCAAACGTCAGCCGAGCAAAAACATGATGTGTGTATGAGACTGAGCAAATTAGTGGAGGAAAAGGGCAAAATCTAGGCTTTTTAGCCTAATTTTTTTTTAAGAATATAATATCTGAAGCAAAGCAATGCGTTTGTGTAAGAAAAATATCCATATTTAACAAGTTATAAAGTAAAATATCTAGTTTCCGTCAGAAGATATGTGCACACACATATATTCAGCAGCTGAATTTCAAACTTTCCCCGGTTAATTTAAAAGACCGTGTTGTTGTTTTTCTTATAAGCCAAAAGCTTCACTGTAGCTCTCTTTTTCTCTCGTGCGTGCACGTGCTCTCTCCCTTGATCACTCAAATTCATTCAAAAAACAGAATTCTAAAACTGATAAATGTACATAAAATATCAAACACAAACTAAATAAAAAAGTTTGTAGACAAACTTTAAGTTGGCTTGAAAAAGCATAGCCAGAAAGTTTGAAGAAGTTTTAAAAGTTTGTAGTTTGAAGCTTTTCAGTTTGAAATTGTTTAAGTTTTAGAATTGTAGTTTTAAAAGCTAGCTAGCTAGCTAGCTAGATAGATAGATAGATAGATAGATAGATAGATAGATAGATAGATAGATAGATAGATAGATAGACAGATTTTAATTTGCTATGCGGTTGCTAGGGTACTCAGGGTAGTTGCTAAGGTGCTGCTATGCAGTTGCTAGGGTACTCGGGTGGTTGCTAGGGTGTTGCTATGCGGTTACTAGGGTGCTCTAGGTGGTTGTTAAAGTGTTGCTATGCAGTTGCTAGGGTACTCTGGGTGGTTGCTAAGGTGTTGCTATGTAGTTGCTAGGGTACTCGGGTGGTTGCTATGTAGTTGCTAGGGTTCTCAGGGTGGTTACTAAGGTGTCGCTATGCGGTTTCTAGGGTATTCGTGGTGGTTGCTAAGGTGTTGCTATGCGTTTGCTAGGGTACTCGGAGTGGTTGCTAAGGTGTTGCTATGCGGTTGCTAGGGTACTCGGGGTGGTTGCTAAGGTGTTGCTATGAGGTTTGCTATGGTACTCGCAATGGTTACTAAGATGTTGCTATGCGGTTGCTAGGGTACTCGGGGTGGTTGCTAAGGTGTCGCTATGCGGTTGTTAGGGTACTTGGGTGGTTGCTAAGGTGTTACGCGGTTGCTAGGGTACTCTGCTCTGTGTGCTGTTGCCATGGTGTTCAAGGTGGCTGCTTGGGTGACCTGGGTGGCTGCTATGATAGATAGATAGATAGATAGATAGATAGATAGATAGATAGATAGATAGATAGATAGATAGATAGATAGATAGATAGATAGATAGATAGATAGATAGATAGATTTAGTTTGATAGATAGATAGATAGATAGATAGATAGATAGATAGATAGATAGATAGATAGATAGATAGATAGATAGATAGATTTAGTTTGATAGATAGATAGATAGATAGATAGATAGATAGATAGATAGATAGATAGATAGATAGATAGATAGAAAGATAGATAGATAGATTTAGCTTGTTAGATAGATAGATAGATAGATAGATAGATAGATAGATAGATAGATAGATAGATAGATAGATAGATAGATAGATAGGTAGATAGATAGATAGATAGATAGATAGATAGATAGATAGATAGATAGATAGATTTAGTCAGATAGATAGATAGATAGATAGATTTAGTCAGATAGATAGATAGATAGATAGATAGATAGATAGATAGATAGATAGATAGATAGATTTAGCTTGTTAGATAGATGATAGATAGATAGATAGAATGATAGGTAGATAGAACGATAGAACAACAGATAGATAGATAGATAGATAGATAGATAGATAGATAGATAGATAGATAGATAGATAGATAGATAGATAGATAGATTTAGCTTGTTAGATAGATAGATAGATAGATAGATAGATTTAGCTTGTTAGATAGATAGATAGATAGATAGATAGATAGATAGATAGATAGATAGATTTATTTTGATAGATAGATAGATAGATAGATAGATAGATAGATAGATAGATTTAGTTTGATAGATAGATTTAGTTTGATAGATAGATAGATAGATAGATTTAGCTTGTTAGATAGATAGATAGATAGATAGATAGATAGATTTAGCTTGTTAGATAGATAGATAGATAGATAGATTTAGTTTGATAGATAGATAGATAGATAGATAGATAGATAGATAGATAGATAGATAGATAGATAGATAGATAGATAGATAGATAGATAGATAGATAGATAGATAGATTTAGCTTGTTAGATAGATAGATAGATAGATAGATAGATAGATAGATTTAGTTTGATAGATAGATAGATAGATAGATAGATTTAGCTTGTTAGATAGATAGATAGATAGATAGATAGATAGATAGATAGATAGATAGATAGATAGATAGATAGATAGATAGATAGATAGATAGATAGATAGATAGATAGATTTAGATTGATAGATAGATAGATAGATAGATAGATAGATAGATAGATAGATAGATAGATAGATAGATAGATAGATTTAGCTTGTTAGATAGATAGATAGATAGATTTAGCTTGTTAGATAGATAGATAGATAGATAGATAGATAGATAGATAGATTTAGTTTGATAGATAGATAGATAGATAGATAGATAGATTTAGATAGTTATATATATATATAGATAGATAGATATATAGATAGATAGATAGATAGATAGATAGATAGATAGATAGATAGATTTAGTTTGATAGATAGATAGATAGATAGATAGATAGATAGATAGATAGATAGATAGATAGATAGATAGATAGATAGATAGATAGATAGATAGATAGATAGATAGATAGATTTAGCTTGTTAGATAGATAGATAGATAGATAGATAGATAGATAGATTTAGTTTGATAGATAGATAGATAGATAGATAGATAGATAGATAGATAGATAGATAGATAGATTTAGCTTGTTAGATAGATAGATAGATAGATTTAGCTTGTTAGATAGATAGATAGATAGATAGATAGATAGATAGATAGATTTAGTTTGATAGATAGATAGATAGATAGATTTAGATTGTTAGATAGATAGATAGATAGATAGATAGATAGATAGATAGATAGATAGATTTAGATTGTTAGATAGATAGATAGATAGATAGATATAGATTGTTAGATAGATAGATAGATAGATAGATAGATAGATAGATAGATAGATAGATAGATAGATAGATTTAGCTTGTTAGATAGATAGATAGATAGATAGATAGATAGATAGATAGATAGATAGATAGATAGATAGATAGATAGATAGATAGATAGATAGATAGATAGATAGATAGATAGATAGATAGATAGATTTAGTTTGATAGATAGATAGATAGATAGATAGATAGATAGATAGATAGATTTAGCTTGTTAGATAGATAGATAGATAGATTTAGCTTGTTAGATAGATAGATAGATAGATAGATAGATAGATAGATAGATAGATAGATAGATAGATAGATAGATAGATAGATAGATAGATAGATAGATAGATAGATAGATAGATAGATAGATAGATAGTTTGGTGGTTGTAGCTTGAACAGTCTAGGAGGAGTAGCAGGATAAAATTTAGTCTAAGAAGAATAATAATAATAAGCCAACTTAATTACCTTTATTTTCCAGTCTATATCCGTTCAGTCAGAATTCGTGCTGCAATACATCCATGGCAGCTGTTAACTTATCCATTCTGACAGGCTAATCATGGCCACTCCATGAATAATTTTAATAGCACGGCCATTCAAAACCCGAGGATCTACTATGTGCATTTAAAACTGTCAATGACGATCATTTTGGGGCAGGAAGTAATGTAAACACAGATATCGGATACCATTCGCGTCTGAAGTGAATGTAAACACACTGGCCAAAAAATCGGATATGGTGAAAAAAAGATTGGATTTGTGCATTAAGACTTGCGGTGTAAATGCAGCCCATGTAAGCCATATACACCTAGAATGACTTGAGGGCGAGTAAAGCTTGGGGAAATTTTAATTTTAAAGTGAACTCATACTTTAAGTTCAGCTTACTACAATGAGATTTTGAGTTGTTCACACAACTTTTTTCTGTTAAGTACAATGAAATTTCATTATTATTTGAGTGAAACAAACTAATTTAATTAATTTCACTGTTCGGTTTTACAAGGTGCCCAAAGTGTTCCAATAAAACATCCTCAACACCATTAAACAACCACCAGCAGCCTGAACCGTTCCAGGGTTTCAACTGTCTTCCATTTCCATTACATTACATTTATCATTTCCTGATGGACAATCACATGACATTAAACTCTTGATGAATATTAATTCTAGTTGAGATGCCCAACAAAGACTAAAGTTAATAACTCATCACCGTCTCAATGATAAGTCTATTAGCAAAGACACTGCCTTTGTTTCGTCAAGACAAGTAATGCTTCATTTTTGCTGCAGGGGAGTTTTAATGGCCCTTAATTTAAGGGACAGTCTCGCTTGTGACCTCAATCTTCTCCCACACCGATGGAGATGCATGGCGCTCAGGATGAAAACTCCTTAATGCCATAATGCACCCTAATGTGCGCTTTTGTCGTAGTGCAGGCGATGCTCAAAGCATGCAAACTACCCAAAGGAGCACAGAACAATGTGTGTGAGAAAATGACTTTAATTGCAGCATATGCCTCTGACGTGACAGATAAATTAGCCACTGTCAGCATGCTGAGTTGAGAAGCCTTCTTTTTTTCAGTTCTACTGCATACCGAACGCTTTCCCCTTGGCTCGTTACGTACGTGGAAAAACGAGTCCACGTCACATGTGGTGAGAAAGCACATAGGTGTCAGCTGAAACCATAAGCCCTTTAGTTTCAGATGGACGGATTTTTCTCCCTTTTGATGAATGATCAAGGCTAAAAGTTACGTATTTGGAGAGACACGCGCTTATGTGATGTTTATTCGTGCCATTCTGGAGAATGCACATTCCAGCTTTCACTCAAAGACACAATGATGTCTGGAAATGCCTTGCGTCTTCTTTTGTTTTTTGCACAAGCAGATGGCCATAAATATGTATATGTGACTCACTCTCAAACAGCTGGGTTCAAACTGTCTTCACACAGCCAAGGAGGAAATAAACAAAACAAAGGATCCCCATTTTTCGCCAGCCATGTTGAAAAAGGCCCAGCTGGGTTCTGTGCTGGTTATGGCACCTTTGGCTCTTGTGGAGGTGCTTCAAGAGCCAAGGCCATTCCTATTGTTTTATATGCATGAAAATTTGAGAGGCCAAAAAAACAAGTGAAGGCCTCTGCTATCTGTGAAATAATCAGCCACAGTTAAAGGTGGGGTAAGCGATATTTCAGAAGTTAGTCAGACCTATAGACTATGCATTTGAAACCGATTCGGAGCAGGATGGTTAGGATTGGAGGGTTTGTTTTGAAGGGGGAGCAATAAAGAGAGGGGTGTGTTTGTTTGGGTTTATTTCAAATTATGCTACATAAGACACACCTGCGCAAAACAAAAACAGCAGATGGACTGAATGACAATGCAAATTCACTCTCTGACAGTAGGTGGCGTTTATGGAACTTTGCTCTGCTGACTCGTATGTGTTCTTCAGCGTGTCCCATCTCTGGCCTGTGTTAATGCCCTGTTAACAGACTTTGTAATATTTCCACACAAATGACAATTTGGGAAATGATTTCAATGCAGTTTGTGTGCAAGTCCAGAATAGAGATCGGGCCAAAATAAAAATAAAAACCGGTTCCGAATTTATGGCTGATCGACCGGTGCATCTCAAACTGATGCAAGAAAAAATATGCAAACCGAAAGTCACAAAAAAATCCAAAGTCAAAGCAGAACCTTTGCAACACACAGTGGTGTTTCGTTTCTTAATGAATTGGAGTTTTTGAACAAATTGATTGAATGAATGATTAAATGACTTACTCATAAGGACAATCACTTGTTTAATTCTTGTTCAATCTTCCTAGCATTGTTCGGGAAGCAGACACACTCTGTCAGTTTAAATCTAGACTAAAAACACATCTCTTTGCTCTTGCATACACATAACACATTATCAATACATTAACATTTTTCAAATCCGTTAAAGGATTGTTACGCTGCAATAATTAGGTCGGCCGGAACCGAGAACATTTCCTATAACGCTAGATATACCTGTACATCAGAATAAGAATGGCATCTACGCTAATATCAGTCTCTCTGCTTATCCTGAGGTTTGCCGGGTGCTGGATCCCGGCCGTATCCAGATCAGATGGAGAACCTGTGTCTGGACCTGACTACAACGTAGCCCAGGAGACAATGGGCCTAAAGATCCAGTTCTGGCTGCATCTATAATTCAGATTTTTAATCCCCGTATCCGCTTACATATATTTATGTATAATCTATTTTTAATCTCAATAATAAAAATGTATAATTCAGATTTTGATCTCCATATCCATTTACATATATTATATATATATCTTCCAAGGGTTTTTTTTCCCTCCTAGGACTTTTTTCCCAGTGCTAGCACGCTGGGTTTTTCTCCTAAGGGTTTTTTTCCACCCCTGGGAGTCAGCCAACATTGGCTTAATGTAGCACCATCTTGTATATGTTACACATTACCATGCTTGCTTGTACAGCTTATTTTTAACCACTTCTCTTTTTTTCTGTGCTTCTAATATGTAAAGCTGCTTTGAAACAATTACCAATTGTAAAAAGCGCTATATGAATAAATTTGACTTGACTTGACTTCATTCCTGAATGAATCTGAATTTTTAACGATCTGGTTGAATGAATAATTCAATGACTTGTTTACATTCATTCAGCAGATGCCTTAATCCAAAGTGACTTAAAGGGTCAGTTCACCTAAAAATATGACTTGTTACCATCTGGTCGAAGGTATAGGGTATACCGTCACTACAGAATGCCCATGCACAAAGAGCTTTTATATTCTCAGGTATAGCTCTGTTAAATAAATTCTTGTGATATCTGTCATTGTAAACTTTTGGCAGTGATTCTGCTGTTGAACAAAAAGTCATTATTTTTGCTTTGTATTTCTGCCTCTTCATAACATTAAGGTTGAACCACTGAAGAACCACTACCTTTCTGGGCCTTGAAAGGTGCAATGACGTTGCTGCCTATGGGTGATTCAGAAACGTTTCGGATTTCATCAAAAGTCTGTGTTGCAAAGATGAACGAAGGTCTTACGGGTGTGGAACGACATGAGGGTGAGTACTTAATGACAAAAAATAACAAAAAATTTACTTCGTTAATGAATGAATCACTGTTTTTAAATGAATCGGATGAACGGAATTCACTCAATAAGACAGTTACTGCTGCCACCTGCAGAAAGAGTCACTCAAACACAATACACAAACAATAAGGTTGTGAGTGTCTCAGCTTCCAAATGTAGAATGCGTGATAGCTTCTGCCATTGTAACCAGCATATGCTGAATGCCCGGGTAGGTAAATATGCTAATAAAGCCAAAGCAAACCCAAAATAGAGCTGATTGATGAGTCCAGCAATTAAGACAGCAATCCACCAAAGACCCTTACTTTTCCTGCATGCTCTTTAGAAAACACTTCACAGTGGGAACAGTCCCCGTAAGCGCCATTATGGATGCGTGCCTGGCTCTTCTTAATGGGTCTTGCGGTAATTATGGGATGTCAGGAGCAGGTAGTGGGTAATCACTTTCAACTGATTGAAAAAGAGCATTTGCATTTGTACAAGTGTCAGAGTGAGGATGTGCTTGTAATTCTGACAAGTTTAGTCACAATTAAATAGTTGGTGTTGTTGTTCAGTAGTACAATGAAAATTTCTCTGCTTATTTATACATGTAAGAGTTGCTAATGCTGTGTCACTTTCCCAGCATGGGGCACAGAGAAGAATCTTTGTTTTTTTTGTTTGCCATGTCTAGACTGTTTAAAATTCACCTGAAATTCTTACACTCAAAATTTTGTGAGTTTTGCGGCTTGTGTAGTCCATACTGTTTAAGTCATTTTTATGCTAATGTAGTCTTAAAAGTTGGCAAAGCTAATATTTAGCATATATTTGTATTGAACAATTGAGTCACTTATGGAAAAAAGGAACAAAAATATTGATGACTTATATTGCTCTTGCTCATTCTGTCAATCAAATGCTCTCAACAATGTCCCACACCCTAAATCCTATTATTTTTGTTGTTGTGTGAATTCTATGTTGTTTATACGGAAGAGGATTAGGGCCAAGCAATAATAAAAAAATAAAACCATCTCGAGATTAAAGTTGTTAAATTTCGAGAAAAAACTTGTTAAATTTCGAGAAAAAAGTCGAGATAAAATGTTGAGAATAAACTCGTTGAATTACGAGAAAAAAACCTTGTTAAATTCAGAGAAAAAAGTCGAGATAAAATGTTGAGAATAAACATTAAATTACGAGAAAAGAACTCGTTAAATTTCGGAAAAAAAAAGTCGAGATAAAATGTTGAGAATAAACTCATTAAATTACGAGAAAAAAACTTGTTAAATTTCAAGAACAAATTTAAGATAAAATGTTGGGAATAAAGTCATTAAATTACGAGAAAAAAGTTGTTAAATTACAAGAAAATATTTGTTAAATTATGAGAAAAATGTTGTTAAATTTTGAGAAAAAAGTCGAGATAAAATGTTGAGAATAAAGTCATTAAATTATGAGAAAAAGTCATTAAATTACGAGAACAAATTTGTTAAATTACGAGAAAAAAGTCGAGATTAAATGTTGAGAATAAACTCATTAAATTACGAGAAAAGAACTTGTTAAATTTCGAGAAAAAAGTCGAGATAAAATGTTGAGAATAAAGTCATTAAATTATGAGAATAAAGTTGTTAAATTACGAGAACAAATTCGTTAAATTACGAGAAAAAAGTCGAGATTAAATGTTGAGAATAAACTCGTTAAATTATGAGAAAAAAGTCGTTAAATTGTTAAATAACGAATTTGTTCGCATAATTTAATGACTTTTTTCTCGTAATTTAATGAGTTTATTCTCAACATTTTATTTTGACCTTTTTCTCGAAATTTAACCACATTTTTCTCATAATTTAACAAATTTGTTCTCGTAATTTAACGACTTTTTTCTCGTAATTTAATGACTTTATTCTCAACATTTTATCTCAACTTTTTTCTCGTAATTTAATGACTTTATTCTCAACATTTTATTTCGACTTTTTTCTCGAAATTTAACAAGATTTTTCTCGAAATTTAACAACTTTAATCTCGGGATGGTTTTATTTTTTATTATTGCTTGGCCCTAATCCTCTTCTGTATGTTTATGTATAGTTTAATTTGGTGGTATTATTTTAAAAATTTATAATTATTTTTATTATCATTATTACTATCAAAAAAAAAAAAAAAAAAAGCAAATTCTGTAAATGGCTATTTGCTACTTATAATGTGCCACTTCAGCTTTTTGTTTCAATACGAAATACGTCAAGACAGCAATGTTATGGAACTTTTAAACTTACCTTTGTTGCTAATATTGCTTTTATGCTCCTGAGGACACATTTAGGTGCTTAGACATGATATCAGAAGTACACATGTATTATCTTGTCAATCTCAAGGATAGTTCAGTGATCCATGGTTAATTTTTGCTAACTTTTGCCATGAATAAACGTGATGAATGCATGTAATTTGTAAAGCTAATAGATCAACTTTTTCTAAGCCTGCAGAAATCCAAATTAAATGCTAGGTGGAGATAGATGGAGAGATGTTTAAGTGATGAGATGAGGATTAATATAGAATGGGATTATTTAGGGAATTAATGCAGAGGTGCTAGACTAATCACAGAAATCTGAATTTCTAATGAATTTCGAGCAACAACATGATGCAGGTGCTAATCAGCCTCATTCAGAATTACTTGTAACTATAAATTTCTCTGTACCTAGCTAATCAGAAAATGTACAACAAAAAGGCACAAATACTGTCTTGTAAGTTCATTTTAATTCACACTGCAGAAGACAGTTATGAAACAGTTAGGCTGACATGAATAAGCTTCAACAACATCTACCAATCAACTGAATAGTTCTTTTCAGGTGTACTTAAGTGAATAAAATCTATTGCAAACACATTTGCAAATGATACTTTTTTTTTCTATTTCCTATTTTCTGAATTGAAGTGTCCAAAGTGCACATCATTCATTGTTGTTGATTTCCATTTTTTTTCAGCAAGTCTGCACATGTAATGCTCAGTGCAGCTCTACCATAAAGGCTTAACTTGAGTGCTGTGTACAGTCACTCCACAAAACATTTAAAGTGAAGCAATGGCAGTAGAATATGAGCTCAAATAAAGGTCACAAGATCATGTTTCCAGAGAGTGTAAAGACTTCTGCTGTCTGATTGCTGAGCATGAGGTCAGAACATGATACTATGAATTTGTTATGAAGTAGTAGGGGTTATTTTACATTGCTCAGAGGGGAAAATGGAAAGTGTGCCAAATTTGATTGTAATTGAAGCTTGTGTTTAATGATAGTGAACCCGATGTTAAGCTGCTTGACTTTTCCCTTAGAGTTTGGATTGAAAATGGATATAAAAGTAGCTCATGCTCACTCCAAAACTGTGAATATCCATCCATCCATCCATCCATCCATCCATCCATCCATCCATCCATCCATCCATCCATCCATCCATCCATCCATCCATCCATCCATCCATCCATCCAAAAGGGTTAGTTCCCTTTTGGATCCCTCTGAATTAAGATTTTTGATGAAGTCTAAGAGCTTTCTGTCCCTCCATAGAGATCCAACGCAACTACCACTTTCAAGGTCCAGAAAGGTAGGAATGACATCATTAAAGTACTCTATGTGACTCCAGTGGTTTAACCTCAATTTTATGAAGTGACGTGAGTACTTTATTTGTGCAAAAAAAAAACATAATTTCCCACCTTACTTACAAAAATATTGGTTTGCAACGCGCGTTCATGGGAGCTTCACGACGCATGTGTGGTGTTCAGACTCGCGCATCAACAACACACGTGTGAACAACGTATGTCATTTTGTGGTGGCTGGTCTATCCCAGCAACAGCTCCATCTCTGCATTAGCCCCATGCTGAGAGCTGCAGCGGTGACACCAGGAGTCTATTACTGATGAGGAGAAAGTTACGAGGACCCAGAGAAAGGGACATGAGAGCAAGAAAGAGCGAGGACTCCCACACTGAACATTTTAAAGGCTTTATCGGAATATTCACTCGTCGCACCCTAACGGCCTCTGGGGAGCATGTCATCAGGAGGCATGTGCTCTGGGGCAGATCTCCCACCCTCCCTCCAGTATACTCTTGTTTACCTCCAGGTGAGGGATTGTGGAGATTTACACAGCAATTAGTATGATCATGTTTTAATAAGGAAAATTGCCTAGTGCACGAAGAACAATGCTTTTTAGATTTCAGAGATTAATTGGCTTTTATTTTCAATTTGGAGGGGTGTTCAAAATCATCTTTGGGTTTTTTTCGCCTTTGTTTTCCTCACTGTTTAGTCGAATGAAGAAAAAAAAAACATACTTGTTTTTTCTACCATCTGCCATTGTATAGTGATGTTAAAAAAAGCCCTGTTCCAAAACTTAGCAAGCTGTCTACTGCTTACAGATCCAGTTAGTGAATGTGATTTCACTAAGTACATGTTCCTGGATCAACATCTTTGTTGATTCTGGAACTATACATTCCAACCAACCAATCAGATTTAAGTGACAAGTTTCCAGTTTATGTCAAGTTTAGGCTTATAATTAGAGTTCAGACAGGACCACTTTGGCAAGTTTCTTGAGTTTATTGAACACAATTATCTTTGGTGGTATGGTTCCTTATGGGGTTTCTTGCTCCAAAATTAATTGGACATACAAGAGCTTTAACATTAACCCCCGGAACCATCAGCTTGGAAATACACAGACAATTAAGACACTAGTAATGTCTTTAAGAGCGAATGTGGTATCATGTAGATATGGCAGTAGGACGTCTATACTGTAGCTTGGTTATGAGGATGAGTGTCTCTCAGCAGTGCGGTCCATGCCGGCCGGGACTTGAAGCCTTATTGACTTTGAAGGTAGTGATCTGAAACAAAAGAAGACGACAACCAGAAGGTGCACTGTAATATGCTCATGCTTATAATGGGGAGGGAGGGAGGGTTGCAAGCAGTTTGAGCATACTTACCGAGCAGCGATGCCACGTATATCCCGTGTCTAATAGGAGAATGGTAATGATTGGAGAGATTTGACAGCTGACCGTGTCAGCTGGTCGCAGCACTATGCCTACGTGGCCTGACTGAACTAACGCTGCACTCGATTTGGGTGCTTCAACATCAGTATTATTCACCTATCATTTCCCTCTGATTTTAGGGATAACTTATGGGTAGGGTTACATTTAGGCATAGGGATATGGTTAGGACTAAATTTTACAAAATGTAGATCCAGGAATATGTCTTACTTAAAAATCACAATGGCCACACTGCATGGGACATTCAGCTCTTAAAGGGTTAGTGCACCCAAAAATAAAATTTCTGTCAAAACAAAAATAACGACTTTATTCAACAATTTCTTCTCTACCCTGTCAGTCTCTTATGTAGTTGATGGACTGAACGCAGTTCAGCACTTCTGTGTTTAATTCCAAACGCCGGCTCATTATTGGTCGACGCTGTTCACATGAGCACCACCATGCATGCGTGATGCTGATGCAGGAGCCGGCCAATACAAAAATAAAGTTCATCCACGCTTTCTTAATGTTTGGATCACAAGGAAAGCAATGCAAAGACTGTTTTTCCACAACTTAAACTAAAAAAAAAACATCTTGTAATCCTCAGAGGCATCTCTATTGTTTTGTTGCTGGAGTAATCCTGTGTTTGCGCCAGTTTCGTATTTACTACTACATGACATGTGCAAATCGGTGGGCGGGGCTAAAGAGGAAATTATGCAGAAGTAGGCGTTGATCTTCAGCAGAAGCGTTTTTTTTTGTCGCACTATGACGTCATACTAAAATCTGAAACTAGTCGTTGTGGGACCTTGGTTTCAATAAAAGCTAGACTAATGAGGAAGTTTTGAGTTCTACAACTTACAGGATATTTTTATAGTAAAATGACCTCTTATAAGTCAAAAGATGAAGGAAAATTTCTCTTCTCAATTCATATAAGTCTAATTGAGTGGTGACCCTGGAACCAATTAATCTGATCAATTCTTATCTACATTATTATGTCAACATAACTCATCAAAATAACGTTTGCAACTTAAAAGGTTTGATTAAATCAATAATTTTGAATTTTTATCTTGCAACCATGCATTTATTTAAGCTGTAGTTCCTGAATTTCTTTTTAGAGTGTAGGTGATGCCTTACAGTGCTGTCTCCACAGGCAGCTCACTAGTTTTTGGAGCTAATATGTGACTCAACTAAAAAGAAGAGGGGGATTACAGGAAGACAGTGAGGAGGAAAATGAAAGGAGACAAGGGAAGGAAAGAAAAAGCATTTTTAATGAAGAGAGCATAAAAAATTGCCTTCATGTCAGTCTTCATTCTCCACTGAATCTCTAAAATCAAGCCTGCCATGCATCTTGAACATAATTAAAAACAGATTGGAGCATGCTGCAATCTGTCATTTTCACACAGTCTGAGGTGATTTGCAGATATTTGTGAGCAATTGACAACATGTAACAACTGTAATCAGTTTATTATTCCCTGTATCTGTGTATTAAACACATTCTTCTCCCCTACACCTGCAGTGCTTTGTAAAATTCACATTTAATCGTGGGGATCTTTAGATACTTCCTGTGTAATGTAAGCAAAGACATAGACCTACTTGATGCTCCAGGCTCTGTCTTTGGTCTTACAGTGTAAAGTTTTTTCCAGTGAGCTTTGGAGAAAAAGACCTTCAAACCCATAAAATCAATCCCAACTGACATAGGGAGAGGAAATGGGAGTCTTGAGATGTCGCACTTTGATTGCTATCTGCAGAGAGCCACGCTTCTTTCCAGGACTGATCGATAGCGATCTATAAAAAAATGAGCATTCAAATGCACTTACACGCTCCTTCTCCAAGACAAATACAGCACGCGGGAAGGAATGTATTCTAAAACTTCAACATTCCCTGATGAATGGCTGACATTACATGAGGTTTTGATCTAAATTACAAAAATATTGTTTTCCTGCTGTTTCTATATTATACAATCAGAAATGAGCTATGATGCAATTCCTATTTCATATAAAGCATGTCATTCTAGCTATATGAGTGTATAAAGTCTTCACACAATAAGTCTAAACACAGTAAACATGATCTAACACAGTGGTTTTCAAGCTTTGACTCAGATTTAAAATACAAAAAAATAGACATTTTAATTTACTATTTCAATGCTTTGTTTTTAATTCATTTATTTAATTTTTGTTAATAATAGTATGAGTTTTATTTCTGATAATGAATAATTGTTACTCTGCATCCGTTTGCTCATTCAACAGCTAAGGCAATGCAAGTATCGTACATTTAAACCTTTACTGAATAGACGTTTTAAGATAAGCTATTAACCCATGCTTTTATTTTTGGAGTAGTCATGGCCTAATGTTTAGAGAGTCGGACTTGTAATAAGCACTCTCTTCCACTTTCATTACCTGCAACTGAGGTGCCCTTGAGCAAGGCACCTAACCCCCAATCACTCAATGGGCACTGCAGCCAAATGGCTGGCAACTTCTCTGGATGTGTGTTCAAGGTGTGTGTTCAAATGCAGAGCCATACTTAGCTACACATCACGTCAGTTTAACCAATAGCATTCGAGTGTGGTTTGTCAATGTGCATTTCATTGGCTGGACCTACTGAATGAATACACCACCTTCACTAAAAGTGTCATGAGTCTGAATGAGGGACTTTTTGTTTATTAGCAAACTAGGACGGAGAAAAAACATATTTTGGGAAACGCTTGTTTAAATATATGGGTGTCTACAAATTTATATACCTGACGCCACCTAATGGCATAACACTGTAACCTGCAGCAAGGGTCACTGCAAGAATGGGCCCTTTTCACAGACTGTGATGACGCGTTTCCACCATTCTCAACATCGGCAATCTAGTAAAGTTTTTCAAAAATACATTTATTTTATGTGCTGATAGCCTCGTGGGCAGCATGCTGACATACAGGGAGTGCAGAATTATTAGGCAAGTTGATTTTCTGATCATATTTGTTTTCCAAGCACATTTTACCAATTCCAATCCACATCAATCTTAATAACTACTATTAATATTGTTTTTAATCATTTATAAGTGATATATAATTGTTCCTGAAGGCTGGAAATGAAAAATGCCCTATATTCAGGTGTGCAGAATAATTAGGCAGGTTTTCTTTTACAGATAAAATGAGCCAAAAAAGAGATTTAACTCAGACTGAAAAGTCAAAAATTATTAAATACTCATGAGAAGGACGTAATACTAATGTAATACTAGAAATTGCAAAGTTAAAGCATGACCATTGGACAGTGAAATGCTCATTGGGTCAGCGGGGTAATTTATCTTCCAGAATCTGGCAGTAAGGTGTGGGAGTTCACTTTTAGTCCATCTCTTATCCTGAAATGTCCATCTTGCAGAGATGGACTAAATGATCTTCCAAAACTTACTGCCAGATTCTGGAAGATAAATTCTTCAAACAGTGGTACAAGAGGATGTGGTGCTGGTCCTTCAGGAGTCACTCTCAAGCTGTCTGTCTATAAGGCCTATAAAAACCCAGTCTTCATGTATTTTATAACACTTCAGCTTGTGATTCTTATTAAGAGCGGGTCATTTTTAGGATTCTTCACCTAACCTAAGTCTCTGAGATCCTGACACCTCACACTTCTGAAGACTCCAGGTAGGTTTCAGTACTGGGAAATGGTGGCGCTGGAGACTAAAGGGTTCCTGATGGTTTCACACTTAATTCTTCACCTTAATTCTTAATTATTTTGCAGTTAACGTGTCTTTTCTTCTCCAGCTGTTTTTGTATGACCCCGCTGACCCAATGAGCATTTCACTGTCCAATGGTCATGCTTTAACTTTGCAATTTCTAGTATTACATTAGTATTGCGTCCTTCTCATGAGTATTTAATAATTTTTGACTTTTCAGTCTGAGTTAAATCTCTTTTTTGGCTCATTTTATCTGTAAAAGAAAACCTGCCTAACTATTCTGCACACCTGAATATAGGGCATTTTTCATTTCCAGCCTTCATGAACAATTATATATCACTTATAAATGATTAAAAACAATATTAATAGTAGTTATTAAGATTGATGTGGACTGGAATTGGTAAAATGTGCTTAGAAAAAAAATATGATCAGAAAATCAACTTGCCTAATAATTCTGCACTCCCTATACAGTATATCGCTGTTGCGCTTCGGGTGACTCGTGGACCTTTAACAATCCCGTCCTCCTCTCTCGCTTCCTGTCCACTCTATATTATCCTATCATAATAAAAATCGACAAAAATGTAAAAAAATTATATTACCATGGCAGTAAATTACAAAAAAATGAAATAAAGCAGCAGCGAGTGTGTTTCTAATGCAACTGCTAAGGGAATTTCACATCTTTCTCTCTTCTGACTGCTATAATCAATCTTTCAATATTTTCCCCACTTTTGGAAAGTCGTGGAAATGCTATTGTGGATTTTTTTTTTCTTTTGCTATTTGAGCAGATGGGAATATAAAAATTATATATGCTGTTGTCTCCCATTCACCACTATATATAGTTTACCCAACTGATTCTGAGAACCCCAAAAATGTGTTTTGGTGAATGAATGCGAACAAATCTTTTCGGTGAACAGATTCAAAAGGTTCGAGTCATGGATCAAAAGCCACTACTGAAGTCACAATTACATCAAAATGGATCTTTCTAAAATTTTTTTATAAAATATTGCTTTTTTTTTATATATATAAATGATTTATCCATGCACATCAATTTTGTTTTTAATTCATGTGCCTTTGTAATCTTTAATCAAAAACGACTTATTATTTTCTCATTTAAGTTGTTTAACTCTGATATACATCACAATAGGGAAGAAAAGAAGATCACAATTTTCATGGTGACTTTAAGGAGCATTAAAAAACACCATTTTATTAGGTCTTCACTCAATAGAATCTAAATAACAACCATAGAATAAAATTTTCGGAAATAAGGTTTTTTTCAATACATGACTTTTTTCACATTGTTTGCTTTATTGCTGCTGACTCTCCACTGGTGACACACCGTCAGTCTTTAACCTTGAAAAAAATGATTTGAACCCCAGAGAAATACACAGAGATATGGAAGTTAAACGCTTTCACAGCATGCAGACCCAGAAAGACAAGGTCAAACAGGAAGGGACACATCTAACACGAAAACTGTTCTGAGTAAGTCTCTGAGTCATCCTGTCAAACACCAATGAGTAGAGCTCAGCAGAGCATGGCAGAAGGACAGGGGGCTTCTGTCTTTGAAAACATACAGTTGTGATGAAGCCCTTTCCCCACTAACTGTCCTCCACAGAAGCTGAGATGAATCAAGACGGACGGGAGGTTTACTGCCAGCCAGGTTAATGAGGCAATAGAGAGAAGATAGACGAAAGTGTTGTCATAATAGTGAAGTGCTGGCCTGACAGAGAACTGTATAATTATGTCACATCTGCTTCACATATTCTGATGAATCCAGGTGTTAATTTGAAAGGGCAGATTATTATGATGACGGACGCGTGATAGGAAAGCGAACAAAGAGGGAAAGGAAAAAGGCAAAATGCTACCCAAAAGTAATTACGAGAAACTGTACTCAAAATTGAATGGGGTCATTTTATAATTTTTTTTTGTATTTAAATTTTTTATCTCTGGGATCCATTTCTAACAAAGATTATTGCCAAAATGTTAATAATAGTTATAATTGTAAATAAATAAACAAACATAACCTCCAAATATTTTGGAGAGTAATTAATACTTTTATTCATCAAGGATACATTTATAATTTTAGTAAAGATTTCTATTTCAAATAAATGCTGTTCTTTTATTCCAACGTGATCTCATGAGAATACGTGTGTATTTTTACGTTAAGTGTGGTTCTACCTCACGTACATTTATTTACGTTTTCATACACACAAAAACGTACAACATTGACATATTTATAGCACTAAAACGATTCATAATTTCAGGGATTAATAAATTAAATTCTGCTCTCATAAAAAACTATTACCGCCAAAGAGGACTGCGACTGGAACATTTGAACTTATTTTGGTACCAATTTTGACATTTTCTCCAAAAATAAATGATTGTGATTAACGTTACGCTTGTTTGTCTGCTATTCATTTATTTATAACACGTTATGTAACATTAGTTTTAAGAAATTGTTATGGGTATGTATAGGGGTAGGTGTAGGATTAGTGGCTCAAAATATCGTTTTCATGTTATATTTTTACTAAAATTGTCATTTTCCTACACATTTCTGTCCATTATGTTTTATTCTTTTAACATTTTGTATAAAATGGGTAGGTTTAGGTTTTTATCATTCTAAAAAATGATAAAAAGGGAAAATATACATATATTTTTATGACATGAAAGATTCGTAAATATTTTACGTTTATTCGCTGTAAAAATTTAAGTATTTTTACGTTTTGGTGCCATAATTACGTCAGTATTGTACGTTTTAGCACCTATCAAAACGTACAAAAATGTACGTTTTTGTGTCTTTTAAAGTTACGTATTAATACCTATGTATTAACAATGAGACCAGGCTGTTTATTCATGACTCGGAATCCTGAAAAATGAAATCACAGTTTCCACAAAAATATTAAGCAGCTCTTTTCAACATTGATAATAATAAGAAACATTTCTTGAGCACCAAATCAGCATATTAGAATAATTTTTGAAGGATCATGTGACACTGAAGACTGTAATGATGCTGAAAATTCAGCTTTACAATCAAAAATCTAAATTATTAAAATATATTTATATATATATATATATATATTAAAATAACAGTTATTAAAATGTAATAATATTTCACAATTTTACTGTTTTTGTTGTTTCTGTGCCTTTAAGAAACACCCTCTTTGCACATTACACACTCTTTTTCAAGACACCAAGAACATTTATTTAGATATTAAAAGGGGACAGTTTTGATTTCACATTGTTTTAAAAGAACAAGAAAGCTACAAGAGAGTATAAAGGAGAGTGCGATAGCTAGACGAGACAAAGAAGCACTGAGAGTGAAGAATATCAGGCATGTTTGCAGTGGTTTTTAATGGCTGTCGATCAGCTGCCTGCTGACTGTGTAAGTGCTGAGGAGAGCGGGAGTTAGGAGACTGCAGTGCGCGCACGTGTGTGTGTGTGTGTGTGTGTGTGTGTGTACAGTCACAGTGTGTCTGTCACTCCATCACTTCCCTCCACAGTACAGTCTGTAAATGTGCTTGGTGACACTGAGTTTTACCTATTTTCTATGAGGAGAAATGTCAATTTGTTTTCATTCATATTCTTGCTGCTTATTGCACTTTGAGCTGTGGCACTCATTTGGACATTATGGGTTAGCATCAGTGGTGTATCGCATGTATGCACATGTCCTACCTGCCAGTTAACATATGTATTTGCACACCCTGCTCACACAGATGTCAGCGCGTTTTATAAGGCTATGCAGAGTTGTAGACATACAGTTTATGTTATTATTTATTATATTGTAATGTCGTGCTTTGAGACATGAGATAGTTTAACGCCATCTCTTGGGATGCTGTGTGCGTTCATGTGTTTTAGAGGAGGTGTGATTTTGGAGAGCGCTCTGAGGGGAGTGTGGGATCTCATGCTTTCAAAGCTAGCTTGCTATTGCTAGCCTCTCTGAAATTGCCTACCCTACCTTTAATGCGTATCTATTTTAACATGCCATATTTTGTCCTGTATTTATATGTCACTTGCAAAGCTTTGCAGCATGTAATTGCTGTTTCGCCAATATGATATTATACGACCCCCCCAATACGCATACATAAATAAGGAAACAATGTACCGAAATTAATTGACACAGCTGTCAATGACCTTTTGATCCATGTACACTTTGTTGAATATGCTTCATTTAGCTTGCAGTTGATAACATCAGCTCTAGAGATTAGCATGATTAATGGAAAGTCAATATAGTGGGATGGATGCATACACAGTAAACAACAGAATCGCAAAGTGCAGTGGTGATTCAGTGGTGAACACCTGGTGGATTTATGCTTTTCCTTGAAGTTCAGTCTCTTAGAATGTCTCACACAGCATTTCCTCTAATGCAAAAGTCCCTCGGTGAGAGATTAGGAGAAGATTAATCACAACGCAACACTTCATCAGCAGTTTTCCAGGGCAAACAAAGGCTGTGAGGTAAGTCATTCTCTTTTTTTTTCACCAGGCCGGATTAAAGTTAGCATCTATGCTAATCACAGCTGACTGTATTGTAAGCTAGTGTTTGTTTTAAGTATCTCATTGAAATGTTCTTTATTGTACTGTATATTTCCGAAACTATTGGAAAGACTAAAAAATGAAAATTGAAGTTCTGTTGTAGTTTTTTGTTTGTTTGTTTGTTTTGTTTACACGGCTATTAGCTTAGAGGCTATTTCAGTGCTAGTTCTCCTCAAAGATGAGACATGCATTGAGCAAAAGTATTGATTTATGCCATAGCTGTCTGGACAAGTGCTTTGACATATGGTGCAGTATAAGACTTTGGGTGACTCGAGATCGAGTCCTGGCTTGAGGTCTGGTCCAATACCCTCACTCCTCTCACATGATTTCCTGTCTGTTCTCCTACTGTCCTATCGGAATAATGGCAGAAATGCAATTTTTTTATGTAATAAAATCTCTAAATTGTAAATGTCCTCTTCCACAATACCTGAAAAAAAGCCTATTGATTTTTTTTTAGAGGATAATGATTTCAGTTTCATTTGTCAACCCATTTCATGTCCGTGGAGAGACTTTAAATCATACATACAACATTATATAAGAAACAAGAAGTTTGTGAAGGTTTCATTCATTCAGGCTGCAGTGTTGTTATCATTAATTTATGGTACGTTTAGATGACAATTAAGTACTAAAAAAAGAAAGGTTTCTTTGTGTTTTTCATGTACAGACGACGGTTGATGTCAAAAATGATCCCCGTTCACACCCCGCCAGTAGTTAGTGACGTCACTTCGTAAAGAAAGACTACGCTCCTATAGACTGAACACGAAATATGCACGACATCACCGTTTTCACTAATTTTTGTAGTTTACATGGAGATGATAACAGTATTGTTTTCAAAAACTTGCATTTTGAAACCTGTTTCTGTTTTTATTTGAAAACATGTTGTGTAAACTGCCCCTAAAACTATTAAAAAACATGTTAATTGATACAGTCAAACCAAAATTTATTCAGACACCTTGAACATTTCATTCATTAATACAGTTAAAAAAAAAGGTAATAAAATATGACAAGAGCTGAGTTAAACTACGCTCCTATAGACTGAACACGAAATATGCACGACATCACGACGAAATATGCACGACATCACCGTTTTCACTAATTTTTGTAGTTTACATGGAGATGATAACAGTATTGTTTTCAAAAACTTGCATTTTGAAACCTGTTTCTGTTTTTATTTGAAAACATGTTGTGTAAACTGCCCCTAAAACTATTAAAAAACATGTTAATTGATACAGTCAAACCAAAATTTATTCAGACACCTTGAACATTTCATTCATTAATACAGTTAAAAAAAAAGGTAATAAAATATGACAAGAGCTGAGTTAAACTGTGTCAGAAAAAAAATAAAATAAATAAGACTATGTCAGATAACACTTAAGCAAAACATGGTCAGGTCAAAGTGTCTGTATATTTTTTGGCTCCAATTTTTTATGAATTTTACTGGTAGTCCACTGTATAAAGAATTATTGGGTATAATATGTCACAGTTTCCTTTATTTTGCTATCCTCACTTACATAAATTAACTGTAATATATATATAATATATATATATATATATATATATTGAATTTAGTCAAAGCCTCTGGACTTTATTTCATCTATAATTCAAAATGGTGGTCAAGCCAGTTTGAACTGAACAAGTAATTAAATTGAACTATTCAGACTGAGCTCTACCAGACAGAACAAAAAGTACAGAAATGTATCTAGTCATCCAAATGCAGGTGGCTTTTTCACACTGTACACCCACCTAAAGAACATGCCCTTCAGTTCTTCCCAGAGAGCCACAGGAAGTGGGGCGAGCACTGAGAGACGGTGGAAATGAAGGCTGCAAACTAGTCAGATGACACAAACTCCTTTGTGTCACCTTTAATAGTGTTCTCTGAATAGCCTGCAAAAAAGGCAACAGTCAGAGTGACCTCCTCTCTGCCCCTCTGCCCTACGGCCAACAACTAATAGAACAACAGCAAGAGTGTGAGATGTAAAACACAGAAGGAAAGATGCCTCTTAGGCCTCGGGGCGACACTCTCTTCCTCCATTAGGAGTAGTGACCTGAGGAAGATGAGGACGAAGAGAATGAAAGCACAACAAAAGTGGAAGAAAAAGAGCAGCCAGGGGAAGTCATGATCCAGGCCAATGAGGCCAGCACTTTGTGTTGGTAAGTGCTGAGTGCTGAGGGTTTGCACTGTATTGTGGTAATGATGGTCCTCAGTCTGAAAACGCATGCAAGGGAGAGTAAAAAACAGACCTACATGAGCAGTAAACCACAGAGAACAGACACACTCACTCAAGCCAAGAGCTACAGTCCAATATATAGGTGCATTTTATAATATAATATAATATAATATAATATAATATAATATAATATAATATGATATGATATGATATGATATGATATGATATAATATAATATAATATAATATAATATAATATAATATAATATAATATGATATAATAGTGTGTGTGTAAGCAATAAGGTACAAGAGGCTGTGCTGTATCGTGAATAAGTCTATTAATAATAAGTCTATATCTTGAATAAGACTTTCACAATACAGCACTAGCCTCGAGTACAAATACAAATATTAAAGCCAAATATATGCATCAATGCAACTTACATGAAGTAAACTTTCACTCAAAGCCTTCCTTCCGCCGGAAAAAATAGCCCCTGATCGTGACCAGCAACAGAAGTTACATTTTCACGCCATTAGATGGCGGCAAAGACTGTGTTTATGAGTGTCTCAGTCAGTAGCGAAGACTTTTTATATTGAAAAGACTGAATTGTTGTGAACATGGAACAACGCAACTGATAAATGCTTTGACTAGCGCTGTCAGTCACGGTAAAACCCCTTAACTGTTAAAAGGACAAGATAATGCATCGGAAATTTAAACCGATTTTTTATTATGAACATAGGATCTGACCTGAAGGAAAATGCTAAATGTGAATGCAGGTAATAAACTCACTCAATTGATCTCTTTCTCACAATAGTCTTCTAGTTCTACATAATACTGTAAGCTTTAATGAACAATATCAATTGAGAACACACAGTTTACATTGATAAGAGTGGTTAAAAAGTATACAGTATATATATATATATATATATATATATATATATATATATATATATATATATATATATATATATATATATATATATATGATAAATATCAAAAATATTCAAAATAAAGCCTTTTTAGGACCATTAAGTTTGTTTTATTTGTTTTAGCATATGTTTTAACAAATAAAACAAACTTAATGGTCCTAAAAAGGCTTTATTTTGAATATTTTTGATTATTTTATGATATCCAGGCACTTTTGGCATGACATTTTCAACATGCTGTGATTTAGGAAGCATTAAACCTAATCTCACACACTGACTAGAATGCAGCCAAGGATTCTATGGCCAGACTTACTGATATCAACAAAATGATGCATGCAAAGAAAAGCTTATTACTATTCTCACTATAGGGTATTGTAATTTATCCCATAACGCTGTTTCTCAGAAAATGAGGGTCTGTTTATATCATTCACAGTGCCTTATTAGACATTATCTGAATGATCACGCACTATCATAAACAGAACACATTTTGTTTTTCCATAATTGTGATTCCATAGTCAGGAGATGAGAGAGAAAGTGCAAAACCTTATTAACATGTTTTCCAACTAACACTGCTTATTTCAGGAGGTTCATTAGTGAATGTGTAGTGTCAAAAAAGCAGAGCATTATATCCTGACAGGTTTAGAAGGTTTGAGTCACATATTTCTCCCTACTCTGAAAACATATATATTATATTTATTATAATAATAATAAAATAATGTTGCTAAAATATATTATATATTAAAAATTTAAATACAATTACTTTAATTATATTTACAAATGATAAATTTAATAAAAATATATTTATATATCTTTTGTATAATTTATATTTAAATCATTTATTTTTACATTTAACAGTCATAAGTAAATATGCACATTGTAGGACATAATTGATGAAAAACCAAAACTCTGTGGTCACAAATTAAGAAAGATGTTGTGTGGTGTTTGCTTTCAGTGACCTGTGCTCTGTTTATGGTCTAACTTAGATTTGCATGATTAGATTTCTGAGTGCCACATGTTTGTGCCCTCAAATCCACAGAGTACCAGTAAACACTGAGATTAGATTGACCCCCTTTTATAAACCATTCAAGGTCTTCTGCCAATTGAATTTGTGGAATTCTTCTAGATAGTGTGTCCAAGCCCAGACAGCAGCTGATGCAAGATTATCCTCTCTCCAATCATTATTAAACAGGCCTCTGTTTTCAGTCGGGTCAGACAGGTAGTGAGTCCATTCAAGTCTGTGTGTTTTGTTCACAAAAAATATACAATCATAGAAACAACAGTCAGAACTACACTACACAACAACACTACATTATGAATTTGAAAATGTCACTTTAGAATCCAGAATGAAGGAACGTTGAGTAACTTTCTGAGTTAAAGTCCCTTTCAGGCAAGTTATTTCACTCTGTGGCCATCTTTGTAACGCCTCTCAGGCAGCTATTTCAGTCACGAAAGTGCAGCTTCCATTGTTTTCACTGAACAACTTAAAGGTGCCCTAGAAATTTTTTTAAAAGATGTAATATAAGTCTAAGGTGTCCCCTGAATGTGTCTGTGAAGTTTCAACTCAAAATACCCCATAGATTCATTTTTTTAACTGTCTATTTTGGGGCATAATTAGAAATGAGCCGATTCAGGATGTGTGGCCCTTTAATTCTCGTGCTCCACGCCCCAAGAGCTCGCGCTTGCCTTAAACAACATAAAAAAGTTCAAACAGCTAATATAACCCTCAAAATGGATCTTTACAAAGTGTTCGTCAGGCAGCATGTCTAATCGCATAAATACAGTGTTTATTTTGATGTTTAAATTGATTCTGAATGAGTTTGAGGCTATGCTCCGTGGCTAACGGCTAATGCTACACTGTTGGAGAGATTTATAAAGAATGAAGTTTTATATGAAGAATTATACAAACTGCAAGTGTTTAAAAATGAAAATAGTGACAGCTCTTGTCTCCGTGAATACAGTAAGAAACAATGGTAACTTTAACCACATTTAACAGTACATTAGCAACATGCTAACGAAACATTTAGAAAGACAATTTACAAATATCACTAAAAATATCATGTTATCATGAATCATGTCAGTTATTATTGCTCCATCTGCCATTTTTTGCTATTGTTCTTGCTTGCTTACCTAGTCTGATGATTCATCTGTGCACAGATCCAGACGTCCTGCCCTTGTCTAATGCCTTTCATCCAGACGTTAATACTGACTGCCCTTGTTTAATGCCTCAATCATGGGCTGGCATATACAAATAGTGGGGGCGTACACCCCAACTGTTACGTAAGAGTCAGTGTTATGTTGAGATTCGCCTGTTCTTCGGAGGTCTTTTAAACAAATGAGATTTATATAAGAAGGAGGAAACAATGGGGTTGGGACTCACTGTATGTCATTTCCATGTACTGAACTCTTGTTATTTAACTATGCCGAGGTAAATTCAGTTTTTGAATCTAGGGCACCTTTAGCTGTATTTTGTAAATATAAACAAATTTTGATTTTGATAAAAAAATTGGGACAGAGGCATGTTTATCACTGTCATATCACCTTTCCTTTTAAAGGGTTAGTTCACCCAAAAATGAAATTTCTGTCATGAATTACTCACCTTCATGTTGTTCCAAACTTGTGACATTCAAACATTCAAAGTCCAGAAAAGTAGTAAAGACATTGTTAAAATAGTCAACGTGACTACAGTGGTTCAACCTTAAATGTTATGAAGCGAAGAGAATACTTTTTGTTCAGAGCTTCCAGGTTCTACGTCAGAACGCCGGCTCAGTATATTATATATTATATCTTTTCATGTGACAACACTGAAGAAATAACACTTTGCTACAATGTAAAGTAGTGAGTGTACAGCTTGTATATTTGCTGTCCCCTCAAAATAACTCAACACAGATCCATTCATGTCTAAACCACTGGCCACAAAAGTGAGTACAACCCTAAGTGAAAATGTCCAAATTGGGCCCAAAGCGTCAATATTTTTTGTGGCCACCATTATTTTCCAGCACTGCCTTAACCCTCTTGGGCATGGAGTTCACCAGAGCTTCACAGGTTGCCACTGGAGTCGACATAACAGAGCTGGTGGATGTTAGCAAGCATGAAAACGGGTCAGGGGTGAAAAAGGTGAGAAGGATATTACCCCTCTAGGGGGGTAAATTTAAATATTAGTAAAATGTAAATATTCCATATTTTAAAGCATCAATCTGATGCATTTGAGATGCTTTTTTTGCCAACCTGGGGAGAGCTGGAGAAACTTCAGCCATGAGTCAAAAATTGTTATGGCCTCCTTACTAGGTATTATGAAGGGGGATCGAGCAGGAATCTTTATTGGTGTCAATTTTCAGTCTCTTTTTAATGATAGGCTTTACGCATCTGTCAATCATCCCCACTTGCTATTTGGGGGAAGAACCTAGCGCTATGATTGGTCGAACTCTTCTTCTTTTGCTGTTGCTTGATTTGAGGACTGCACATGCACAGAGGCGTCACCAGGTTTTTGCGTAGTTTAGAGTGACAAATCGTACCAGCGTACTTTGCGCAAATTGCGTACAGGTTTGTAGGTCTGCTTATTGATAGAACAGTGGACCACTTTACCTTCTGGCTTGTCAGTCCCCTCACCTCAAAATCTACCTCCTCAAAAACGGTAGCGTTAGTGTGCGTTCTGTGTTGAAAACTTGAATGTTGACAACACAGAATAACGTACAAACACTAGACTAGTGATCATTTAATTTTTTTCTTTAAAATTCTTTAAACATTTAGTTACACTGCTGGAAAGGGTTCAAATATGCAAAAAATGCTTGAAAACTGATGAATCTGCAGGAGCTGGAGGATTTTTCTGAAGAACAGAGTTCAGTTTAACTGCTCAGGACAAACAAGAGACTCATGAACAACCATCACAAAACATAAAAACAGTCGTGGATCATCAGGTAACCACACACAGTATTGAGAATCAATGGTTCACATACTTATGAATGGGGTTATTTTAATAAATTCAGCTATTGTTTTGTCTTGTGAACTAAATGCAAACATCTTTTATGTAAAATATCTTACTCAGGACAGTACTAAATAAAAAATAACATGCATTTTTTATTATCCCTCTTATTTTATTAAAATAATTCTCATTTTCACAGATTCTGCAAGGGGTTCACATACTTTTTCATGCCACTGTAGCATTTGTGCGACATTGTGTATTGATATGGCTATGAATCCATGTGACCGGGTTGTTTGTGACTATGTTTCTTAATTAGCATTTCCTCTCTTCTGGCCTTTGCTGGTATTACCGAGTACCAGAGTGTGACAGTCACAGCTGTAACAGTAGCATTACGCTTAAGTGTGTGTGTGTGTGTGTGTGTGTGTGTGAACGGAGAGGCTGACACCCTCCAGCTCTCATCCGCTCTGATTAATGATTCTGGTCAGGTAGCGGACGTTGCCATTCACACCAATTAAGACGTTAGTTCATACACATGGCTCCCTGCTCATACACAAACAGGCTGCTGGCCTCTTTTTTCTCTCCCTCTCTGACTCACAAACCACATCTACACACTTCTAATTTACATTTATTATAGATCTGTCTACTTAAATTCTTTTTTTTTTGTGTTTCTCTTATTTAAAAGGATATTTTCTTTTTCAACTCACTCTCACTAGACCTATCCAGAGGAAGCTTAAGAGATTTTTCTTGGAGTCTGAAGTTATGTCTTGTTTAAAAAATGTCTTTTCAGATTTTACACGTTACGTCTCTCCCTTTATCATGACATCTATCTTGAACATAAAGACATTCTGTCACCTTTAATTCCTTAATCACATGAACAATAAAAGTGCACTGTAGAACTGAGCTCAGAAAAGACAGCTTAATTAGTTAAGATGAACCTGCAGGTTTAACAAGGACCCATAAACACTGATTATCAGTGACCCTGTAGACGCTACATGGGTCATTTACAAGCGGGGTTAAAGACTTAATGATGCTACTGAGATGGCTGAATATAATTAAAGGAGATAAAAAGGGAATTCAAATGAGGTCCTGTAAGAATAAATATATTTGAAGGTATAATTCACCACTACATTTAAGCCAATAATACAGACAAAAATAAGCATTTAAAAAGCGACAAAGTGCTTCTTTCATGTTAGAATCATAAAATGGGGAAATAAGTTTTTGATATTACAATCAAATATTATAATAATTGATTAGAATGTATAGGTGTAAATATATATAATATCAACTTTAGGAATTTATTGTTTAGTTATGCACTTCAGAACATGTTATGCATACAATGGGTTTGGACATGTCTCAATGTCTTCCTACATTCATATGTCTTAAGAAGGCAGCAATTTTCACTTTTCGTACTCATCCAGAGTCAAACTTCGCCACAGTAGTAAAGAGAAAATTTAGTTGCTACACATACCACAGCATGGCATCTTCAATGAGTCATAATAATGAAACAGAGTGGCTGTACACTTATAAACAGTCACTGACAGAGCTGCAGAGACGCGAGTCATTCACACTAATGATTTGAGCTAGTAGACGACAGCTAATCATGACCACTGATTAGTGGTTTATATGCGTGTGTCAGAGGTGGAGACTTACGCCTCTGCTCTTCTGCTCTCGATGTCGCCTCATCGCTGCCTTCACCTCCTGTTAGCAGGCCTGTCAATCAACTCGACAGGCTGTCTCTCATCAAATCGCTTTGCATGATTGCCAACGAAAGTGTGTACAGGACTTCATACCTCCCCATAGTGTCGCGTGTGTGTGTGTTTGCTGGGGGTGACGGACCTCATCTGTCACCTGCTCCGGTCTCATGATCAGGCCCGACAGAAGCGCTCAACAACACATTGGTAGGCGCGCTCCTCTTTACACGCATGTTTGCTTGAATGAGTGTGTTTAGATTAGACAACAAGCAGACACATAGATGCATCGAGCTAGACATCTCAGACCGGATTCATTTACAAAAGGTGAAAGCTCATGCAGAATGAAGCCACTGCTCTCCTTTATCTAGACCTGAAAGAAACAAACAATGAAGATCAGAGAAATAGAAGTAAATGTAATAGGAGTCTCTTCATTGAAACATAGTAAATAGTCTTAAAATGTAACTATACATATCATAAAAATAAATGTAATAGTGCTTTCAAACAGATTAATCACTATATATATATATATATACACATACACACACACACACACACACATATACATATACACATACATACACATATTTACAAACTTTTATGTTAGATGCAATTAATTGCGATTAATCAGTTTGACAGCACAAAACAAAACAAAAAAAACCCCCACAGATTAGATTACACAAGGTAATGGGCTGTTTTGACTTGTGTCAGTAAAAACAAAGTCCCTTTAAGACAAGTCATTTCACTTGGCGGCCATCTTTGAAATGCCTCTCAGGCATCTAAGTGCAGCTCCTATCTCTTTGAATGAGGAAACATCAAATTCTCTAAAACTATTTGCCAAGCTTTTGATTAAATTTCATATTTGAAATAACCAATGAAATCTGACAACAACTGTCTCATAAATATTGTTTCTAAACTCTCAAATCATGACAAAAATAATTGTATTTTTCAGGCTGGATCAACCTAATGTGCAGTCCTAAATGTGCGTCTCTTGTGCCTCATTTCGGAGGTGCGCATCTGACTGTTTCTATAGAAACCGGAGCTTCTCACGGCTGCTGCAGTGATGCGATGACTTTACCATTCAGCGATTGGCTCTTATTTAGAAGGCGGGACTTATTCCACCATATTGCATGTTGCACTTTCTCCCATTCATAATAATATGAGTGGCGCGCATGTCTTCTGTTATTATATAGTCTTTGGTAAAAACGACCCAGAACAGCTTAGCAACTGCATAGCAACACATTCAAAAAATAACATTTAGTAAGCCTTAGCAACAATGAAAAATCCATAGCAACTGCTAAGCAACATACTAAAATCACTCCAAATAACTTAATCTCATAGTAACTCTCTGGCAACCATATAGAACACCCAGCATAACAACATTCTAAAAAAACAGAACTCCTTAGTAACAACGCAGAACACAACCATTTAGAACACCTTAGCAACCCCTAACATCATCCTAGCAACCACTCTAAACACCCTAGCAACATGTTAAAATCACTCTGAACAAATGAATCTCATAGCAATGCCCTGGCAACCACATAGAACACCCTGTATAACAACATGCTAAATCCTAGATCACCTTATCAACCACCCAGAACACCATAGAAACATACTAAAAACACTCAGAACACCTTAGTAACCCCATAACATCACCTTGGCGACCAGCCTTAAAAAAAAAATCACTCAGAAAACCTTAGTAATCTCATTGCAACCATATAGAACACCCTGTGTAACAACATGCTAAAAACCCAGAATACCTTAGCAACTACCCAGAACACTAACTGAAAAACATGCTGAAAAACACTTGCAACACCCTGACAACCACCCAGAATACCCTGCAGTGCATCACACTAAAAACAGAACACCACAACCCAAAACAGTATAGAAACATGCTAAAAACAGAACAACAGCAACCACATTGCAACACTCTACATGGCAACCTCTGAGAAAATTCACTCAGAACACCTTAGCAACGCCCTGGCAACCACCTAGAACAGATTTTAGCTCCAACCTGAATCAAACACACCTGAACCAGCTAATCATGGTGTTCAAGGCTGCTTGATAATTATAGACAGGTGTGTTGGAGCAGGGATGGAACTGAAATCTGTAGGACGGTAGCTCTCCGGGAGCAGGGTTGGACATTCCTGGCCTAGAAAAAACCTGGCATCAAGTCAGCAACTTTTTAAAAGCACAAGCAACACTCACATCATAAAAAAAATTATATAAAAATAAGATACAAATTAAATCATTTAAAAAGATTCAGAATTGACACATAAAAAGCTTTTATATAGAAAAGCCTTGGAATTTCATTGAATATATGAATTCTTTATGTAATATTCTTTAGTAAAATTAAGACTGAACAGCACATATTGTAAAGTAACAGAATGTCTTGACATAAAGTTTAACATGTTTTTTATTTTTTATGGTTTTATCCTAGGCTCAGGGGTATCAATGAAATGCAAATGTATTCAAGAACCAGAACGGTTTTCTCCCAACGGAGACCGTCCCGCCGTTTAATGGACCATCACAGTGAAAATGTGATGACTGAAAGGTTTTATTACTATTTTTTTATTGCAGACATTTTTCAAAAAATGTAATATTAAAGTCAAGAGTGAATCAGAATCAGTCATACCTTTTCTTTCCTTATTTCTCACAGCACATCCTGCCATTTCTCCCTCTTCCTCTCTCATACACACAGGAGGCATTGTCAGAATCTGGCAGTGTCTTCCTCTGACGGGAGAGAGTACCAGACCGATTTCATCTGATTAATCACCAGTATGTGGCCTTGTGGAGTAAAAAAGAGAGAAAAGTCAGGGGAAGGTGAGGGATGAAGATGTTTTATGGACTACTAGACACCACTGCTTTATTTCAGCTGAATTGACATGTTTCCAGTGCTCAGCTAGATGGGGGAAAAAAAAACTTCGGGGGGGGATGCGGGTCCCCTAGATATTTGTATTTTAATAAAGACAAATCTGATTAAATTCACACAGTTAGTATATGGACCGCTAAGTGCATGACATTACTGCTTGCTTGCCAGTAAGATAACTTTGATGAAGCTAACTTTAGCGAAAACATTTAGACTAATAAACCTCTACTTGAAGTCGGGAAAGCTTTACTGACTTTTTTGATTAATTTTCTCTCTTTCCATCTTTCTGCTATATTTATCCACTCCATGTCTGGGCTTTTGTATTGCTTAACTATATAAATTGGAATCATACTCTCATCTCATTTTTCATTATTACTATTTTTAACATTTTATCATTACTGCTAAGTCATTAAGACTGACCAAAAAAGTTTAAAATAAGTCAAAATGATCATGCATGACATTCTTTTAAAGGATTAGTTCACTTTCAAAAAAATTTCCTAAATTTCCTAAAAATTTACTGAAGAAAGAAAGGCCATCTTGGATGACATGGGGGTGCCCATGTCATCCAAGATGTTCATGTCTTTCTTTCTTCATTTGAAAAGAAATTAAGGTTTGAATGATGAAAACATTCCAGGATTATTCTCCTTATAGTGGACTTCAGTGGTCTCCAAACGGTTGAAGGTCAAAATTATAGTTTCAGTGCAGCTTCAAAGGGTTTTAAACGATAACAGACGAGGAATAAGGGTCTTACCTAGTGAAACGATCGGTCATTTTCGAACAAAAATGTAAATGTATATGCTTTATATACTTAAAGAACGAACGCAGTGCCAGTTCCATTTTTCTATAAGTAGAATAGGGAAGGCGTAGGACATACAGCATAAGCTTTTTGCAGAATATGAAAGTGCGGTTTTGGTGGAACCACTTGGAAGGTGAACATTAGTTTAAATAAAGCATATACATTTACATTTTTTTTCAAAAATGAGCAATCATTTCGCTATAAGACCCTTATTCCTCATCTGGTATCGTTTAAAGTCCTTTGAAGCTGCACTGAAACTGTAATTTTGACCTTCAACCATTTGGAGACCATTGAAGGTAATACCCTATTACTTAGGGTATTATATATATTATTCCTGATCAGCTCAAAAGCCTGTTATTTTATGTAAATCTGTTTTAATAAATGGTATATAGTTATAAATAAAAATATTTTATATTGCAAGACTAACCACACTTGTTTCCACAGGGAGCTCTTTAAACATATAAACTACAAGCACAAGCTTATTAAAAGATTAAGACATGCCCATTGTTCATATTTTTTAATCAGGTAAAAAAAAAAAACCTATTTGCTTTTAAAGGATTTAGGTGTGCTAGCAGGTTCAACTCTAGCATGTGTTGGTTTGGAGGGTGACGCCCTACTGGGGGGCCTGAAAAGACCCTGGTAAAAAAATTCTGCCATGGCAAGATTAAAAAATAAAAAAACTGCTGGCTCAAATCTTTCAAAGCTGCCATAGCAGCCAAACCAGCGGAACGATATTGTCATGTTTGTAAATTAGCGCATGAATACAGAAATGCATGGGAGTAATCCTCTAATCGTGTTCATTTTAGAGCACTGCGAGGCACTGAGTTCGCCGTTGCCCACCACTGCGGATTACTGGAGCTCATTAAACACACAGATGAATTATTGAAATGGTCCGGGGGCCTTTTGCTTCCATCCAAATTGAAGACAAAGGGGACTGGGAAATGAATGCTTTATCAGGACCGGACAGCACTCCCACATGCTGCAACTCCTGGGCACGACATCGGTGTGATCGACCCCTCCAAAGCTCCAAGATTAAATGGTTTATTGACTGTTGGAGGGGCATCAAAGCTAACGGGCTCGCACATGAACTCACCTTCAAATGTTACTGCCATTGTCCTAGTCTGCAAGCTATTGATGGGAGGTCCCGTATTTGTTCGTGGCTTTGTGGATTTGAAATTTGGGTTTTGTTGGATTTCAAAAAAACAAACAAACAACAACAAAACACTGAAGAGTTAATGCCAAAGAATCTACACTTGAACCACATACCAACACCCTGCCAACCTCCCAGAACACCATAGAAACTGCATAGCAACATGCTAAATTCCACAGATAACACCTTAACAACCACATAGCAACACCCTAGCAACTGCATAGAATCATGTTAAAATCCACTCAGAACTAATGAAAAACCACATAGCACACCCTGGAATTTTTTCATACTCAATATCTTATAATAATGAATGCAAACCAAATAAAATATCAACAGTTTTGTTTTGTATATATATAAAAACAAATTTTATTATGTATTTTTTTATTTTTAATTTGTATTTTTCAATAATATTAATATATAGAATTTTATTAGTGCTGTCTACTTCCTTGTACACGTATCCTGTATGTTAGATGCGATTAATCGCGATGAATCGATTTGAGAGCACTAAATTTTATATTATAGTTACTATGAACGGAACTATGCAATTGTTGCCACTGAAAAGGAGAACATTTCGCAAAGCAAAGGTACATGGGTAAAAGTTTTATATGGTTGCACAAACCTCAACTCTTGACAAAAATCTCAATAACGGTGACAATCAAAAAATGTAAAAACTAAAAAGATGAGTTCTTAACATCTCCACACAGCAAATAACTACCAGTAATGAAAAACTGGAACAGAAACCACATTGCAACACCCTAGCAACTGCATAGCAATATGTCAAATCCACTTAGAACAATTTAGAAACCACATAGCAACACCCTAGCAACTGGATAGCAACATTCTAAATTCCACTCAGAACACCATAACAACTGCATTGCATAGGATTTTAAATTCAAAAAACACTAATGAACAGTTCATGCTAGACTTGAACATCAGCACCTTCGTTAGTTGTCTTTCTCTGTGTTAGCGGTTTTGCAGGCATGTGGTAAAGGGCAGAACCTGATTGAGCTGAAGCAAAGGCAAAGGCAAAGGCCAGGCCAGCTAAAGAGCAATTGCAGGTGGGAATATCGGCTTTTCCAAATCATTGGTATTAATTTGTGGACTTGAAGTCCTCTATACTTTATAAGACGCCAGACACTTTCAATAATTTCGAAGGAGCCAGAGGTATTCATGCTCAGAGAGACTGGATTTTCACTTACTGTTTATCTGGTACCTGCACCTTGGGGCTGCCGTTCCACCGCCCTCTCCTTCTAAGGTACATTCAAGCCCTTGTCAACATTCCTGGCCCACATTGCCTGTGACATTAAATTAAATAGGTTATTGACTGACCAATAAGTTGGCAATGAGTCTGCTTGAATTCACGCTCACTGCCTCACTGACCCAACAGGATCCGGGTCACCGCACCAGAAATCAAAGCATAATGGATGCTGATCACTGGAACTACTTCCATGTACACGTATTATTTGTTTTTAATTTGTATTGATGGTAATCACATTGATCTTGACGGATAGCCACTGGCAGGTACAACAACAATTGTAAAAACAGTCCCTCTTGCACAGTCTTGATGTACAGCATTCTCTCCTTTCATTTATTTTACAGTCTTGGGGCTTTTTTTTACACAATGCCAATATCTTAAAATAATGAATGCAAACTATTTAAAATTGCTGGGAATATGTGACTAGCTGGGATACATGATATATACAGTACTGTGTAAAAGTCTTAGGCATGTATTTTAAGACAGTTATTTATATCTTTTGCTGTAGTGTGTCAGTAGGAAATATCAGTTTACATTTTTAAACATTCCTTTTGCCATTAATTGTACTAATCCAGTAGGATTTCTGTATGCACAAAGAGTCTGACAACAGCCGGTATGCTCCACACAAAGATCTGATCTCACCATCATCGAATCTGTCTGTGATTACATGAAGAAGCAGAAGAAACCGAGATTGAGTAACAGGCATTTACTGTAGGTTTGCATCCAAGTAATAAAAGCAGGAACTGCGACAACGTCTCCAAGACACTTAAAGAAATTTACCTACTGACACACTACAGCAAAAGATATTTAAAAAATAATAATAATAATAATAATTTACTCACCCCATGTCATTCCAAAACTTTCTTTTTTCTGTGGAACACAAAGACATTTTGAATTTTTTATTGCTCCATACAATTAAAGTCAGTGGTGTCCAGTGTTGCTTGGAATGACATGAGGGTGAGTCAAAATATGACTGAATTTTCATTTTTGGGTGAACTAGCCCTTTAAGATAAAAACCCATAATGCACATAAATGTTTTGCATTTGTTAATTTAATTTAAAATATAAAATTCAGATCAAGGTAACTACAGATTTTTTAGTTCTTACAGTTGTAGTTTTAGTTAGATTTTTAGTTTTGTTTTACCATAATCCTCAATTATTATCACATTTTAATCTAGCCTTTTTGCAACCTTACATGTAATTTTATATTATACTGAATATGTGGACAATTCCATTGCAAAACAAAGATACAAAAAAACAAACAGTAATAACAGTAACGTAAAGTGTAAAAATATATGTAATATAAAAATGCAGTCATTATTATTTACTCAACCTCATGTCATTCCAAACCTCTGAAACCCTGAAATATTATGAACCCTTCGAAATGTTGTAAAGTATAAAGTAACAGGCTTGCTATGTTCATCCCTTTAAAGGGTTAGTTCACCCAAAAATGAAATTTCTGTCATTAATTACTCTGCCTCATGTTGTTCCAAACCCGTAAGACCTTTGTTCATCTTCAGAACACAAATTAAGATATTTTTGATGAAATTCAAGGGTTTTTTATTCCCCAGAGAAAGCAACATAACTAATATCATTCAAAATGATATTAAAGGTGCCCTAGAACTTTTTTTTAAAAGATGTAATATAAGTCTAAGGTGTCCCCTGAATGTATCTGTGAAGTTTCAGCTCAAAATAGCCCATAGATTTTTTTTTTTTTATTCATTTTTTTAACTGCCTATTTTGGGGCATAATTAGAAATGAGCCGATTCAGGATGTGTGGCCTTTTAAATCTCGTGCTCCACGCCCCAAGAGCTCGTGCTTGCCTTAAACAACATAAAAAAGTTCAAACAGCGAATATAACCCTCAAAATGGAACTTTACAAAGTGTTCGTCATGCAGCATGTCTAATCTCATAAGTACAGAGTTTATTTTGATGTTTACATGAATGAATTTGAGGCTATATGCTCCGTGGCTAACGGCTAACGCTACACTGTTGGAGAGATTTATAAAGAAAGAAGTTGTGTTTATGAATTATACAGACTGCAAGTGTTTAAAAATGAAAATAGCGACGGCTCTTGTCTCCGTGAATACAGTAAGAAATTATGGTAACTTTAACCACATTTAACAGTACATTAGCAACATGCTAACGAAACATTTAGAAAGACAATTTACAAATATCACTAAAATTATCATGTTATCATGAATCATGTCAGTTATTATTGCTCCATCTGCCATGGTTTGCTATTGTCCTTGCTTGCTTACCTAGTCTGATGATTCAGCTGTGCAGATCCAGACGTTAATAATGCCTTTCCTTGTCTAATGCCTTTCATAATGTTGGGAACATGGGCTGGCATATGCAAATTTTGGGGGCGTACACCCCGACTGTTACGTAACGTTATGTTGAGATTCGTCTGTTCTTCAGAGGTCTTTTAAACAAATGAGATTTATATAAGAAGGAGGAAACAATGGAGTTTGAGACTCACTGTATGTCATTTCTATGTACTGAACACTTGTTATTTAACTATGCCGAGGTAAATTCAATTTTTGATTCTAGGGCACCTTTAAAGACATCATTAAAATAGTCAACGTGACTACAGTTGTTCAACATTAATGTTATGAAGCAACGAGAATACTTTTTGTGTGCAAAAGCTAAACAAAAATAACGACTTTATATAACAATTTCTTCTCTACCCTGTCAGTCTCCTACACAGTTGACGCAGTGAACACAGTTCAGCGCTTCCGTGTTTACATCCGAATGCCGGCTCACACACATGCATCTGTGTTCACTGCACAAAACGTATTCTTGCCGCTTCATAACATTAAGGTTGAACCACTGTAGTCATGTTGACTATTTTAACGATGTCTTTACTTTTCTGAACCTTGAATGTGGTAATTATGTTGCTTTCTATGGGGGATTAAAAAAAAAAACCCTTGGATTTCATCAAAAAATATCTTAATTTGTGTTCCGAAGATGAACAAAGGTCTTACGTGTTTGGAACAACATGAAGGTGAATAATTAATGACAGAAATTTCATTTTTGTCTGAACTGACCCTTTAAATAAGGTGCTATAATTTGAGCCCCCTTCCACCTATCCAATCAAGCACACTCTGCCGCTTAACAGTGTTGATGTGAAACAACAGCACCTCCTTGATCAATTGCACCTGCAGGGTGATGCAAGTCCGCTGAAGCAGGAGTTCCTTTGTGGTCCTCATGCTGAATCTTTTCTTGTGGGGTGAAGAGCTGAGTATAAAAGGAAGGGTTTTCTGCTGTGAAATGTGTGAATAAAACACTCAGTGTGGTGAGTAGTAGGGAAATAAATAAATAAATGCTTAAGTCACCGAACACCAGGGAGTCCTGATGACACCTGCCATGATTTAAGGTATGCTGAGATACCAGAGACGATGACAATAAATCTCTTTGAGAGGTTCCGTCGAACGGAAGTGTAAGGGCATCCAGCGGGCAAAAGAAGCTCTGCAGACATCATTATTCTGAGGACCTGCTACAATGACCCAAACAAAAGATATCAATAAATATACATGTCAGCTGATGCACATGTCATGCTAACCCAAACTATCCATTTTAGATGACCACTCTGGCTGTAAAAATTAATCCAGGGAATCATATATACAAACTTGAACCCATTATGGTCAAGCTCAATGGCTGATAATAATAAGAAATGTTTCTTGAGTAGCAAATCAGCATTTTAGAATGATTTCTGATGGATCATGTGACACTGAAGACTGAAGTAATGATGCTAAAAATTCAGCTCTGACATCACAGAAATAAATTACAGTTTAAAATATATTAAAACAGAAAACATTTCTTTTTTAAATTGTAAAAATGTTTCCCAATATTACTGTTTTTACTGTATTTGAATTATAAAATGCATAAAAGACTTTCAAAATCACTGAAAGAAAAAGTTTTAAACAATAGTGTATATAAGTATTAGTAATGTAGTAAACTAGTGTATAATAGTATTAAACTCATATTTAAACATACTCAATTGTTAAGATTGATAAAATAAGCATTGATCAGTATTAATTAAAAAAATGAAGAAAATAAATCAGATTTTTTCCCACAAAAGAATATGCATATATGCACATTTATGAATCTAATAAAGATAACTAATCTAATGACGATAAAGAATAAGACTGAAATCATATGAACAGTTTTACCTTTGCAGAGAGCTGGACAGCATAAAGATCATGTCTTATGAGAAACGTGAGTATGTGTTTAGTTTTGGGATACACTGAAGGTCATTTCTGCTTCCTCTAACTTTGCTTCTCTTTACTTTTCAATCCCTCCATTTCATTCAACCTTCAAACAAACAATGTTCAGCCTGAGAGCGGCAAGCAGCAGCCAATGGCTTTCTGAACGTTTTAGTGTTCTTCTTTTGGCGGCGGTTTTGTATTTGCTTTTAATTTGTATCGATCCCTCTCACGGGCTTCCATTTTACTGATGTCAAAGGGCTGAGAGAGCATTACAATATACAATGTTTTCTCTCCGCTCTTATCGGGCGGGAAATGAAAAGCAAATGGCACCTTTGTGCCGGGACGTGCAGCCGCCTGGACAGACTGGGCTTTGAAGCGAAGGCCAAAATTGAAAAGGTCATGAGTTCAACTCCCTGGACAATGACGAGTGTCTCCTTCCTCCTCTGGCCTATCCTGTGAGGAGATTAAACAAATCAACGAGATAAGCCAAGGAATCAGTCGCCATGGTTTTCGGTGGCAGCCGGCTGCCAGATCGAAAGAGGCAGAAGTGCTGGCGTTTGCCAAAAAGACTGACACAAGGCTTGGGATGGACCGAATCACTCACTACTGACCTTGGAATGATCTTTGCCCACCAGACACTTTCGTCTCGTTTTGAGGGAGGGAGTCCTGCAGCAGACAAAACAAATCAATAGCAGAGGAACAAAAGGATAAGTCAATTTGATTAGCCACGATATGATAACAGACTTCACTGTCCAATGAACTAGCTTTCTCCTCAGATTGGGTAACAGGCATTTAGGTTTGCATCCAAGTAATAAAAGCAGGAGCCAGTTGGAAAACCAATTGGAGTTTAAAGTAGTGCAGTGAGCAAAAGTACCAACACTACCAACTTAAAGGATTAGTTCACTTTAAAATGAAAAGTACCCAAAGCTTTACTCACCCTTAAGCCATTCTAGGTGTATATGACTTTCTTTTTTCTGACGAACACAATCAGAGTTATATTAATAAATATCCTGATGTATCCGAGCTTTAAAATGGCAGTGAACATAAGCTCAAGAAAGTGCATCCATCTATTATAAACGTACTCCACACGGCTCCAGGGGGTTATTAAAGGTCTTCTGAACCGAAGCGATGTGTTTGTGTAAGAATAATAACCATTTTTAACAAGATATAAAGTAAAATATCGAGCTTCCGCTACCACCTTCCATATTCAACTTACGAAGAAGGTGTAATGCCTTTCGCAGTTAAAAACGCTTACACTACGTCCTACGCCTTCTGTATTCAACTTATGAAAACAACATAACTGACGCAACATGGATGCGTCAGGATATTTAATAATATAACTCGATTGTGCTGATCAGAAAGAAGAAAGTCATATACACATAGGGTGGTTTGAGGGTGAGTAAAGCTTGGGGTAATTTTCATTTTAAAATGAACTAATCCTTTAACTACATTTTTCCAGTAGTGTTACAGTAGTTGAGTAACAGATCATCTCTTCCAAAATATGCCGTACATACAACTAAAACGGATTAACAAAACAGAAAATGTAGGGAGGGGACTTGATTCCATCCACTGGTTATTGATTGGACGCAGGAAGAGCTGAATGCAAGCTTGCAGCCAATTGTAAGAAAGGGGCGGGGTTTAAGTGGACTAAATGATTGGAGAAATCCGGCATGCATCACCAGAGAGAAGTCTGTCGTTTCAGAAGATTGAGTTTTATGCTATTGTAATTAAATATAATTAAATTACAAGGTCAAAAAAAAGAAATATACACAAAAAGATGAAGAACCTACATTAAGAAAATAGATAAGGTGAACTTTCATTTCATGCTGATTTGTACTGAGAACAGAAGTTTAGAAAAGTTTAAAAAAGTTTAGTAAACTTTATTTTTAATTTCAGTATAACATTGGTTTTTGTTGTTGTTGTGTTTATAAAGACATAAAGTAAAAGTTTACCCATGCTGATTGCATCCAGCCCTGTAGGTGGCGGCATACATAATGTTTCATCTGCCTGAAGAATCTGAAGAATCACTTTGGCCCTGCGTTCCATTCAGAAGGGCTCATTCCTATGCCCTAATCCCTTCAAAGGGTTTACCCTCCGGAGTGAGAGCTTCGAAGGGATGAAGGGTGTAGGGGTCAAAAAAAACTTCTTTTTTTTGGAACGCACTTCTGTGTCAACTTAACGAGACAATCAAGGAGGAGTAGATTGTGCAAGCTGCAGCCTTAGTTTAACGTTAGTTTATTTATGTATTTATTTTAGGTTTATTGCGTGTAGGCTATATTGTATCTACACTCTAAAAAATGCTGAGTTAAAAACAACCCAAGTTGGGTTGAAAATGGACAAACCCAGTGATTGGGCTGATTTAACCCAACTGTTGGGTTAAATGTTTGCCTAACCTGCTGGGTAGTTTTATTTAACCCAACTATTGTTTGAAAATGACTATATGGCTGACTTAAAATGAATCTAAAATGAAATTAAAATGTTCATTTATTAAACATATGAATAAATGTTAATTTTCAAGATATTTTGGGTTCATTTTAAGTAAGCAATACTGTAATTTTTAAACAATAGTTGAGTTAAGTAAAACTACCCAGCAGGTTGGGCAAACATTTAACCCAACTGCTGGGTTAAAGCAACCCAATCGCTGGGTTTGTCCATTTTCAACCCAACTTGGGTTGTTTTTAACCCAGCATTTTTTAGAGTGTATATTCTGTACAGATTCTGTATAGTATCTGTATTTTAAACATTTGAATGGACTGATAAAGGGAGCTGTAAAGTATTTTTGTTGAAGTACAATGTCATTTTGACCATAATAATGTACCAAATCTAACTCGTATAAATATTACAGTAGTATAGAAAAAAAACTATACAGTATACATACATTTATAGTTAAAATCGAACTCCTGTACCCATTCTGTGACGTCAAACAACTTCCCTGTGCAAAGGATCATGCGGGCCCAAAGAGTCCATCAACCCTTTGAAGTGTCCAGTTTTGAGCACTTCGGTTTGGAACGACCCTTCAATATGGCGGCCATGATTATTTTCACTCTGAAGTGCCCTTCGGAGGGCGATATATCCCGTTTGGAACGCACAGAGGAACTAGATTTTAGAACAAACCATACTAAAAAAAAGTGCCAAAAATGACAATCTAACCTAATAACCTAAACCAGCTAAGACCAGCAAACCACCATTAGACTGGTTTAAGCCGTCTTTGCTTGCAGTTGATTGTAAGAAAGGGGCGGGGTCTAACAGATTAGAAATTAAGCATAGCGCAGCAACACCAAGATCATTGGTTCAATTCCCAAGGAATACATCAACACATCAAATGTATACCTTAAATACCATAAATTATACATATAACCCCTCTACCAAAATAAATAAACAAAACAACAGTGGCTGCTGCAGCATGCATTAACCTCTTATCTGCAAGCTAAATTCCATCTCAGATCTGATTAATATTTGACATTTTAAATATTCATGAGAAGACAAAATAGTCGGAGCATTGTTATTCATAAACGATCATATTCCACAACCGCCAAGTTGTTAATCTTGTCCCTAGGTTTTCAATTACGTCTTTTGAAAAGGATTTTAATATATTTCCCAGAAATGAAGGAGATGTCCACCTGTGTACAGAACCTGGCTAAGCTTCAATCATACAGGTTATTATTTATTAAAGACTGTCTGTTTAAACTCCCACATGATATCAACCTTCATTATTGACCTCATCTCTTCACACAAACACACACACATTTCGTGCTGTGCAGGGCAGACAAATCCAGACTCGCGCTACCAGACAGACCTGCACAGATGGAAAAAACAGGCACACAAAAGCTTCTCACACTGCGAGGGGCAGACGAATCCACACACACGAAATGAAACATGCACAACCACCTCAGGAGAGATGCCTGCGTTTAAACCCAAAGCAATGGCTGGAAAGTGAAAGAAGAAGAACATGAAAAAGAGAAAACAAATCCCTCTGCATTTAGATCCCTCACAAAAGAATTTTTTAAAAATTCAACCCCCGTCGAGTCCCATACCGGTCTGTGCCGACGGGTCTGTCAGCCGCCGAGTCATCTGCCCCTTTTCTGCCCCCCTGATGCCGGAATTAGCCAGTTCAAATGACAGGGCTGCCTCGAAGGCCTGCAGAAGGCGGCCCAGCGCTCCTGAGGTTTCAAAGGGCCGTTGAGCGGCCAGCCAGTCGCTGTCAGGGGGAGACGTGGGTGTGCGGCGAGGAGATAACCTGCTCTGGACGGGCTCTCCCTGGCCCCTCTGACAGGCTTATTAACGGGAACCTGCTGAGGGAGAGCTCTCTATCACCAGAAGAGATCTAAAGGAAGGAGAGAGAGCGGTAAAAAAAACAACCTTATCACTGGGACACCAGGGATTAGAGTCTGGTCTCCTCTGATAAATTAATTATTCCCTCTTATCTGTCACTCTCCAAGGCTGTCAGACGAAGCTACCTAAAAGCCAAAGCAACAGAGCTCAGGTAGAGGTGCGGATGATGGAAGGACATATGTAGAATGTTTCTGAGTGACCTTTTAAACACACTAGCGTTTTATTCGCTTGTCAATTCTGATGCTAAACTAGCGCTATGATTTGGGGAGATCTGTAGGTGTTTGGTTTGCACTGTGATCTCAAGGCCAAATGAGATCTGTTTTTCTCTTTATAGGCCAAAAACACAAAGACTGTGTCTGAAACTTGAAAAAGGATTGCAGTTCCTTAATGGTCCATTTACAATTATTTTAGTATCATCTGCAAAATCTTTAACCATACATGTCATATGAAGAACCAGTCAGTAATTTCTAGGGGTGTAACAATATATTATGTCACAATATATCGCAATACATAAATGCAACAATATCGTAATGTGGATAGTGACAATATGTGTTGTGTGTAGTTCAACCCAAATGAGACATAGTTTACATAGTTTTAGTGTCAGTACTACATTAAACTACTATATATAATGTTGAATATAATATATAATAATGCAATGGAGGATTATTTGTGGGTCCCGACCAGTAAAAAGCGGCCTACATTATTTTAAATATATATTGTCAGTGACAGAGTGCAAACATATTCATCTATTAGAATCATAAATATTTTTATTCTGGTGTCACCATTGTCCTGTGTCCAAGTCCAAGCCTATTCATTTCCACCTACAATGTGATACCAAATTTAGCATTTTAATCAACAGTACATTTTTTGTTATCCTTTTACCATATGTATTGGAGTATCGCAGTAATATCGTATCGTGCAGTATCGTGATATGTATCGAACTATGACATGAGGGTATCGTTACATCACCTACACAGCAAAATCCCTAAAGTTAAATCATCTCTGCTCAGAGAACATATAGTCCCTCCCTACATAGAGTTAAAACAACACTGAAGCAGAGTTAAAGTTAATGAGATAATTTGCTGTTTGTGGAGTTGTTTAATAAGACCTTGAGGAATTTAATGTCTTTTATCTTCAGTTGATTTCATCTAAGGCTGTGGCTGGAAGTCATTTGTAGTTGTGTTTCTCTTCAGTGATTCTGCTTGTTAACAGCAGGTGTTCATCACTAATGCCCAATCATAAGTTAATTTATCTCATTAACTTTAACTCTGCTTCAGTGTTACTTTAACACTATATAGAAAGGAACCATATGTAATCTGAGCAGAGTTGATTTAACTCTGGGGATTTTGCTGTGTACTGGTTTCTACTATAATGAGCTAGAAGTCTCACAGTTAGATGGAAGTTGTATTTGATTCTCTAAAAGAACACACTCATTTGGGGATCAGACTACATTGATTGCGCTTTATGTGTTTGATTCTCTAAAAAGAACTGATTCAAAACAGTCATTCACTGGGAATCTGTGGAACCCCTAAAGGGATAAGGTGAAAAAAATGATAAGATCGGAGGAAAAATTATATATCAATGCTTTTGAGAGTAATGCAAAGTTTCTCGTGGGCAAAGCAAAACATTTGTGAGAGAATGCAAAGTCTTTTGTGTGAAATGCAAGATTTTGTGAGGGAACACAAAGGTTTTGCGCACAAATGCAAAGTTTCTCGGAAGAGATTGTGCGAGTTTTGTGAAACTTTTGTGAGAGATTGCAAAAGCAGTAAAATATATTTTTCCCTCCCATCTCATTTTTTTTCCATCACCATGTCCTTTTAGGGTCTCCATAGGCAGTGTTGGGGGTAATGCATTACAAGTAACTTGAGTTACATAATCAGATTACTTTTTCAAGTAACTAGTAAAGTAATGCATTACTTTTTCAATTCACAAAAAAATATCTTACTTTTTCAAATAAGTAAAGCATACATTTATTGACTGACAGCTCTCCTGTCCCCATGTTGAGAGAAATAAAGGGCAGAGGTGTAGAATAGGTAATGTAGTTCTAGACTAAATGTGAACATGCATTCACTCATCTCACTTGCACAAAAACATTCAGTACTCCTCAAAATGAATAAAAACAGTGAAATGCAATCTCCGAATTTTATGCAAACCTGTAATAATTAACTAAATTACACAAATATACTTTGTATTTAATCTTACTTTATTAACCAATGTCTTTACTGCTGACCTTCAGTGATTTAATTCAACCATACTAATGAGCAAAAATTACTTTAGATTAGATTTAGAAATAAGAGTGCTGAACTTCCTCATCTTGTATCCTATTCTTTTTTAATCCAGAATGGCAGCACAGCTGAAAGGTTTGTTTGAGCTGCGCCCTCTACTGTACAGGTGTGAATATGCATTTCCTTCAGCCTTAGGCTTACTGAATTCACTTTTGGTGTGAAAGGCCCAGCCCAGGTGAGAAAAAGTATCGCAAAAGTGATGCAATGCATTACTTTTCATAAAAAGTAACTAGGTACTGCAATTACGTTTTTAGGGAGTAACGCAATATTGCAATGCATTACTTTTAAAGGTAACTCTCCCCAACACTGTCCATAGGAATCAGACTACACTGGTTGCTCTGTAAGTTTTTGATTCACTACAAAGAACCAGCTTCCGATTCATTCATTCATGAATCAGACTACACTGGTTGTGCTGTATGTTTTTGATCCACTAAAAGAACTGGCTGAAAAAAAGTGATTTGTTCTGTAATTGAACTACACTGGTTTCGCCGTTTCACGCTGTTGATTCATTGATGAATGTTGAACATTATGGTATCATGGTCTTGGAAGCCTGAAACTAATTTCCTTGGGTGTCTTCATTCAAAACACTGCCTGGTAAGTCACTGACTGCCTTAAGTTTTAAACACTGCCAGCCTATTCTCACATTTCACCAAACCCGCAGGAAATAACTGTTTCAGGAAACTCATTTCATTGTTGATTGTTCATCATGCTGCTGAATATTCTAGATGTTTGGTGCAAGCATTTTCATTTGAGAAGTCTGAACCTAGCAGTAAACAAGCACAACAGGAGGTAAAAAAAAAAAAAAATACATTCAAATGGCCTCACTCCAATGAAGACTCAATCACAAAAAGCCAGAAATGTTCATATGATCCCCAGAGCTTTGCCAGTGTATGCTGAGCGAGAGGCGGCAAGCCATTCACTCCCGCGAACAATAACTCTTCAGATAGAGCCAAGATAGCCCTCTGTTTAACTGACACAAACGGCAATTTGAATGATTAAACAGACCCTTTCATATGGGCAATTAATTGTGTGCTATTGACTATTGCAATGACTGAAGATAATGTTCCCAGTTGGATTGTACTAAGAGAATCAAACCCCAGAGATCCCATCAGCATAATTGCATAAATTGCAGTGTATTTTACAATACAAGACTTATTTTCCATCATTATGTTGTTTTTTTGCGTTGTATAAAGCAGCTCTTCTTAATTACCCATTTTCCAAGATATTTCGAAGTTCTATGTGGATCTTTTTTTTTTTTAATTAAACTTAAAAATGGAGGAAATGTCTTATTTCTTGAGGTCGATATACAAATTACCTGGTGTTCTAAACACTTATAATTGCAACCTGAACAAAATTTCCCAGCTAGAACATAGTACAACTTAAAAAGCAAAATGTACAATATTGAAAATAGATATTACAATGAACAAACCACAAAGCCACAGAAAAAATGTCAACTTTTTAAGTGATAGTTCACCCCAAAATGACAAATGTGTAATCAATTATTCACCCTCATGTCATTCCAAACCTGTATGACTTACTTTCTTCTGCGGAACACAAAGGAAGATAATTTGGAAGAATGTTTTAAAGGTTTAGTTCACCCAAAAATGAAAATTCTGTAATTAATTACTCACCCTCATGTCGTTCCACACCCGTAAGACCTTTGTTCATCTTCGGAACAAATATTAAAATATTTTTGGTAAAATTCTATGGCTCAGTGAGGCCTCCATTGACAGCAAGATAATTAACACTTTCAGATGCCCAGAAAGCTACTAAAACATATTTAAAACAGTTCATGTGACTACATTGATTCAACTTTAATGTTATGAAGCGGCAAGAATACTTTTTGTGCACCAAAAAAACAAAATAACAACTTTATCAACAATATCTAGTGATGGGTGATTTCAAAACACTGTTTCATGAAGCTTTGAAGATTTACAAATCTTTTGTTTTAAATCAGTGGTTCGGAGCATGTATCAAACTACCAAAGTCACATGATTTCAGTAAATGAGGCATCCGTTACGTCACAAGTGTTTCGAAATTTCAATGGTTCACCACTGGGGGGCATGACTTTGGCAGTTTGATACACTCTCAGAATCACTGATTCAAAACAAAAGATTCGTAAAGCTTCGAAGCTTCATGAAGCAGTGTTTTGAAATCGCCCATCATTAGATATTGTTCAATAAAGTCGTTATTTTGTTTTTTTGCCTCACAAAAAGTATTCTCGTCACTTTATAACATTAAGGTTGAACCACTGTAGTCATGAACTGTTTTAAATATTTCTTTAGTAGCTTTCTAGGCATTTAAAAGTGTTAATTAACTTGCTGTCAATGGAGGACTCACCGAGCCATCAGATTTTATCAAACATATCGTAATACTGTTGCTTTCTAATGGGGATTAAAAAATAATGGATTTCATACAAAATATCTTAATTTGTGTTCTAAAGTTAAACAAAGGTCTTATGGGTGTAGAATGACATGAGGGTGAGTAATTAATGACAGAATTTTCAATTTTAGGTGAACTAACCATTTAAATGTCCATACAATGAAAGCCAATGTGGTCTAAAACAACATTGCCCGATTGGCTTCCATTGTACGGACAAAAATATTTTTTAAAAATATCTTTCTTATGTACATTTTGGGTGAGCTATCCCTTTAAAAAACATTTTTCAAGACAACAGAGAAAAATGTACTCATTTAGGATTCATTACACTAAGATCATGACCCTTGGCACTTGCTAATGAATATGTTAATATCCAGAAAAGAAGTCTATTTGCATCAAAAGCAAGCAACGATTCCTATGTGGACACGTCGCTCCGATGCGAGTTTATATGTTGATGATCTAGTGGTCTTATGTGGAACCAGATCTTGTTCCTGTCCCCCCCAATTCCCAGCCCAGCGCTGAAGCATGTGGCTCTGGAACATCTGAAGGATGGCAGGAGAGAAAAGACGCCACATCGGACCTGCTGTAGAGGGGAGTATGAGGTGAATACTAATGCTCCTCATGTTTTATTAACCCTCTATCCATCCAGTCTCAATCTAGATGCTCATGAAACAAAATCATCAATCCCTGCGCTGTAATGAGAGGAAGATGCCGATCAGGGCCGGAGGGAAGGGGGCTGTCGGATGTTTGGGAAAACTAATATTTGACAGTGTTCCTCTGAGATGCCGTTATTAAAATGCTCAGCTGGAGGGCGGGTGCGGGGCACGAGCTCTGTGCTGTCGCCGTGCCAACTCTGAATCTGTTTGAGGCTGTTTGTTTGATACCCCTTCACGTTGCATGTTTTTGAGAGGAGGAAGCATCGCTTCTCATCACCTGCCATGGCTTGTGAAGAGCTACGACACTCATAAGCACTGACATCGTAAAGTGTGCTTGTGTGGTAAAGAAAACGCAAGGGCAATGTTCAAACAACGAGAGCACTTTTCCTTTTGCATCTTCCTCATGTTGTTGCCTTCAGTGTCAGAACATCAGTCCATTCTTTAAATAAACCTCTTCAAAGCTTCCTGACAAACACTATTCCTCTACTTCACCAGTGTTTCACAACCTTTAGGCTATTGTCTTACATATCAGTAAGAATCATTTATCTCCATCGCATATTGGATATCATTTAGCATCAACAGCAATACTGTTCAAAGTAAGTAAAAGAACAAAATGTACTGAATGTAATAATAATAATAATAAAATATGAATTGGCCAGTAAATAAAGGTGATTCATATTCAGAAAAAAAGTGTTGATCTTTAACCTCAGGTCAAACTAATAAGCAGCTTTTTTTTTTTTTTAGCAAGAAACATTAAAATAAACATCAAAACTAAATGGAAAAAATAAAAAACAGCCTCTCACTTAGTAGGGGCTATTATTATAGTACATTATGTCACCAGATGTTTTTTTGTAGTTATCAATAAACTTACTTTCCATTAAATAAATAAATAAATAAAAAATCACTGGGTACATGCAAAATGTTGGGCAACTATTCAAATTAAATAGAATTATTATTTAAAATGATTAAATTTAAAGCTGCAGTCCGTACTTTTTACCTCTTTGTCGCCATCTCTGTTTGAAACCTGCAATTGCAGTTATTTGTGGAATTATCATCTTTACGTGGGTTGTGCATCGGCACGGCTCCTCACCGCTGATGAATCTAATGTTTTAAGGAGAATGTGTGGCTGTCAGTCACTGCACTGGTGGATATTGTACCTCCGAATCACAGATTGTAGTCTTGGAAGTATTACAAAATAATTTTTTTAATTTTTTATAATATTTTTAACCGGAAAATGAACAAGTAACAAATCTGCCACTTTTGTTCTGACCAACTGAGGAAAAAAAAGCATTACAATAAATCGGCTACGAATGGTGATTAAATCTAACGATTGCTTAGCTCATATCACATCAAACCGTGCAAATTATTATTATTGTTATACTTTGTTCTCAAATTGTTAATGTTAACAACAGCAGCATCACGTGACTATGTGTATTTAGTGTGTATGAGCGTTATCTGTAGATTTAAATTTCTGTAAAGTCTAATCTCTAATTGTCATACCATACATAATTTTAATTATTCCAGCTGCTGTGAGGCTATAAATGATCCGTCACATGCGATATAGCCTACTAGCTGGGATTTTTTTATGTAAACAGACTTGATGTAATGACGCAAAGACGAATGGCGGCATTTCCTGTGGAAACCTACCAGTACCATACGAATTAAAAAACATTATTACAAGCTTACCGTTGTGAATCAGGCTAAGGTAAGGAAATAGTTTTGAACACTGGCTGGTTATGTACTTGCTCAAAAATTGATTTTGGATCATTTTGGTAACACTTTATTTTACAGTGTCGTAGTTACATGTTACTACATATACTTACAATAGTAATAACAGTAAATTATGCATAATTACAAGTAATTAACCCTAAGCCAAACCCTTACCCTAACTGTAACTCTATAGTAAGTACAAGAAGTAATTACAATGTAACTACAGCAAATAATTTAACGTAATTACAGTATATTTTACAGCAACAATTGAATATCAGTGCAGTAGTAAAAAACATTTTTGTCTAATTCTGATGTTTGATACAGTCAAGAACATCAAGACTTCTGATGGAACAGGTAAAAAAAAAAAAGAAAAAGAAAAAAAAAAAAATCACCATTTGAAGGTAGACACAGTTAAAACAAGCTACTTTTTGTGCCAAGTTAATTTAAATAACATATTTAATAGTTTTGACAGCAAAAACACAGGATTTGTGCCTTAAAAAACCTTAATTGGAGACCAAAATGCACTGTCTATTGGAATGTGAGAATGTCATAAAAATGTATAAAACTTGCACACATAACACACATTTTGTTATTTTACTTTCTTTACAAAGAAATATCTTAATTATTCACAATATGAACTATGGCTGACGGATATATCGCATGCGATTGTCAACCGGCTTTACTGACGAAATGCGCGTGACCATCGCATGCGATATATCCGTCAGCCCTAATATGAACTGTAAATCTTTTTAAGCAGGTTGCCACTGCAACAATCAATGACCAACTTGCTTTCTATTTTAGTGGCATCTTGCAGAGTGGCCTGATCTAATCGGTCTAAAATGCCACTCCACATAACTGTATTAAATAAAGTATTTTTTGTCAGCTCTCATACCACTTCTGTGTTCAATGTGGACAGACAAATCACTAGATCATTAGAAACGTGTCACATAATGCCCAGTTAGGTTTTATTTTGCCATTGTAATCACGACTTGCGATTATGACATGACTACAGTGGCTCCCTGCTCAGTCAGTGTAAAAAGACAGAAATAAACAATGGACATGAATTTAGCTCCGAGGGATGCTGTTTATTCTTGCATAAAACAACTGTAACTCTCCCACGTCATTACAGTTAAAACCTTTTGAAACCTAATTGGTCAGGCCGGAAACACAATCTTGTAAAGTGTTGCTTTATTAGTATTACCAGATCAGTAAATAGAATCAGTGACATTTAATGCGAGAGCTAGACAGTGTGTTTTTTAAACTTGTTTTGCTGATATTTCTTAATCTTCCCCTTTTCTCCCTAACAGCTGTGAAACTGCTTACACTTTCAGATTTATTCCCATCTTAATGACTTTTTAGTGCCTACCTCACCACACTCATAAATGCTCAAGGTGTTCTCTGCGAGGAAACATTTTGACATAGTTCTCCTTGGTCCCCCCTTTAAATCTGCAGATGGAATCCACCCCGGTGTGAGGTTTGACAGAGCAACAGTCTGAAGACCTCTTCCACGGATAAGGTTCCCACCCCCCACCGCACAGCCTGGCCAGAGAGGCACGATTTAAATAAATTTAATGAGTGCTGGAATCCATTAATGTCAGGGACCTGACCTGGGCCAGATGGAGATCTGGGCATTAGGAGCTCTATTACATTTAACAAGTCCTGAACCACTAGCTGGAAAGGCCACGTCTGGCAGAGCAGCAAGACGATTGAAGAAGAGAGTGGAGAATGGAAGGTGGCCTTCTTGCAGCCTCGCAGTAATTCTTCTAAAGGTCAGGGTGATACGCGTATTGAAGCGCTGTTCCATGTTAACCAAAGTCTCTGGCGGAAACACATCCAACGGCTAATTTGATTCTATGGGCTGCACCTCGCCCTCCGCCCTCATTTTTAAAAAAGACTACACAGGAACTCTGTTCTAAGACATAATGAGCCGCCTAATGCCTGCATAGTCAGCTACCTTCTAAGGCAACATCCTAACAGTCATGCAACTCCATAAGTGAATGTTTTGGAAAGCAACTGTTTCTAACAGTGTATGACTTTAGCATGTTGCTAAGCTAATGTCACAGTACTCTAAAAATAATCAATTTTAAAGCTTTTGTACTGATACTTCTCAGTACTAAAGACATAAAAGTATTTATATAACATTTCTTGGATTTTTCCACTGACCTTGTGATTAATTCTGAGATTGCCTTCTCCTCAAAGGATACATGTAATATAGTCTAATAACAAGGAATCTCGTTTTATTCTAGCTTCATGGATTCTTTTTTTAATCAACACTTGATTTATACTTGAGTTTTATAAAAAAGCAACATTTTGAACAAAAAGCTGAGAAAATCAGTTTTTTCAAAAACTACAATGTGCATAATGCATTTATGGCTTGTTTCTGCTCCTTTTTTGCTTGTGTTTTGATCTGGAGATTCATTGCGTAATAGAGCCCCCTATTGTATAACAGTTCAAAACACGGAAAGCTGGAAAATTCCCTCAAAGGCAGGGAAAGAGTTAAAAGGCAAAATCCTTAAAGGTTTAGTTCACCCAAAAATGAAATTTCTGTCTTTAATTACTCACCCTCATGTCATTCCACTCCCGTAAGACCTTTATTCATCTCCGGAACACAAATTAAGATATTTTTGATGAAATCCAAGGATGTTTTTTTTTTTATCCCCCATAAAAAGCAACATAATTACCGTCATTCAAGGTCCAGAAAGGCATTAAAGACATCATTAAAAATAGTCAACGTGACTACAATGGTTCAAGCTTAATGTTATGAAGTGACGAGAATACTTTTTGTGTGCAAAAACAAAACAAAAATAACGACTTTATTCAACAATTTCTTCTCTTCCCTGTCAGACTCATACGCAGTTGACGCAGTGAACGCAGTTCAGTGCTTCAGTGTTTATGTCCAAACGCCGGCTCAGTATTGGTCAGCTCCTGCATCAGGTGACCAGTGAACAGACATTGGCCAAAACCGAGTCGGCATTCTGACATAGAAACTGGAAGCTCTGCTACGAAAATAGTGTAGAATGACAGGAGAGAGACAAATTTGTTGTATAAAGTTATTATTTTTGTTCTGTTTTTGCGCACAAAAAGTATCTCGTCGCTCCATAACATTAAGGTTGAACCACTGTAGTCACGTTGACTATTTTAACAATGTTTCTACTACTTTTCTGGACCTTGAATGTGGTAATTTTGTTGCTTTCTATTGATGATTAAAAAAAAAAAACTCTCGGATTTCATCAAAAATTGTAATTTGTGTTCCGAAGATGAATGAAGGTCTTATGGGTTTGGAACGACATGAGGTTGAGTTATGACAGAAATTTCATTTTTTGGTGAACTAACCCTTAAAGAACCCAAAAATGATGTACTGTCATCATGTACAGTACATCATTATATAAAATCCAGGCTTAACTGCATTAAACTAACCTTAAAGGTAGTGACAGTGCAGGACACCGCAGGTGTAATCCATTGCTGTTGGCTAGCAGCTAACTAGCTTTTAAACTCATCAGCTCTTCCCTATAATTGAATAAGAAATTGTCCATATATCAATATAAAATTATGCCCCACTTTCCAATCTATTCTGGAACAGATGAAAAAAAAGTGGATATGCACTCAGGGGAAAAGGACAAGCCACCTTCCTCTGATATATTCTGGAATAGGACTGAGACTCACTCCACACTGAGGAATAGGTCAAAGGGGCTAAACTACACGGTGAATAATTTAAGATTCTATTAACATTTAAATTTGACATTGATTTGACATGGCGGTGCTGGATGACGGGGAGCATGGAGGTGGCGAGCGAGAGGATGTGCTATGCTAATTGTGCAGATGGCTGCTTATGTTGAATGCCATATTGCACCGTGGAGCCAAAGAATAACTGGACTTTTTTTGAGGATTCAGCAGGTCTATGGTTATGGATGTGTGTTCAACAACAGGCACTTATAAGTCCTGTTGATTAATCAAATTTTTTTTGTTTGAAATGAAGGTCAAGAATAAAATATATTAAAATAAAAAAATACATTTTATATATAATAAACACAATAATTATGAAAATGAAATCCATTTTATATATGTATATTAGGGAATATCTCGTATGAGATTGTCACGCGCATTTCGTCAGTAAAGTCAGATTACCGCTAAATCGCCATCACCTGCTTTCAAATAAAGCGGCATTTAATAGACAGAGCCGTAGTTCACTGATAAGCCACGCAATATCGCGTTCATATCGCATATGAATCGCCTTCGATAATGAACGCGATATTGTCTGTCAAATAACAGACCAAGGTGGACACATCAGTCTCTTCTCTACCAATTCACTCCACCTCTTTTTACCTGGTCTGCGCAGTGCTGACACTAACCTTTAGGATCCTGACAGGTGGGCCAACCCCCTGCCAAATAAAGAGGGTTATCCTGTTGGGGAGAGCAGGGTTCACGGATCAATTGCCCCTGGGCATTCACTGACCAACAGGATGTCAAAGATAAGAAGTGCGGAGCGGGGCTCCCGGTCAGCCTTTGCACATCCATCCACAGCTGTGTCAGAGCCTTTAATCACGGGACCTGCCGCAGCACAGGGGTCATTCACCTACAGGGTGAAAAGTTCATGCCAGATGCCGGAGATATTTAGCACGGCCATATTGTTGTTTTAGACCCTGAGACAGTTACTATGAAGAGAAAGTGATACAATGTCATTAAATATAGTCTGTGTGTATGTATGTATATACATTTTCACATGCATAATGTAACATTTATTAAACGCAAAACACACTCTAAAGCAACCAGTATACATAAAATTTCATTCATATGCAAGTCATGCTACTTGTGACCAGGCTAGACATACTAAAATAACCCTGACACACAAAAAAGTAGACCTAGAAGTAGAAGCTATTACCGAAAAGCTCAACTGACGGAAACTACGAGAGAAAATGTCTTGCTAGCGGTCATGTTTACAGCGAGCTGCTCAGCCCAGCTGTCTTCCCTCTTCAGGGTGGAAAAGTTTGAGTTAAGCCCCAGTTCTGTTCAAACTCAGAGGACACACTGCAGGGGAGGCTTACACACACACACACACACTGCTAATGCCAGGTGGCATCCTGCTACTTCAGCACTGCCCAGAGACACACATGAGCAGGTGGCATTTAATGTCTGAGCACAGGAAAGAGCAGAAGAACCTTGCAGGGGTGAGAAAGAAAAGGAGAAATGTAAGCAAAAGGCCACTGGAACTATGTTCAATAACGTAGTTTTCTGTCTTCTTAAAGGTCCCGTTTTTCGTGTTTTTTTTGAAGCTTTGATTGTGTTTATAGTGTGCAATATAACATGTGTTCATGTTTCGTGTGTAAAAAAACACAGTATTTTTCACATAATTTACTTATCTGTATACCGCTGTTTCCACTGTCATAAAAACGGGCTGATGACTTCCTTGTTCTATGAAGTCCTTCCTTCAGAAATACGTAACGAGTTCTGATTGTGCCAGCGGTTCCTGTGTTGTGATTCGACAGCAGCTTAGCGCTCCTTGCCTGGAAAGGTCACGCCTCTTACCATAACGTGGAGATGCACATAGTTTTACATGTGGATTATTGTGGTGATGTGCCGAATGAACACAAAAGACAATAATTCCCGAGAGACTGAACTCTTTAATCTCCACAAGCAGCGACAGAAAATGTACAACGTTAGCACTCACTCAGAAGAGTACCTCATACGGAAAACAGACATATACATAAACATAGTCCCCTCTTGTGGCCATTATGTGCACTGCAGTCCAACATTAACTATTGCAGTAAGGATACCACAATTATAATTTTCGGGAACCGAGTTAAACATAAATTGTAACCATTGATCTCTAAGTACAGCGTCCCTGGGAAGGCCAAACAAAGGTGATTGGACTGCGGGATGAAAATAACAGCGTTTCGACGACATGGCGACAAACACACTCTACAAACGCAATTCTTGCTCTTCTCCGTGGAGCGCAACAAGACCACGCCCCCTTTTTTGTGTATTCCTGAGGTCGGAGGTTAGTCAAAAAACTGTTTTAGTGACGTCATTAAAGAAGGAAGTAGAGGGATGTAGTCCAAACTGGCCGTTCGATGTCGGCGACTTCTGTTAAATAAAATATCTCGCTTGGCATTGAACTTTGAGCTTTAAAATTTTACAGATTTTATTTATACTCTAACAACAACATTACACACTAACTAAAGTTTGAAACATGGGATCACGAAGAACGGGACCTTTAAACCCTGTGACCTCAATTATTTTTTTTTTACTTTTTAACTAATGCTGCTAACCATTTAATAATAAAGGTATACATTTCTTTGTATTTTCACACATCAAAATATTTCTATTACTTCTATATTAAAATTTTTGCATATGCATACATTTTTATAGAAATATTTTTAGGATTTTTTTTTTATTTTTTTTTCATTTGTAGAAAAGTTTAGGTAGTGTTTCTCACTTCTCACAAAGACTGATACCTAACATTATATATTAGAGATACACCGATGTATAGGCCAACAATCGGTATCGGCTGATAAAAGCTATTATTAGCACTAACGGCCATTGGCTGATTGTTTAAAAATCAGGGCCGATTATATCCTGTCAATCAAAAAGGTGCGGAAAACCGTGTTCAGACTAGAACTCATACATACTGTGTGTGAAGAAAATCACTCTTGTGTTGAATGTTAACATATTAACAGTTTCAAAATAGTGACTATAGTGCCTCAGTTCAGGCGTCAGCGTGGAGCACGAGTCTATTCTTCCTCTTCAATACAAGTTATATCTCGAAAAACATGCTTGAACATCAAAGGTATGTTTAAACATATTGTACAACTTACCAGAATGTCTCATGTAATCACTTTATTTGTGTTTCAACCGGGGAAAGACGTCAATAAAACAGCTTGTGAACAATATGTCACATCGTGTCACATTTACCTCAGGAATGTTTTCCAATGTTCACAGTTCCTTTGCTATCTATATATAAAAAATACTAGGGAAGAGTTTATTTACTGTTAATTATATGTCTGTGTAAATTTCCCATGAAGACAACAAGTGCTAATGAAAACTACCTTATGTGATACTAAGCTTTATACAAACATTTCAGTTTTTATTCAGTTTTATATCTGAAAAAAATAGCAGCTGAATATAATACCTCTGTTGTTAATTGTACCTCTGTTGTTAAACTTCTATTATTGTAGTGTACCAAATGAAGGGTTCCCTGTATATTTGGGAGAGATTTTTTTTTCCTTAAGACATCGGCCGATATCATTCTGAATAATCGGCTATCGGTATTGGCAGAGAAATTTAGCATTGGTGCATCTCTATTTTATATATACAGAGGCATGAAAAAGTATGTGAACCCCTTGCAGAATCTGTGAAAATTAGAATTATTTTAATAAAATAAGAGGGATAATAAAAATGCATGTTATTTTTTATTTAGTACTGTCCTGAGTAAGATATTTTACATAAAAGATGTTTGCATTTAGTTCACAAGACAAAACAATAGCTGAATTTATTAAAATAACCCCATTCATAAGTATGTGAACCATTGATTCTCAGTACTGTGTGTGGTTACACTGTAAAAAATGACCGTGATTTTAACAGTAAAAGACTGTAAAAATGCTGCGGTGAAAAACAGTTAATTGGTTTACAGAAAGTTTCCGTACTATATATGGTGAATAACTGTAATAGATCTAATGGTACAATTATCTTACGGTAAAATACCGTTAAATTCACAGTTTTTGGAAGTGAAAAATAACAATTCATTGTAAAATTTACAGTGAAAAAACGTAAATTGACATTCCCACAATTCCCTGCGTGACACTTCACATTTGATATATTTTCATTGAAATAACTCCGTTTCTTCTTAGTTTTTCTCAGTTTTTAGGGTTTTATGTTACATCTAATGTTGTTAAATTAATGTTTATTGCATTTTTAAAATTTCATGCATGTTACCATGATGGTGTTTAGTGTGTGTGTGTGTGAATGACACTGTGTGCACCTTCTATATATTAGTATTATCCTCCTCAGCTTGTGGAAAAGCTGCTTGTGATGAACTTTGATTCATCATGTGACTCTAATCACCACTGTGTTTGGTGACTGTCAGTGTATTATAAAAGTACAAAACAGATATTAGTACTTCATTAAGTTGGTAAATTAACATTATATCAGTTAATGAAATACGTTATTTTACCGTAAATTTAACAGATTTGTTTTTTTTTACATTGCTACTGTATTTTTTACGGTAAAGTTCTTGCAACCACAGCTGCCTTTTTTTTACCGTAAATTTTACTGGGATTTTTTTTTAGAGTGTACCTGATGATCCACGACTGTTTTTATGTTTTGTGATGGTTGTTCATGAGTCTCATGTTTGTCCTGAGCAGTTAAACTGAGCTCTGTTCTTCAGAAAAATCCTCCAGCTCCTGCAGATTCATCAGTTTTCAAGCATTTTTGCATGTTTGAACCCTTTCCAGCAGTGACTGTAGGATTTTGAGATTCATCTTTTCACACTGAAGACAATTGAGGGACTCAAACACAACTATTAAAAAAGGTTCAAGCATTCACTGATACTCCAGAAGGAAACACGATGCATTAAGAGTCGGGGGTTGAAAACTTTTGAACAGGATGAAGATGTCACAGTTTTTCTTATTTTGTTTAAATATCATTGTTTTTCATTTAGTACTGCCCTTCAGAACCAACAGAAGATACTTGCATGTTTCCCGGCAGAAAAATTAAGTACAATTTACCTTGATATTTGAATTCAAAAGTTTTCACCCCCGGCTCTTAATGCATCGTGTACTAAACAAAAAATAACATGCATTTTTTATCATCCCTCTTATTTTATTAAAATAATTCTCATTTTCACAGATTCTGCAAGGGGTTCACATACGTTTTCATGCCACTGTGTTATATATTATATATATGCCATTATATATATATATATATATATATATATATATATATATATATATATATATATATATATATATATATATATATATATATATATATATATATATATATATATATATGTTAGGTATCAGTCTTTGTGAGAAGTGAGAAATACTACCTATATAGTTACTACCTATTATACTACACTCAAAAAAAAAATGATTCTAGCTGCTTGCTCAGTTTATTTAAATAAAATTTTATGTCGATTTTTTGAGGTGTAGACCTTGTGGTTAGGCTCTGGGTAGCTATATGAAATAAATCTATGTTGTTTTCAACAAAGTTAAACTGTGCTAAATCCAGTGATGAGAAGTTTTTTTATCCATTTCCTTAAAAGTGCAGAAAACTTGAGCAACATTCACAGAATACATCAAATGAAACTGGTGTGATCTCATTCAGTTAAGATGAATTTTACTTATCAGTACAATTAACCTAGCTTAAGTTAAAATAAACCAGTTCAATTGTGTGGAAATAGGTGTCATAATTGAATTAAGTTAGACCAACAAGTTATTTTTTTGAGTGTATAAATACTACCTATAAGTTTCAACATATATATGTAATATTCATAATCACCTCAAACTTGGCGAGAGAAGCATTGTCCCAACAATAGCTAACCTAAGAAGTAAATTCCTAAATCACAATCACACAATGCTTAATATACCACAGACTGACATACAATCATGAAATATTATAATGTCTCATTTTGCATTTTGTGAATGAGATCCATGATTTCCTCTGTCTGCATGAGGCCTTTTCACACAAATTAAAATCTGATCATGGATGTGGAGGTCTTTCATTTCAAAGAGCTGAAACCTATGCTGATAGAATCTAAATGCCATTTTTCCACTCTGATGACCATTTGAGCTATATGCCTCTATTGTCATCTGTGAATAAATTACTACAGTCAATCTATTGTCCCTCAATGTTCTATACCATTGAACAGAAACAGATTTAGACTTTAATCTGTTCTGCATGGACAATGACATGGAGAAATATATGGCCCTCGCCCTCATTTGGTGTGATACCATTTAACTAAAAATGCAGTATTGTTTATTTTCCTTAAGCAAACTACATAAAGCTGGACATATTCCAACCTCTGTGAAATTAACCAAAAGATATCCTTACCATCAGTGTTTTCTCTTTTAACTGGATCAAATCAAGTGCTTTGTTTCTTTCACAGATGGCAGGAAACAATAAAAGTATCAGCATTCTATATTTCATAATAGTGTTTGTAAAGATAATTTTTGATGTCCATTTTTTCCTAAAAAGAATTTTTTTTTGCACAATGAATCTTGGGAACTAGGTTGTGGTCAACCATCAATAATTCAGGCAGACTGCACGTGTGCTGTACACAGAAAGGTGACAGCTTTACTCTGGGAATGAAAAACTGCCGGCTTACATTCCAGATTGGATGTCAAATGATTTTGAAATGGTAGGAGGTCAGGAGGTCCTGTAGAAGAGCTGTCAGTTCCTAAAGTTTAGTCCTGCAACTGTACTGGCAGAAGCCGTGGATTGTTGATCATGAAACACTTAAGCTGTAGTGTAATGAAAATCTATACTGTATATAAAATAAATTGGATTTGCTGGACGGGCTGTCTGGACTGAGAAAGAGTTTTGGCATTTAAATACACTAGACACTGGAGTGAAGGGTGGCTGTCCCTGCCAAGATAAATAGCCATCCATTTATTTGATTAACCGCTCAAGTCCATTCACAGCAATGATCTGTACAGCATACTAAAATAAAGAAAACAAAAAGCCAGTTGCAGCATAAACAGCATACCTAAGACATCATTATTACTGCTCATGCTTAGTGTCAAGGATTTGAACAAATGATTTAAACTTCAATACTTGCATTATGTATTAATCATGCGTTTTGTAGAGAATAGGCTTGATGTTAATTTTTTATGTGATTTGATTTACTGTTTTTACCTGATAAACTGATAAAAAAGGGGGAACCTGAGCCACATCCATAACATTTCTGAATTACATTTGATAAAAGCAACTACTGCATACATTTTATCAGTTCATACATTCACTGTGAAATAAAACCCATGACCTTGGTATTGCTACTGTAGCATCTTCTACATGTGTATCAATAGAAATAGTTCCATCTAATCACAAATTTATTCAATTTTTAATCAATTGCTAAATTAATTAGTTCAATAATTAAATCTAAATTTTACAAATTGTTACACTCTGTCTCTCTCTCTGTACACACACACACACATATATATATATATATATATATATATATATATATATATATATATATATAGGGCTGTCAATAGATTCATTTTTTTCAATCACGATTAATCGCACACTTATTGTGAAATTAAGTATACACTATTTATCTTGTTTAACATGTCCATTTTGCCATCATTGCCTATATCCAGCAAAGTAAACCATCAGATTGAAGTGTGATTTTCACAAAACTGTATTTTTCAAGGTAAATTTAGATGCCTTACCAAAAAAGGACACCAAATAACCAAATGATTTGATTTCATATAATTCATACATTTATGTAGGCTACACCAAAGCACCCATAAAGAAATCACAGCAAAAAACGTTTCAGAATTCAAAGTGTATAGTATGTGCAACAGCAAAGTCAAGTTGCTATACTGAACATGGAGATAAAAAACCCCAAACCAACCACCTTCACCTGCATATATACTAAAGTACACGACAAATCCAAACATTATCCTGAATGTGTGTGAAAACAATGTGAATATACTGAAATGTGTCTGTGCATAAATACAATGTGCGATAAGTGCGTCGTGAGCGCTCATACATGATTCGTTTGCGCATCAAAATAATGGACTCACGCGTGCATCTGTACGTCACCGCAATCGTCTTTACTTTGATTGCAATCCTCATCCATCTAGGCTGTCAAACGATTAATCAAGATTAATCGCATACAAAATAAAAGTTTGAGTTTGCCTAATATATGTAGGTGTACTGTGTGTAATTATATAAATACAAACACATCCATGTATATATTTGAGAAATATTTACAAGTATGTGTATTTATTTATATTTTTATATAATTTATATTATATATAAATACATTTTTTGTACATAAATAACATATTTCTCTTAAATATATACATTAATTTGTGTGTATTTATATATACATATTATTTACACACATTACTCACACATATATTATGCAAACTCAAACTTTTCTTTTGTATGCGATTAATTGCGATTAATCGTTTGACAGCCCTACATCCATCAAAACTTTCATAGCAAGAAGCTGGTTTGCTTTATTCAGCCAAAATCATAGTTTTTATATCTTCTGGCCATACAGCAGTGGGATGTTTCGATGTTCCGTTCAGACAGGAACAGTGCAATGCAGGAGGGCTCGCGCTCTTTGGATACAATGACAGAATATACAATGAGAGTTTGTGTTTTAAAGCGAAACAGACACTGCAATGAATAATTCTCTCTGCCATCTCTGATATAATCAGCATGGACTTTAAGATCATCTAACTTGCTTGACCTAAATTACGTTATGACGCAATTTCACATGCTTTTTTCGCGTTAAATGCGTCAAATTATTTTAACTAATCGCATGTGTTAAAGTGTTAACATTGACAGGCCTTATATATATATATATATATATAATATTAGTGCTGGGACAATACATGGATTCTTTATTCTCAATTCACCATACAATGAATCTGAATTGATCCTGATATTTTATCTTGAATCGATTCTGAGCTTAGTTTTGACAGCAGATGGTGCTCTAGGCTAGTTTTTAACTGAACACTCAGGCTACGTCTACACTCATCCGGATATATTTGAAAACAGAGTTTTCGTCTAAAAACGCTCCGCGTCCACACAATCATTTTCAAACGTTTTCCAAAAGTTACTCATCCACACTGAAACGTATGAAAACGCTTACATCCCCCTACTGCGCATTAGTAAAGCTTCGACCTGCGTCATTAGGCGTTTATTTACTTTCCGGCTCTTTGAAACTTTGAGGCAATGTCGAGGAAAGGCACTGAGTTTTTTAAATGGACCGACAGTGTGGTGGAGTTGTTGCTGCGAGTAACACAGGAGTATAAAGTGGCCAAAGCAAGCGAGAATGTAGACTGGGCGATGTGTCTTGGCTGAATTGGTCATATGACTGCATCACATGACTAAAAATGCGTCATCGTATTCAAAAGCCTCCGTTTTCACAGTCCACACTACGACGCGAAGACAGCGTTTTCAAATTTATCCGCTTTGGAGAGCGTTTTCGTTGACTTAAAACGCTGTCTCAGTGTGGACGGAAGGCCAAAACGGAGAGAAAAATATATACGTTTTCAAACAAAAACGTATTAGTGTGGACATGGCCTTAAATGCTCACAAAGAAGACTGCTAGAGAGCACTCGTTCGGCTGAGTCATGTAAGTGGTTAAATATACTTGCACCTTGAATCAATGTGTTGTCCCAGCCCTAATATATATATGTTTGTGTGTGAGATATATTTTGTAAATAAAGTGGTAAATTATGTTTTTACACAAACAAAGCACTTGCATCGCTTAATAAAACTGAAGTTAAACAACTGGAGTCACATGAATTACTTTTATGATGTTTTTACTACCTTTCTGAGGCTTAAAAGTGGTAGTTGCATAGGCTGTCAATGAAAGAACAGAAAGCTCTCAGATTTCATTAAAAAAATGTGTTCTGAAGATGAATGAAAGTCATACGGGTTTGGAATGGCATGAAGGTGAGTAATGACAGAATTTTCATTTCTGTGTGAACTAACCCTTTAACATTCAAAATCAACTCAAAGGAGAAGGGCAATAACAGTCCTTCACGTTGTCAGGTAAAGCTGCAAACAAAAAGAAGAAATTCAGACGGCAACAACATGGTTCAGTGCCTTAAGTCAGTCTTATGCAATCACATGACACTGCAGTCAAAGAAAGACGGCAGACCTAAGGAACATTCCCCTTGTTTTATTGGCTTTGGAAGTGGGCAGGTACTGTAATTCCACAGATGTAGGACCACCTGTCTCTTGAGGAGCTCTGGATGCTCATTATTCGGCATACAACACACACTCCACTGTCTGTGTGACGCACCTTCAGTTCTCTTACACAAAACCCCTGTGGGACAGCAACAGATGCCCCTGGCTGTCAGTCACAGTCACCTGACCACAGCCTGCTAGAGATCAGGAACATTTCATGAACATGAACCATATGAACACTCACTCACACTGGTGTGCAGAAAGAAAAAATACACCAGGATACACTGTTCCAAACTCGAGTGAGCTGACTACATAGACAGCATTTCTAGACATGATAGGCACGCTTCCCAAATTATGCCGTCATATTAGACAACTGATTTTTCCATGAAATATAATGCAGCATTGCATATATTCTTCACAAATAAGACAAAGTCTCATTATAGCAGACAGATAAAAAAGAATCAGTTTGAATTTGAAATATTACCAAGTCTGTTCACTCGGCAGCAAGGGGGAACAAAAATCTCCAAAATGGCTTTGGGATTTAGCCAGTGAATCAGATCAACTCAAAAATGTCTGAGATGTGTGAATTAAGCGAGTATAGCAACACTTTAAGAAATTAAATTTCCCCCCCCCAAAAAATCTGCTGACTAAGCGATCTGCTAGGATAAAGCTATTAAGGAACAAAGAGCCCAAGATAGGACAATCACATTTTAAGGAGCCACTTGGGGACAATAATCTAGCAGATAAGTTTGAAAAACTCTGGAAGAACATGACATGCCCTTCCATCGTTTTCTCTTGTCTTTTCAGACAGTACATTGCATCTGACAGCCTTCAGACTGGCCCCCAATTGTGCTCCTTATCAGCGAGTCACGGTTTTCAATTTCTTTACTGCCAAAGAGGAACTGTTACCAAAGAGACAAAAAGAAAGAAATAGAGAGAGAACCCAACTACTAAAAGTCAAAAAGTGAATAACTGCACACGCTGACCTCTCCTGCTCCTGTGTCCGATAAAATGTCTTCGGCTCAGTGTTTTTCATCCATCAAAGTTTATTAAAAAAAGTTGAAATAGCAGCTGTACTGTACTTTTCAGTTTGCCACTCTACCTTTATTAAAAAAAAAACTGACTTCCTAGAAGACATTATAGCATTACAGCACAAAAGAAGGACATTCACCGTGCATGTCACTGCAACCATTATACTTTCTGTGAAAAGACGTCTTAATACATTAACATAATACAGTGGAAAGCTTAAATGTAGCCTGTGACCCCTGCCAGATTTATGAGCTCGCTTCTTTCAATGCTTTTGTTCGACCGTGTCCAGAATGCTGATCTCTGCCACTCACTGCTAAAAATACTGCGTTGTACGGTCACCGCAAACAAGCGGTTATTGTTAGCACACAAGGGCATTTAAAAACAATCAACCTGACAAGCCAGAGCAAAATCAAGTATTATGCTTAATAAATTACAATCCACTAATCACATGCAAAGAGCGCCGAAAAATGCTTGACTTTCTCTGAATGAGAGAAAAAAATAGAAACTGATGGTGGAATAGTCACGATAAATATACACTAATAAATTTCTATTTTAATATACATTTAAAAACGTAATTTATTCCTGTGATGCATCAGTACTCCAGTCTTCAGTGTCACATGATCCTTCAGAAATCGTTATAATATGCTGATTTGCTACTCAAGAAACATTTCTTGTATTTTTTATGATGTTGATCATTGTGCTGATCAATATTTTGTGATTTTCAGGATTCTTTGATAAATACTGTATAAACTTTAAAAGAAAAGCTTTTATTTAAAATAGAAAACTTTTGTAACATTATAAATGTCTTCACTGTCACTTTTGACTGAACTCTTACAGACCTCAACTTTTAAACAGTAGTTTATTATCTACAAAAATATTTTTATTAATTGACACATGATTAATTGCGATTAATCGTTTGACAGCCCTACATCCATCAAAACTTTCATAGCAAGAAGCTGGTTTGCTTTATTCAGCTGAAAAACATAGTTTTCATATCTTCTGGCCATACAGCAGTGGGATGTTTCGATGTTCCGTTCAGACAGGAACAGCGCAATGTCATGTCGCAAAATTTTTTGATGAGACCTTTAAGACTTTTTTTTAACAAAATTGGATGAAAAGTGACCGTTTTATATTACATATTATATATATATATATATATATATATATGTGTCATAAATCTGAGAGGGCACGTGCCTCCTCGGTTTGACTATATATAACAGTTCACTCTCCTTTCAAATAATATTATGTGAACTGGTGAATTTGCATAGATCTCTAAACAACATTAACCACGTTTTCCCCCCCTTATATAACATAACTGTTGTGTTTTTATTATTGTTGATTTATGACTTCAGCTCTAATGTTACTTGCATTTCAAAATGCAACAAATGCAGCTGTTTTGCAAAATGTCTCTTTGCGCCTCCTGGCAGTCATTTCACAAACTACTTTGAAATGCGACTGGTTTCTTTTTGCCGCGGCGGTTAACGCAGCAGTAACAGGCATTGTGGTTGACTGCCATCTGTATTCGCACACACACACACAAAATATTAGGCATCACATAGTGTATACTGCACAATAGGCACGTTTTAATTGGACAATATCATCTGAAGACAATCTGAAACATAATAAAGGCACTTCTGACTAGCTGATTACATCAACAGACAAAAGTAAGTGAAGTGGAGTTTGAAAGAGATGAGAGAGGTGAACATTTGCTTCAATGATGACATGATCTTCAAAAGCATCATGCTATTTTGAAACTCTTGGTACTGAATAGCATACTTACTTGATTACCTCAATACATGCTCTGATGAAGCGGAGCGGTGTTATGGAACACTCAGCCGCTGACTCATTGAACATGACAGGAGGACATTAGGCTGACGGAGGTGAGGGTACCATGTCTCATCTGCCTCTAGAACAGCAAGACAGTGACGGCAACAGACACAATATAATTAGAGGCATTGTTATAACTGTGGCATTTAGAAAGTGCCTGCGGTTCTACGTCGGACTCATCAGGACTGAGCAGTTAGTTGTTTAGAAGATGACAAGATCATGTCCAGTCATGTGTAAAATGAGTTAATCTTAAGCAGTTATGAACTACACTCATGCTTAAGGCTAATCATGACTCGTGGAAACATTAGATTTCTAGAAAATTAAGATATGTTTGAAAACATCAATAGATTACTTTTGATATGACAATGGCATGAGATTGAACAATAACTAATATGATGGATGGATGGATGGATGGATGGATGGATGGATGGATGGATGGATGGATGGATGGATGGATGGATGGATGGATGGATGGACAGAACAATAGATAGATGATAGACACAGACAGACAATGAACAATAGATAGATAGATAGATAAAACAATAGATAAAACAATAGTTAGAACAATACAACGATAGATAAAACAAAGGATAAAACGAAGATAGAACAATAGAACAACAGAGCAATAGATTGACTGATAAAATGATAGAATGATAAAACAATAGATATAACGATAGATTCTATGATAGAATAAATGCTACAATAGAATAAGATAGATAAAATGATAGAACGTTAGAACAACTGATAAAATGATAGATAAAACAATAGATAGAATGATAATACAATAGATACATAGAACGATAGATAGAACAATAGATAGATAGATAGAATGGTAGATAGAATGATACACAGAACAAATGACAGAACGATAAAGCAAGATAAAATGATAGATAAAACAACAGATAGAATGATATAACTAAGGATATAACGATAAAATGATAGATAGAATGACAGATAGAATAATAGATAGAACGATAAAGTCAAGTCAATTCACCTTTATTTATATCACTTTTTTAAAGTGCACATTGTGTCAAAGCAGCTTTACAGCGATAACAGGTAAATCATTTTTGCTGCACAGCAGCTCTTAAAGAAAATGGTGTCATTGTCCAGCGTAAAATGCATATTGCAAGTTTAACATTTTTTTCGAGATGAATATATTACCTTGTACAAAAATACCATATAAAAAGGTACTGCAGGGTTTAAAAATGTTTTGCGAGACATAAGGGCACTATTTAGTAGATAAAGTGACGGTCTCTGTAAAAACCGCTTTTTTTCAGCGTCGCGTCATTTTACGTCACTACAGGGAGATGTTCGCCGAGCTCTGTGTTGATTCAGTGCAGAACATTTAGCAACAGCGGCCGTGAATCAGTGTTTTTTCGGTAGTTTTTGTATTCTATTTATCATCGTAATGGTAAATTATTGTGTTTGTGGAAGTTGCACAAACTTCAGCCTGTCAGGACATCGAGTACAGAGGTTTACTAACAAGAAAAAGGACGCTGCTATCTTCCGTGCCGGGGTGTTTTGTGCAGGTGAAGAGACGGGACTTCACTTCTGCATCTGCGTCGAAAAACGCGTTCATTTTAGACTGGAGGATTATCATCCTGGCGATATGATGGAGTTCAACATTGTAATACTTCTGTAAATGATTATATGAAATGAATAAACTTACACACGCGATGATTCTTCACTGTTTTTACTTGAATCAATTTCAACACTGATGAATACAAATTATGTACACATATGTCTCACACTTACACAAAACAGTTTTGAATTATGTGCTGGTAATGTAAATACTCCAATTTCATGCATGCCATGTATGTAAACTTATATAAGTTCACACAACTACATAATCACGGCGTCATATACATCCTCACACTATCAGTGAATGGGCACGGAATAAACTCATAACACAGAATTAATGAATAAAGGATGAAACATACAGTAACACTAGTTATGTTTGGCCTCCGGCGGGAGACATGATCACGGATCCGTCAGAGATGCAGCTCGATGAAGACTTACGGTGCACATTTTAAGTTTTGTGTTTGATTATTACATTTGCTAACTACCAAATCAGTCGTGACGAGAAACGGCTATATCACTTAACGTTAGTGTGGACGGATATTAACGCGTGTGACATACGCTTGATCAAAGTTTATTCGTTTCTGTTATTAGTAATCAGTTAGGCCTACTCCTAGATGACCAGTAGCTTTGCTATTGCCTGACTCATGATAATAATCTGTACAATATTGTGATCTGAGCACATGTCGTTAACGTTATATCTATAAGCTAACACCGGTCTATGTCCTGTTCTCCACTGCTTCTCCTCACACAACAGCTCAATTTGTCTCTTTTGACCGTTATTCTGTCTAATTCTGGTCTGTCCCTGCTCTCTTGACCACACAGCAGGCTAATTGTATGGCTGTGATTAGTTATACGAGTATAAATAAGCATTTACAATTTCCTCAGCATCCGAACTGTCATTGCGATCCATTGTTTTCCTATGGTTTATTCCCTTCAGTAACGTCACGTCTGATTGGGCATTTTTCAGATGCGGAAGTAAAATTCTCTCACAAAAAACGACTCCAGAAGCCTATGTAACGTATTTATGCGTGTTTTTTCAAGAAAATCTATTTCATACATTATTTTTCTACACATTGAATCACTAAAGCTCTAACCTGCAATATGACCTTTAAGTAAATTCAATATTGATTCATTCCATTGTAAAAATCAATAGTTATTAATGTAGTTCGCATACAACTAAGCATGCCAAGAACAGTATATGAAACAATAGATAAAATGACAGACAGAACAAACGACAGAATAGATAAAAACATAGATTAAAAAACAGAATGATAGAACAATAGAATGATAGAACGATGAAACAAGAGATAGAGCGATAGGTAGATAGAACGATAGAACAATAGATAGAACAATAGAATGATAGAACGATAGATAGAGAGAACGATAGATGATAGATAGATAGATAGATAGATAGATAGATAGATAGATAGATAGATAGATAGATAGATAGATAGAATGATAGGTAGATAGAATGATAGAACAATAGATAGATAGATGGATAGATGGATAGATAGATAGAGTGATAGATAGAACGATAGAGTGATAGATAGATAGAACGATAGAACAAGATAGATAGATAGATAGATAGATAGGTAGATAGAACGATAGAACAATAGATAGATAGAACGATAGAATGATAGATAGATAGAACAATAGATAGATAGATCGATAGAGCGATAAAACGAGAGATAGATAGATAGATAACAATATAGTGTTCACTGTATAAATTACATATAGATTAATCTTTGTTAAAGCTGTGTTTTGTTGTTTGATTAACATTAATGACACTTTAAGACCAAATGCACGGATCCAATATAATGATACATATCCGCTAACTGTTTATGTTCACTTAAGACATAACCGACTGTGCCAAGACTTTTGACATATGTGTCCATTCAAGATCAAGGAAATGCGAAAGAGAAATCAATTCGGTGTTTGCGTGCTATCTGAAATGCGCCTCAGGTGCGTGCGGCTGTGCGCACAGATAACAGCACACGAGTACTGAATTGAGTTCTCTTTTGCCTCTTCTTGCGCTGGGATGGTTCAAAACAGCTGGAATGTGTAAATTGGCAAGACAAAAGGCATTGAATCATATGTGTGCTGAATCGTGGGGCCAACTACAATCCGTTTAAACCCTAGATAGAACAAAAGACAGACAGAACAACAGATAGACAGAACGACAGATAGATTTTTCTAAAAGTGAGAGTTTTATCTGACTAATGTTCAGCAGTACTGTACACCTATTTGAATTAAATGGTGGATGAAAACACACTGAAAGAAAGTAATAAAATTCTTTACGGTTGTAATACAGATTTTATGTGGCTCCAAAGAGCAATGAATCCCATCCTGAATTACAGAGATGGGATCTGCAAGCTGTCAGTTGGAGAATGTACTGTACATGAGGCAGGAGGCCTCAGGCGGCTTCATAAGAGAGAGAGGAAACTCAGGGAATTACAGATCCCAGCGTGAGGACTGCAGAAGCGAGATAGTATCCTCTTTCTTGGAGTACCTTGACATACTGTACAGTATGGCCTAAAAGTAAAGTTTTAAAAGTGTTTTTCCAACTATATTCACCTATTGGCTCAGTTAGACATTTATTGATGCTTCTATTGCAATACATCAGCAGCAGATAGACATGGTGTATTCTCTTGAGTTGCTAAAGTGTCTAAGTAAACAGCTGCAGCTAGTACTCTACTCACAATGATACTCACGTCGATCATACAAATGTACTGTGGTTCATGAGAGGCCAGAGTGATGGGGGTGGAACAAAACTTTAGTTTGAGGAACAGTATAAGCATGAGAGAAATAATGAAAGAAACAGCAACAGAATCAAAACCGCACACATTTTGAATACAAATGTATATTATGCTGTCATAATGACAAAATGTGAACAGAAAATATACTGACATGGTAATCTATCAATCTCGAGAACTGTGTAGAGAGATTGCTGTCAACCACCCACTTTTCTCAAACACAATCTGAGCTGAAATGCATATCAATCAAAATGGAGCAAGCTGTGGAGAAATTAGCCTATTAGATGTTGATTCGTCTGGCTTTGTCTTCTTATCCTTCTTAAAAAGGTTAAGCATGTAATATCTGTGCCACTAGCGTCACCCAATGCAAATGAAAAAGTATGGTTTCAAACAGGTTTCACTGGACATGCCCCCTGCCCACCATTGGTCAGAAAAACAGATAGCCCCACCCTTAAACTCATGCAAGTGGTTGAGAAAATTTGCTACGCTACAGTAAGATTTTGACAGGGTTGGTAAGATTTCAAAAGAACAGCATTTATTTGAAAATTTTGATTCACTTGAATTTTTCTAACATTATAAATGTCGTTTCTGTCATTTGCTCAACTGAATGTGTCCTTGCTGCATTAAAAAATAATAATTTCTTACAAAATCCCTGATCCCTGGCAGTATCATACTTAAAAATAAAAAACTTTTAATCAAAACTCAGATTAAAGTCGTGACTGACGGTTTGCAGCACTATAAAGTGTGATTAAAGTTGACTTAAGATTTGAATTTTGATAGTAAATGTTAAAATACACAAACATTTATAGACTAAATACATTTCAAGTAAAGACTATTTTAGCATTAACTTTATATTCTGATTGTCACTGATGACAGGAGAGGTGCTTGTGGTGGCATTTTTAAAGAGCTCACTTCATTTTCCAATTTGCATTGCTTAATGAACTATCCACTTGAAATGATGTTGTGATTGACTCGGCTGAGCTCAAGAGAGTGAGTGAGCAAGAAAGAGAGAGAGAGAGGGACAGAGAATAAATGAGAAAATCTATCCAAACACTCTAACAAGCTAACTGATATTTGGAAGGGACCAGCGGACTCAAGCCACAAGTACAACATTTAGGTGGGCATTTATGTCCTTTTTTAATCATCGGTGTGTGTCATAAAATTTGTGGTAGTGTGGAGCTGTCACTTTGATAATTTCCAAAGAGAAATAAACATACATCCTGATGCTTCCTCTGCATCACTGAACCAGATTAAATAATCACAGTCCAGCAGACACCAGACAATCAACACAGTTCTGACAGGAGCCAATGATCCAAGCCACATAAATTACACACCCAAAGGGATGTTTTTGGGACACACCATTGAGCAATTCAATAGGATTTATAGGAACACTTTCTGATGAGCTACAAAATGTTTGGAATGGGAGAGGAAAGACCTATATCTGTGTAAGTAGGGTTGTGATTCCCTATATCCCATTAGCATACTCCATAAATAGCTTTCTCCCTGTGAGTGTCATCAACCTGATCTAGGACATTTATCATGGAAGGAGAGACACATTTGTAAAGTGTCATCCTAGTAGGATGATATCCAGACTGCTGTAGTGAATTCCCACACTTTTAGTGATCTTCTCCCCCTAGCCACAAGTTCAAGGCACTGCGGTCAAAGTCAAAAGCTGCTTGATTGTCCTTCAAACACAACAAGGTCACAAGCAATTTTACTGGGATACTAAGGAAGTAACTAAAAGTAGTACTATGAATTAAATTGCATTTTATAGTTGAACACTGCTGTTCGCCACTATGGAACCTATTTTAATGATTTAAGAGCAATGGTCTTAAGTGCACAGCGCAAGTGCACTTAGGGAGTGTCCGAATCCACTTTTGTTAGTTTAACGACGGGAACAAATTATGCATGGTCTAAAATAGTTGTTCCTATTCTCTTAAGTAATGGGTGTGTTTTGGGCATAAGGTGCAAGTCTCATCTCGAGTCTTGAATGTGCACCCACCTATAGGCGCATATTACTAATGCGTTCTTTAAATAACAAAAAATAATAATAATAATGCACCATTGACTTCAGACCAGGTTTCAGTTGGTCAATGGTGCAGTCTATTTCAGTTGCCTCAAAATAGCAATGCGCCAACAATGTGCCTGAACACACCTCGTTTTCAGACCAGCACGCCCATGGGTGCACAAATGGGCACAAATGCATTTGCTATTTAAACAACGTGGCGCAGGACGTGAAAATGATAACTGCGTCAGGCTGAAACTAGCAAAAAACACTTGCGTTGCGCATGGCGCCACATTGAGCTGACTGTATTATAGGGCCCTATAGGTTTGTCACACCTGCTAGCTGGAGTGTCTATGATAGCCACCAGAGGGCACTCCTCCCTAGTCGTTTGCCATTCCATCATGAACTACATTTCTCATAAACCTTTGCCTGGACTCATTGTCATGTGATTACATCCACCTGTGTGTCATTAGCCTGTTAACTCTGCCTATATAAGCTCTGTTTATTCAGTCATTCCTTGCGAAGTCTTGTATGTTGTTACACTGCATTTCTGAGCATTATCCCGGTTTCCTGTGTTTTGGTTTTGTGATTCTCTGCCTGTTTTCTGGATCTGCTCATTCGGAGTGTTTGACCTTTTGCCTGTCACATGGATAACGATCCTGGATTGTCCCAATAAAGCTGCAATTGGATCTTCAAAACAAGAACCCAAGTTCCTAACAATGTTAATGTCCAAGTTTACATAGAATTTTTTTTAAATAGTTGTTTCACGAGTTCACACTTACAGATAAGTCAGGTAAATTAATTGGTAAACGTATTTGGCGTGCTGTCCGGTGAGAGGGCTCTGAGCTCGGTAATCGGCCCGAACACAGAGTACACCCCTCCCCCCCTCCTTTTAGATTATATGAAGTAATCCAGAGAGTGTGAGGAGACGGGGTGGTGGAGGGATTTTGGAAACTGTCGAGGATCCTTGAGTGAGTTTGACTGATTATATACAGGCCTGAACTCATGCCGATTGGGTAGATACGTTGATTACAGATTGTTGACAGCTGGTTGAGATGATGTAATGATTAAGATGATGTAATGATTGGGTATCTTATTTGACTTGTTCCACCTGAACTACATTTATAAAACATCATTTAGTGTAAATCTGTTAATTCAATGATGTCATCCTCATTGAGTTCCTCATTAAATAAATATTGCTCTGACTGTAAAAATAAATCTGATTACAGATTTAAAAAGATAAACTGAAAATAAAATTGTAGGATTTACTTTCAAACAATTTTCTACTCATAAATTGCTAGTAAATTAAATTTGACATTTCGAAGTAAAATAGTATTTTACTCCAAAAATCGGTTTTATTTACACTTAAGTAGTTTTAGTAGTATACTTTTTTGTTAGTAGCTTTATAGCTTGACTATAATTTAACTACATTAGCTTTTCATGCTACAACCTTCTCATAATCTACAGTAGCTTCGCCAACAACCATCAAAAGCTAACAAAATTCAGAATAACCTTAAAACAGATGGTCCGCTTGCCTTTACCCTCTTAACAAGAGACTATTTAATGGAAAACAACTTTCCACATAGGTGATCTGGCAACTGAGGTGATGAAATACATGCTGGTTAAACACGCCACCTTAAAACGCAGTGCGTGACATTTACAAGCTATTTACACAGACAGTAGAATTTATCTATTATTAACATATAACCTATTGAATTATTTACAATACCATGAGGGAATTGTTTATGCTTTGTAATGTGTAAACCTCTACCATTGAATTGATGAATAAATCACATTTGTTTTTGCAGGTGTGTGGGCATGCTGGGACTGGCAATTACGCAAAAACGAGGGTATTAAAAAATAAACATAATTACTCACAGTCTTCGGCAGTGCTGCGAACAGGCATTTTCCTTACCTGCGGAGACGTCACACTCACAATACAACCACACACCCACAGCTGCGATTAATTCCCCCTACTTCACAAGCTAATTAAATTTGTCAGAACATAGTGCATTTTTTTTTTTTTTACGGCTACAAATTCAACAAAATAAACCTGAGACATCTCTCAGGCTTATGGGAGTAAAATAGAAAAATATGCAGAAATTCATACAAGAGGTCAAAGTCGGTAATAACCTGTGCAAATGGTAAATCTTCCACAGATGGTTAAATATGCATGCATTCACACATTTCACATGAAGCACCAGCTCCCAAACCTTCAGCTATATAAGCAGGGTCAAATGGGACACTGTCCTCCTTTCATTGAGGTTAATAATTTAGAGAGCAATTAGACAGGGAGGGAGATGGTTTCATGTACTGGTGGAGGAAGCTGGGGTGGTTAGGGGCCGTCCATGCTCCCCGGCCTTGATCTCGGGGCCCGGGGATCTACGTTGTGACAGTGACATTAACGAGCATTCGCAGTGAGCGCGAGGCCGGCTCTGTGCCCATTAGCAAGCTCCCATCAGAGTAATTAGAGGACATATGCTCAAGATCAGCGCTTTCGGAACGCCGTGCCAATGAGGGATTGATTTCTGGAGGTTTTTTTTCGCACTCAGGGCCCCCTACCTGAGCGCACATAATCTAATCTGGCAGTCTGTAGAGTAAACACACATTGAAAACGGCCTACGCAATTGATCTGACTGGAGTGGCTTGTGAAATCGATGCCTTTATTGTGACAATCAAGCAGGAAAAGGCAACCACTGAAATCTGCCACATTCAGCCTTACTTAACTTTCTCTCAAGTATGATTATAGTGGCTATTTGCATGTATTATTGGTTTAATTGTTTTACTTGATATGAAAATTTAGCTTTTTTTGCAGTTTTGCTAAATAAATTCTGAAGGATGATGTGACACTGAAGACTGGAGTAATGATGCTGAAAATTCAGAAAAAAAAAATAAAATAAAATAAAATTATATATATATATATATATATATATATATATAGATAATCTACAGGAATCTTTGGGATCAGTATGTTGTTTTTTTAATTATTACTTTTATTCAGCAAAGATGCATTAAATTAATCAAAAGTGACAGTAAAGACATTTATAATGTTAAAAAATATTCTATTTCAAATAAATGCTGTTCTTCTGAACTTTGTATTAATGAAAGAATTGTAAACAACTGTTTTTAACATTGATAATAATAATAAATGTTTCTTGAGCAACAAATCAGCATATTAGAATGATTTCTGAAGGATCATGTGACACTGAAGTCTGGAGTAATGATGCTAAAAATTCAGCTTTGACATCACAGGCATAAATGACATTTTAAAATATATTCAAATAGAAAATAGTCATTTTAAATGGTAATACTATTTTTGTTTTTGTATCAAATAAATGCAGCCTTTGTGAGCATAAGAGACTTTAAAAACATTAAAACATCTTACCCCTGATCCCAAATTACTTTAATAATTGGTTGAAGATCAATAATTATATCAATAATTTAAGATTAAATTATTTATTGATGTTTGCAAGGATTATTTTAAATGAGCGTTAGATGACAGCAAAAGGTTAGCTGTCCAACTATATGCCAGCAGTCATAACCTTAATCACAACCTACATTACTGCTCTGTTCCAGCTCACTGAGTCCGACTGACAGTAATGCATTTGTCTGACACAGAACACCTATTGTTGTGTATAGAGGTCAGCTTTCAGATTTAAAGGGTTAATGTGGAACCAGATTAAACCAAAAGGGACAATATGTTTAAACCTGGGACTTTGTCGCATTCAACCCCCACGTACTTGTTTATCGATCAAGACTGTTAGTCTTGATGGCAGATTGCAAAATCAATGGTATATGAAAGATGGTATGCTGACAAATGGTTTACAATTCAGTAGAACTTTCTCTTTTCTCAAAGTAGACAAACTTGGCCAACTCCCTCAACTGTAATTCATTCAGTCTGAAAACTGTCATAGGAGACTGACTAATCAGATGTGTGTCTGTTCCACACATGCAGTGTTCCGTGAAATAGAGATGGAACTAGGCTGCTTTGAATGCCGGTGTCTTTGTGTCCCTTCAGCATAGAAAGATAAAGTAAGAGAGTTGGTCAGCAGTCTCAGATTGTGCATAGGGCAGAGAGATGCACAATGGTATTGATTCAAGCATTTGAGGGAAAATAAGCAACAGTTATCGACCTCCGTCAACAGTGCACAAAACAAACATGGAGAAAAACAAAAATCAGAGGTCAGTAAATCTCCCAGAGCAGGCCTGCTTTTGCTCCTTATTTCCTTAGAAATATTCTTCTGTTGTACTCTATGGCCGCTCAACAACAGAATAACAGAAAATGGAGGAGGGTATCAAAGGGAACATATGCCCTCTCAGGTTTACTAAAGCATTTACTAATGTTTGGGGCTTACTATCACAGCAGGGAGAAAGTTTACCTGTGATTGACCCACCTAAATGCATACATCATTTTCTTTTGTAAAATATATCTGGTTGTAAATATTGTAAATATACATACACATATGTGCATGTACTACCATTCAAAAGTTAAGGTAAGATTTAGGTAAAAAAACAAAAAAAAAACAAAACCTGTTTTAAATAGAAAACTTTTGCAAAATTATAAATGCCATACTGTCCCTTTTGATATATTTAATGCATATTTTCTAAATAAAACTACTAATTCAATAAAAAATAACTTTTTAAATAGTGATGTATAAAACTTTTAAACGGTAACGTAATATAAATATAAAAATACAACACAAATTCATGTATATTCACTATATATGTAGGGCCACACACACATGCATGTTGATATAATTCAATATTTACAACCAGGAGTTTTGAGTACCTTTAAATGTCAATACGTTAATCAATATTATTTATATTTATTTATATTTATTATTTATTTATATTTTTTTTAGAAATTAAAAGTAGTGCTTGCCCATGCAAATTCATATTCTTGTGTGGTTGCTAGGATGTTGCAAAGTGGTGCTTACTAAGTCTAGTCAAGTCAAGTCGTCAAGTCTAGTCTAGTATAGTAGAGTCTAGTCTAGTCTAGTCTAGTAGAGTCTAGTCTAGTCTAGTATAGTAGAGTCTAGTCTAGTCTAGTCTAGTAGAGTCTAGTCTAGTCTAGTCTAGTCGTCTATTCAAGTCAAGTCAAGTCAAGTCAAATCGTGAAGTCTGGTCTGGTCTGGTCAGGTCAGGTCAGGTCAGGTCAGGTCAGGTCAGGTCAGGTCAGGTCAGGTCAGGTCAGGTCAGGTCAGGTCAGGTCAGGTCAGGTCTGGTCTGGTCTGGTCTGGTCTGGTCTGGTCTGGTCTGGTCTGGTCTGGTCTGGTCTGGTCTGGTCTGGTCAGGTCAGGTCAGGTCTGGTCTGGTCTGGTCTGGTCTGGTCTGGTCAGGTCAGGTCTGGTCTGGTCTGGTCTGGTCAGGTCAGGTCAGGTCAGGTCAGGTCCGGTCTAATCTAGTCTAGTCTAGTCTAGTCTAGTCTAGTCTAGTCTAGTCAAAAAAAAAAAACGCCCACTGCATGTCTCTATGATATTGTGATCTCTCTGTGATATCAGGTCCCTCATTCAATGCATGTCTATGGGAATTTTTGTTGACAAAACAAAACAAAACAAAAAACAAAAAATGATTGTTTACAAAAGCTTGTAAACAATAGCAAGCACCATTAAAATCACAGTATTTATGACTTGACTTCTGACAACCTCTTGAACCTTTCAAAAATACGACTAATAGACATCATCAGTCCTCAATGTCAGCAGTTCTGTATGAATTCTTCTAGAAAAGGTCCATGCACAATTTCTCCACAGATTCAGCACACTTGGGGTTTGCAGACAGGGTGACTGGCAGACCGCTAGGTCCCGGTAAGGCATGGCGTTAATGGCCCTTAGCAAATGTGCCGGGCCCGGAGCCGTGAACCACAGCCGGGTCCATTTCACGGTGTCTGCCTGAGACCTGACCACACTCACTCTCTCTGATGAAGAGTTCCCGTAGATACAACAGCCCGAGAGCAAGGCCAGCCAGCTGCGTCTCAAGAAATCACTGTTTCGCTTGGTGCTTCAAAATGGAATTGATGCACTATGTGTACAGCATATTTCTCTTATGTGACGTACTGTACAAAAGAACCTTAAAGGAATAGTTAAAAAATGTTGTATATAAATTTAATTGAAAGGGGTCTAATGTTGTTTTGGACCACACTGACTTTCATTATATAGACAAAACAGAAGAAAGAAATGCATACAGATGTAGAGCAACTTTTACTGTAAACCATAACGCTCAAAACAATTAACTGGTTTGAGTAGGACAAACTCATATTAAACAAATTAGTTCAGTCAAATGAACTTTTATGAGTATTTAGCGCTTTCTTTTTCTTTTGAGTTCACAGCACTGACATATTTTAAGTAAACTGAACTGTTTCATTGTTTTGAGTTTTATTTGAGTTTTATTTAGACAAACTTAAGTTTAACTGAAACTGGGCTTTTTGAGCAAGATTAATGTAAAGTGGGAGATTTAGTAGTGATTAACGTTTTGTTATGCAAATTTTTAAGAGTCTCTGTTAATGTTGTTTTCTGAAGAGTTACCATCATGGTGATAAATGTTGTATGCGGCTTAGTTTGAGAGCAGGCATTTTAAATGTTTTATATTGCTGTACTCATTCAGTAAGTGCTATACCATGTTATCGTTAACATGTTAGCAAATTAGCAAGTTAGCATTTTCTGAATTAGCTTGTTATAGCTAGATACGTTTCCATTAGTATTTTTTTTTACTTTGAGATAACATGATCATTTTAAATTAAATGTATGAATGAGTTTACTCAAATATTTCAATTTAAGAACAATTAAAATATATGAGTACAAAATAAAAATCTGCCAGTTCTGCTTACTTAGACCCCGTTTACACTACTGCCTTTTCGTTAAACCTGTTGTTTACAGTACGCCGGCATTTTCGAACCTTGAAAATGGAGACTTTCGAAAATGCTGCCCCGTTTTAGTTTGAAAATGCCGGAGTTGTGTTTCAGTATAAATGGACCAAAATGGGAGACTTTTGAAAACAATGGTGTTGGTGCTAACGTTCGCTGTGCATATTCGTGACGACCATGTAAACAATAACATGGAGACTGAACTTTGTTGTCATTTTTAGCAGCTATTGTGCAGTTAAACTCAACATTTTTTTAATATTATAGCTGCCTACATGCACAAGATGCAACTGTTTACACTTAAGCGCATGCCCAGTGTGCATGAACAGTCATGTGACATGCATTTTCGGCTATGTAGTGTAGACGGAGATCATTTCTGAAATGCTGTGGAAACGCCAGTGTAGATGAGGATTGTTTTCATTTTAAAAAGCCATTTTAAAACAAAAACTCACTAGTGTAAATGGGGCCAAAAACTTTTCCTTAAAAAAAAAAAATTCTCAACTTAAAACTTTTAATGTAACCGATTTTTTTGAGTTTTGCCAACTTATTCAGGTTTACAGTGTTGACTGAGAAAAAGTTGAGTGAACTATCCCTTTAAAGTGCCCCTATTATGCTATTTTAAAGGTTCCTAATTTTGTTTTGGAGGTCTCCTACAATGGGTTTACATGCATCCAAGGTAAAAAAATGTTTTCAATTTTTCACATAATATACACTGCACATCACCTCATTTCTCAAGAGTCTGAAAACCGTTCGTTCGAAGATTCAGTCTATCTAAACCCCTCCTTTCTGCGAGCCTACTTTTCTCTGATTGGTCAGATGGCACAGTCTGTTGTGATTGGTCTGCTTACAGTGCGTGTCAGAAATGAAAACACCTATTTCCATAACTGAATATCAGCTCCGTAGGCTTCCTCACAGTGATACGAACAGGAGTGATGATGTCGTTTTTTTCATATCAATTCCAATTCCAAATTTGCAGCACTGAAAATGGCTTCTTCTCGACATTTCAACAACATGAACAAAACTCTTCCAGGCCTTAGCTACAAGTACAGTGAGGGTGGGTCAAAGTAGACGTTGTTAAGGAGCAGCTAATGAAGACTATTGGCTGGCATTATGCAAATTTGATAAATTGTAATGTAAAATGCTAATACCCTGTACTGTATCACAGTATACCAACTTTTTTCAAAAAGAAAGAACGAAGCATAATCTACAAAAAAATCCTATCTTGACCTCAAGAGAAGGTAACTCCTGCAGACTTGCACTCTCAAGAGATGCTCTGTCAAATCCTATCTGGAATCACTGAACATTTTTGTACTTCACTCCAAGCTGCTTGATTAAATTGCTTTGAATTCATCTCTCTTTGGATTTCTGTTCTATAAAATGCTTCAGAAATGTTTCATTGAGCATATAATCCCAACTGCTCTTTACTTGAGGCTGCTGTTTTGATCGGTTTGTTCAAACTGTGTCTCCTTTAATAGCCCTCGGCACAGAGCAGCCTCAAAATCAACTGTATGTTTCAGTTTAATTACTCACTTGTATGAAGTATTTCATTAATGTTATTTCCCAGTAACAAGAGAAACCGTTATAGCCATCTCTGTAAAAAAAAATTGGAAACTTTCTCCAAGTTCGCTTGCTGGTTCCTTGCAGCTGTTGCATTAATAACTTTTAGTAATTGTGTCTTAGCAGTCCTCCTGTTGTCTAACGGCTCTAATGAGCATGAAATACAAACAAGGTGCATATTACAGGTGCAAATTATACCATATTCCAAAAGGTTTACATATGTTTTGTAAGTTTTTACACATATTAGTCTTAAAAGTACAGTAGCAAAAAAAAAAAAAAAAAAAAAAGGTTAATTTTAAGGGTAAAATGGATTTTAAAATTTGTAAAAATAAATCTTGATCAACATTGTAAGTGGACTTAGGAAAAAAGGAAAAAATTAAAATGTAACAATTTTAAAATATGCATAATTTAATGCCATTAGCATGATAAATTATAACAAAGTGTGACTACTATATTAGAAAGTCACTCAGCTGCAGCCGTCTTCCAGTGGTGAGTGCGATAGACTGATTGCCAATCAAATCAGGCCACTCGGCACCTAAAGGGCAGCCCTGGGGCTCTCTCATGACAAATATCAATGTAAGGAAAACAAATGTACAATGAAACACTAAGTTATTGTACCATGCAGTCCATAAATCTATTAGAAAGGGCAGAAGGGGCTTATGGATTTCATTAATCATGGAGAGCGGCAGAGAACACAGTCGCACAGCAGCAGGGCTGACAGCAACAGAGAGGTTCAAGTATTTTGCTTTGCACCAAAGACCTACATTAAGCACATCTGACCATGAAAACGTTTCAAATATATGTTTTGCTTGGATATCTTCTAGTGGTCGACTGATGGGAGTTTAAATAATACACTAAAATACTAGCATGATTCTGCTTTTAAAACAACAGTTCAATAAACAAAACGTTAGTATCAAGCAACTTACATTTTAGATACAATATCATAGGTTACTTTGTCTACTTTTGTTCTGCCAACAAAGCCACAGCGGTTTTAACTGTTGCTCTTCTCCGGCCAACAAACTTTAGTGCCGTTTCTGAATAAATCAGCCTTATCGAATTAATCGGATGAATGAATGATTCAATGACTTACTCATAAATTGTCACTTTTTTGTTAACGAATGAATCGATGTTAGGAATGAATCGGTTGAGTGAAATATTCGTTGACTCGCTCACAAATGCCTACTTCGATATTATATAGTATTATACATTATGTGAGCCGGGTGGTATGGCTGAATTCATAGTATTCATAAAACAGTAGGTGAAAAGTACCAGTGAGATTCTGAAGTGCGCATCCACTGGATGCTTTACTATCCCACAAGACACAGGAGAGGATTGTTGAATGGCAGTAAAGCGACGCAACTGACGCTGAAGGTCACATGACAGTGACAGCATAGCAGATGTATTACATCCAAATCTCATTTATACTACACACATTCATTTAGAACATATTTTTTAAAGGTCACAAATAAGTTTTAAACCAAATACCTATACAGTATGGGGTTTCACTTGTTTCATTCCAGAATGAATCAGTGTTTTGAATTAATCATTTAAATGACTCAATCGTAAAGTCACTTGTCGCCACCTACTGGTGATAGTTCCAGTGCTGTTGGACTGCACTATTGTGCCAATCAAATTCGACAACTGTATAAATATAAAATTTATATTCTTAATACTTTTTTCTTCAATATTTGTGCAAAATATTTCCATATGTGATCCTGGACCACAAAAAAAGTCGCACAGGTATATTTGTAGCAATAGCCAACAATACTTTTATAGGTCAAAATTATCGATTTTTCTTTTATGCCATATATCATTAGGATATTAACTTTGTGAGTGGATATCCATTGCTAAGGACTTCATTTGGACAACTTCAAAGGCAATTTTCTCAATATTTTGATTGTTTTGCACCCTCAGATTCCAGATTTTCAAACAGTTTTATCTCGGCCAAATATTGCCCTATCCTAACAAACCATACATCAATATTTGTTCAGGTTTCAGATGATGTATACATATCAATTTAAAAAAATTGACCCTTATGACTGGTTTTGTGGTCCAGGGTCACATATATCGTATAGCATAAAATATGCCACTGATAAATTTGTAAGCAGATTTTAAAACTGACACACTTTTGTAAATCGGCCAAACTGCCATAGTTGTCAGCAAATGATGATAATCTCAAAATAGCAAAATAAAACAGATGAATAATTAGTTCAGCCAATGTATTGGTCTTAAGATGTTCATCGTATTGATCTAAACACAGCAAAATATTGTAAAAGTGACTTGTACAAAAGCTTGTACAAGTGACAATTGATCTCTGAAATAATCACAACATCATACATTTTTTATCAGATACATAATCAATTCAAACGCTTACACTTTATTTGTACATTTAAAATAGTTTGCAACATCCACAGAAGTAGTCCCCTGAGTTCTACACCATGTAGGTGGTAAACTAAAACATTTTCAAAGGGAGCATTGTGTCTGTCAGCATGACATGTTTGGCTTCAGATTCTTCTTTTAAAAACAGAATGTGACAGACAGTGTGGGAGCCAGATACTCAGCAGGTTCGGGAAAAAGCATCAGGTCGAGAGAAGAGCGTCTGCTTACTCACAGCTCTCAACTGGGGATCTCCCAATAAAGCCATGTTCCTCACATTAATTAAGCCCAACACAGGCTTTATGGGAAATGATTCTGGAGACTGTTCAAACACACCAATTTCCCCACAAGAGGACCCCCCAAAAAAGACAGAGCCCTTGCTTTGAATTTCTAAAAGAAAAGCCTGGCCTCTGCAGACCCCTATGTTTTTCCCCTCAGCTCTGGCTGCCGCAATGCTGTCTGTCTAGCCAGGCTTCGATTTGCTCTTAAGGAAGTGTAAACCATACCAATTACAGCCCTGCGATTGTGTGGACACGCGTGAGAGAGCCTCTGCTGAGGATAGGGGAGTGGAGGGGTTTGCAGACAGGGTTGGGATATTTGCAGGGCACTGGAGTGAGTATAAAAATGGACCTACAGGGACACGCAAGACTCAGACACACACAAAAACAGACATAAATAGAAAGCAAACACTTATAGGTAAATATTCAAAAGATGGTTTAGTTAAAAAAAGTTGAATTTAAAGCTTAATGGACGTGTATGAATTTATCAACAAATAATAAAAGGCCTCAAGGCATCCTGCTTTTATTTAAATTATTTGTCTATTTGATTTAATTCATTATATTATAATTCAAATATCAAATGTATTAAAATATAATTGAAATATTTACTGTATAAAATGTATTTTTATTTGTTATAATTTTATTAAAAATATGTTGTCGCCTTCACCTCCACAGCCGATGGAAAGCAATCCGATGGGATTTGTTCATGGATGAGCTAATGTATCAAAGTAATGTTACTGTGGTATGAAGCAGGGCGGGCCGAGAGTCTGGGACATTTTATGTTGCAGTTTTTATTATGCTTTTATGCTGCAGTCGACCACTGCCACTTCTTTTTCTTTTGTTGTTTATGCATATTTTTTGGATTAAAGTTACTTTTAACGTACGCCTCCTTCTTCCCTGAACTTGAACTTTGTTACAGTTATGTTTGATCACTTAAATTCACATTATTTTATTTCATTCTAATGAAACAACCACAAGTGCTGAATTACTACTCATGCAGGTCTTTTTATTTGACCAATTAAAAACGACGGGTAACGCAGCGCTGTTTTACATCATCAAAACAATCATACTAAAAATACATTTGAGTGTGTTGAAAGTTATGTTATAGCGTGATTGGTATAAGACACTTGTTGCACCTTGCAGTAAGCTAGACTGATATTAAAACATCATATTAAAGACTCCCTGTGGTGAAAATCATGTTTTTAATGTTGTGTATATGTGGTGTTTTTAATATGCTTTAAGACAAACCATGTGCAAATTCATCAGTCAACACCATTGCTGAGTATTTTCTCCTTAAAACTGCAGTGAAAAAAAGACACACGGTTTGAAATCACTGGTGTTTGTGACATCACAAACTACCTTGTAACCAATCACGTTGACGTGCCTGCATGCTTTAGCATATCATTAACAGCGAACTAGCAGTGGAGTCTCAAGAGAAGCCAGGATATCCCGGTAGAAATCGTATAGATTTAGCAATATGGCGGGTCTATGATGTATATTTCGATGTTATTATGAACTATATGCCTTTCTCCACTGATGTTCTGAGTTGTTCAATGCATTTGTAAAGGTACTGATTGTTAGAAGGCAGCTGTCTGACTCTGAGATGGCGAACGGGAACATGGTTTGTGTAACATTAGCAACACATTATTAGCTGTTTGATAACATAGTCAAGCAAAAGGCTAATCATATTAATTACCGTTATGTGTCCGATGTTGTAAAGAGCGATACCATTGTGCTTCGTTTATCTCAGTAGTTTTCCTCAGTAAGTTGACCGAGTGGATCTCTGAGTGGAGGTGGGGCTAATTTGAATATTCATTATTAAATATTCAATATTCAGTTACATTTAAGCTATTTTAAGGCATGAAGACATTTTTTTTCACAGGAAAAAATGTTTAAATATCAAAATGTCCTTTTGGTGATCAAAGTTGAGTTTTAAGGTTAAAATTATTGACTCCAGGGGGACTTTAATAAAAGCTGGATAACGTGTGCTGCCAAATGGCATGCAATTCATTTTAAACAATAATAAAATCTATAAACAAAGCTCTTTTTGGTTATACTTATGTTAGCCACTTGACAAAATAGTGCTGTCTGGTTTACTTTTGGAGTACAAACACATTACTCATGGTAAATCAAGAAAACAAGACATCCACACGATAAGACTAACTGTTTTGAGCTATATAACATGATTAGTTTTCTGTTGATAAAGGTATGCAAACAGTTGTTCACCTGTCTAATAAAACACAAGTTGCTTCCCAAATGACGCACTATATACTATGCACTTATACACTATGTACTTGTGCACTATATGCAAGCATCCATGTAGTGCGTCAATTGTATAAGGTTATTTTGTCATTTAACATCGGAGTTTGATACCACCTCCCCCTACACTACGTAATTAAAGCTGCGACAGTTGAGTGCATGAAGTGTCCAACATTCCACACTTCGTTTTTTCCGTTAATTTAGTGCATCATCCGGGTATTTAAAGTGCACTTTTTCTTTTTGGAATTCAGTGTGAACGCACTACTTGCACTATTTATACTTAAAAACGTCATAGAATAGTGCATAAGTATGCGAATTGGGACGCACCTACAGTACAGTCCAAAAGTTTGGAACCACTAAGATTTTTAATGTTTTAAAAGAAGTTTCGTCTGCTCACCAAGGCTACATTTATTTAATTAAAAATACAGTAAAAACAGAAATATTGTGAAATATTATCACAATTTAAAATAACTGTTTTCTATTTGAATATATTTTACAAAGTAATTTATTCCTGTGATGCAAAGCTGAATTTTCAGCATCGTTACTCCAGTCTTCAGTGTCACATGATCCTTCAGAAATCATTCTAATATGCTGATCTGCTGCTCAACAAACGTTTATGATTATTTTCAATGTTGAAAACAGTTGTGTACTATTTTTTCAGGATTCCTTGATGAATAGAAAGTTCAAAAGAACAGCATTTATCTGAAATACAAAGCTTCTGTAACATTATACACTACCGTTCAAAAGTTTGGGGTCAGTAAGAATTTTTATTTTTATTTTTTTGAAAAGAAATTAAAGAAATGAATACTTTTATTCAGCAAGGATGCATTAAATCAATCAAAAGTGGCAGTAAAGACATTTATAATGTTACAAAAGATTAGATTTCAGATAAACACTGTTCTTTTGAACTTTCTATTCATCAAATAATCCTGAAAAAAAATATTGTACACAAATATTTTGTACAATTGTACACATTAAATGTTTCTTGAGCAGCAGATCAGCATATTAGAATGATTTCTGAAGGATCATGTGACACTGAAGACTGGAGTAACGATGCTGAAAATTCAGCTTTGCCATCACAGGAATAAATTACTTTGTGAAATATATTCAAATAGAAAACAGTTATTTTAAATTGTAATAATATTTCACAATATTGCTGTTTTTACTGTATTTTTAATTAAATAAATGTAGCCTTGGTGAGCAGACAAAACTTCTTTTAAAAACATTAAAAATCTTAGTGGTTCCAAACTTTTGGACTGTACTGTACATACTATAATAATGCACCTTTGGTGTTTCCATGGTTTCTACGGAAGTAAAACCAGAAATCGAGGGTAACGCAGATGACGTCATTGACAGGCGGAGCAATGACACGGGACGTTACGCTGGAAAAAATACCTGATTTCTCTGTAATTAAACATTGTTGGAAACATTTGGCATAATGCAAGTACACAAGTCAACAAAAATGTATATTGTGCTAGTGGATTTGGGATATTTTAATCTAAAAATCTTACATAATGCACTGTAACTTTAAGAGAGCATCTGAGAACGTGCATAGGTCATATGCAAATGTGTTAATTAAATACTCATATTAACTAATTTACATATCAAATAGCACATGAAAACATAGAACACACTCACAGAAGTTCAAAAAAACCATATACCACTCAAAATGATAACAAAAACACATTACATCACACCTAGCAAAGATTGTGCTAAAAACATTCTATATGTGCGTGTGTAAAGGGTCATTAGAATAATATAATATAATATTTATCTTGTTTTGTAAACCAACATCTTGACAATAGGGTCTTTGTAATGGTTCAGACAAAGGAAACCTGAACTACACACACACAGTCATGATCCATCATGTGTTCTCTTTTGCTTTGAGCGAATTATGTCCCAACAGGCTTTTGAGGTAATTACATAAAGGCTATTATTAATCTTTTCCTACAGCGGACACACTGCATTGTCAGAGCCGCAGACATTACACTTGTTTGGCATACAATATTCAACTTCTCAAACTCAAGACTCTTGCAGCCTTTGCGATTTGCACTTTTTCTTTCCATGTTCGTCAGATTCTGCCAAGGTCTTGACTTTGAGTTCAGCTGGCTCTGATTTTAAGGTGAAGGTTCACAAGAGATGCTGCATCAAATCAATTCAGAACAACAGAACCATCGCACCAAAGTTTCATTTTCTTTTCCATGTTTCTGTTTGCCTGTCTGTGTCAAACTCATGAATAAAAACTAAAAGAGAAAGATGCATGTGTGAAAACAAGAAAATATGATACTATAGTGCCTCTCCAAATCTTACCCCAATGCACAAAGGCTATATTTGTTAAACTACATTACTGTAATATCTTCAATATATCCATGTTTTATAAACCTGATCCTGCCAAGCCTGAGTACACAATGTGATTGATGCTGTGTGGCCACTGCTGCAGGGGTGAAGTGGATTATGGGAATTAGAGGTCCACATTGTGCTATTAGACTCTTTCTGTGGATTGGGCGGAACCCATTTACCCAATATGGCAAAAACCTATTGTGCTCTTAAAGCATCAGCGTCTACATTGGTTTTTGAATTGGCCCATCGGGTACAGGAACTTCATTAAAAAATATTCCCATAAGGTAGCAGTCATCTAAACATCACATCAGCCGATCTTCATGTATACCGGTGAGAATTCCTTCTTCATAACAGAAGATTTGCCAAGATGTTTCATTTTGTCAGTTGATCTTCTGACAACAAATCAAACTGACAGGTTTATTTAAGCATTCGCTTTGAAATAAATCCCGATTACATTCATTAAGTTCCACTAGCGGCATAAAGACGATGCGTGTGGCGCATTAACACGTGGCCTCATGGAATACTGCACCACTGGCAATGAATTGTGTGATTACCTCATTCGCAAAGCAATTTAGATTTCTATCTTTTTTTGATAAAGGACAACAGAAAGAAAACAAGAAATTACAAGGCTTAAACCAAAATAGCAGACAATACTGAAATCGAGTGGCTTAATGAATTCTAATTAACATCTTTGCTTGATGAAAATTAAAGCACACACGGTCTCAAGTCTTTTGACATGTTGGCCTCCGCGGACCCCTCTTGTCCTCTACGCAAGTCACTTTTTGATGGCATTTGAAAGTGACGGCATTTTCAATGAGGGAGCTGAACAAAAACATGGGTTGTATTTGAAAAACATCTCTTTGACCTTTAAAATCGGCCATTAATTGCTAATGCCAGACAAGAGGAGGATTTCAGTCTCCTGCGAAAACGAAATTAGAGCCGAGGCGGCTGGACCCAAGAATGAGTGCCGCGAGATTGAACTATTACGCCTGAATGTGTGCGGTGATAAAAGCCAGGCGTATGTTGGCATTTCCAACATAGCAGAAAAAGCCAACAGACCCTCTCTCCAGGGAACTGATAGGAAGCATTTTGTCTTGATATTTTTTCCACATAAATATTCAAAAACAAACCATAAAAGGTTTGAGAGTAATGCAAAATAAAGCTCTGCATAGGTTTTCACTTACTTGCCTTTCCTGTTTACATTTACTCATTTGCCAGATGCTTTTATCCAAAGCACTCAAAACTTATGTTGTATCAGTATACATGACCTTGTGTTACAGGAATAATGGCTGTTGATGGTGTGCCGAAGGAATCGCTTGCGTTTAAAGGGGACCTATATTGCCCCTTTTACAAGATATAATATAAGTCTCTGGTGTCCCCAGAATGTGTGTGTGTGAAGTTTCAGCTCAAAATACCCCACAGATCGTTTATTATAGCTTGTCAAATTTGCCCCTATATAAGGTTTGAGCAAAAACACGACGTTTTTGAGTGTCCCTTTAAATGCAAATGAGCTGCTGCTCCCGCCCGCTTTCCAAAAGAGGGCGGAGCTTTAACAGCTCACGCTTCGGTTGTTCAAAAACAACAAAGCTGGAGAATCTCATGCAGCCAAAATGAGGATTGTCAGTAACGGTGTTCAGCCTTACATTGTTCAAACAGAGTTGGACACTGATGGAGAGATTCAGGAAGAAGTTACAACTTATAGAATGAAAATGGACGTTTCTGAATGGTTAGTGGATAAATTTATGTAGTTGCTGTGAAGTTGATTCAACTCATCCACTAGCATGTGCCGTCATGATAATCTTTTGTGCAGATCCAGCGTTGAACTGACTCTCGTTTGTGAAGAAGTCCGGCGTAAAATTAAGGCATGGTAACAACACTCTACTGCAACAACTCTTCCTCTTCTGTAAAGCAGCCCAACATGGCCTCGCCCCCTTTGTTGTATGTTCCCAGGGGGAGGGGTTTATTTAAATTTTAGGGTTAGTGATGTCACTAACCCGGGACGAAGCTCGTTGTAGTCCCTACCAGCCGTTTGTTGTAGTCCTTAAACAGAGAATTCTTTCAAAGAAAATATCTCCCTTTGCATTGAACTTTGCTCGTTGTAACTTTGCAGACATTGTTTAACAACATTACACACTAACTAAAAGTAAAAAATTTAAATCATAATCAACCACCACTTTAAAGCATGCTTGAACTTCACCTGAGGTGTCGCAAAACATCACTACACTTTAAATTCACAATGATGAACATTACACATTTGCTGACAAATGCAAAAGCAACTGCATGATCAAGGAAACTCCATATCAGAATTTGCTGTGTAAAAATAACTTCATTAAAAGCTGAAATTCCACTGTTATGTTCTGGTCATCCTATATTCCCAGGTAAAAAATATATTAAAAAGTTTTCTGTTGGAATCCAGACACGAAAGGACCTTTGCACCTCTGTGCCTCTGGCATCCTGTTCTGGAGAGATTAAAAAGATAGTTTTAATAGGCCTGCAATGCTCTTGGGTCTTATCAAGCTTGCACACTTCTACGCCAAGCTGCTTTGGGCAAATACAAATCATGCAAAGCTTCCAGCTCTCTAGCAGTCCAACAGCTCAAAAGTCCAATGGTCTAATTTACATTTGGCATTGCAGGGTGGCAAATTCTGCACAGAAAGATAGATATGAGAATGCAACCAAAAAGGATTCATTCAACTGAGAATCGTTCGTGGAGCTGCCATAGAGCTGGAGAGTTCATTTAATCTTGTTGGACGTATTGTACACAAACTGCCAGAAAATGCACTGATTTTGTACAGAGTTGGTTAAAGCCAAATCCAAATTAAAGGTTATTTTCATTAAGTCCATCAATCAATGTTTCACATTTACATGTCAAACCTATGCCTCAGAAACAAAATGTTACAAATGTTATACTGAATAAAAGTAAACATGAATCCAAATTAGGAAACTTTTCTAAGACTCATTAGTTTTGATTAATGACATTAGTTGTCTATTTGTCCCCTTTGAAAACCTCCGTTATCATAATTGGATCAACTATAAATAATAATAATAAAAAAAAAACCTATTAAAAAAATCAAAAAACATTAATTGGATGTTATCTCAGGTTTGTCGCCGTTTATGTTTCAAAAATGCATGAGAACATAAAATATGCATGCTGCTTAATTTCTAACTGCTTTGTTAAAGAATGAAACAAGGCAAGTTATACGTTTCAATTTGAAATGAAACTATTTTAAAAATAACAGTAATACTCAATCCAAATATGATAATGTCAATATGTTCATAAAAAAATAAAATTGCAAGACCTCTAAAACCATACAATAGCTTTGACTGGTGATCAGATCGAAAATCTTTCCCCTTACCATTCAAATCCATCTTATTACTGATACTAGCTACAGTAGAATGTCTTTATTTACATAAAGGCACAAGTTCAGTATGCACTCAACACCATATAAGGAGAACAAAATGTACACAAAAAGCATCTTTTCATATTTAACATACCAGGTTTAATATGCAGACATGGGCGTCCGAAATCGCATACTCTTGAGTAGGTATTTACTTTGCAAGTGCTAAAAAGTATGTTATATATAGCGTGAATGTGTGTAGTATGAATGTAATCTGGACGTACTACATTGGTAATGTTGTCATTACCATGTGACCTACCAGTGTCAGTTGCGTCGCTTTACTGCCATTCATGTTGCTGGAAGTAGTAGGTCATACTGTCTGTATATCTTTTGTTCGGACATACTACTTGTGTCACATACTGCTTTTTCGCCAACTATAGGGAGGTATGTGATTTTGGATAAAGATAAGAGCAAGTGTGCAATACATGTCCTTAAAAGTGAAGCCAAAACATTTCGATCACCCCTATGTGGCTGGCTGCAGTATAGGTTAAAAACCCCACCCTCTCCATGTAATCGAATGGGACGCAAGCCAAACTAAAAAAATTCAATTACAATTTGAAGATGGTTTCTGTCATTTTATGGAGTTCTTATCATGTTGACGTATATTCAAGTGTTTGTTTTTTAATAAGTTTGGCTTTAGTAAGTTATGACACTATAAAAATAGGGTAACATCCTGATTGACAGCTGTGCTTGCGATTGAGTCTGCAGGAGCAGGAGTATGAACGAGACCTTGATACCGCAGCTCCACCTAAGGATCACTACTGCAAAGACTCAGGCTACAAATGATGTAATCGGCAACAACTGTTTCTGGGATATTTTGGCTTCATTTTTCTATAGTGTAGGGAAGTGGAGACACATCTTACAGTCTATGTTCCAGAGTTTGAGGGCAGTCCCCAGCACCACCATTACATTAGCTTTTGCGTTATCACTCTGTAGCCAAACACTATCAAAACAGACGAGCCAGAGGCATTTAAGACTGCAGGGGGGTTTAAACACGTCACATGGGTCTAGAATTGGCTTCTTATTGTAGCTGCAGGAGTTATTAGCAGGAGCTTGGTGTGTGGCTATGTACCCTGGAGCAGAGATTAAGCAGGTGTTTGGGGTTTGTGCCATCGCCTGGGCAACACTAACTACACACTCACATTAGCTGCTAGTAGCCGGAGAGACACCTTATGGGCCACTGGCCCCCAATTCATGTGTCATTTAATCCAGAGACAGTGGAACGAAAGAATGGATCTCCAGCCAGACACATCACCCAGTATGAATGGAGAGATACTATAGAGGGAAACTGATGGGATATTGCTTTTAGAAAACAGTTCAATGAAGACATTAATATAACGTAACCTACATTTTAAACATGGCATATTTCCATTGACTTGTCTATTTTTGCTACAACAACAAATAGTTCCAAACGAAGTCAAAACACAATCGTCAACTACTGGGGTAACAATGTAACTTGCAAAGAAAGTGACTGAAATTTAAATGTGCCCTAGATTCAAAAATTTAAATTTACCTCGGCATAGTACATGGAAGAGACATACACTAAGTCTCAAACCCCATTGTTTCCTCCTTCTTATATAAATCTAATTGGTTTAAAAGACCTCTGAAGAACAGGCGAATCTCAACATAACACTGACTGTTACGTAACAGTCGGGGTGTACGCCCCCAATATTGCATATGCCAGCCCATGTTCCCTACATTATGAAAGGCATTAGACAAGGGCAGAACGTCTGGATGTGCACAGCTGAATTAACAGACTAGGTAAGCAAGCAAGGCCAACAGCAAAAAATGGCAGATGGAGCAATAATAACTGACATGATCCATGATATCATGATATTTTTAGTGATATTTGTAAATTCGTTAGCATGTTGCTAATGTACTGTTAAATGTGGTTAAAGTTACCATCGTTTCTTACTGTATTCACGGAGACAAGAGCCGTCACTATTTTCATTATTAAACACTTGCAGTCTGTATAATTCATAAACACAACTATATTCTTTATAAATCTCTCCAACAGTGTAGCATTAGCCGTTAGCCACGGAGCATAGCCTCAAACTCATTCACAATCAATGTAAACATCAAAATAAACACTGTATTTATGCGATTAGACATGCTGCATGATGAACACTTTGTGAAGATCCATTTTGAGGGTTATATTAGCTGTTTGAACTTTTTTTATGTTGTTTAAGGCAAGCGCGAGCTCTTGGGGCGTGGAGCACGAGATTTAAAGGGCCACACACCCTGAATCGGCTCATTTCTAATTATGCCCCAAAATAGGCAGTTAAAAAAATGAATTAAAAAAAAATCTATAGGGGATTTTGAGCTGAAACTTCACAGACACATTCAGGGGACACCTTAGACTTATATTACATCTTGTAAAAAAAGTTCTAGTGCACCTTAAACAACTTTTGTTTTGTTTTTTAGTCCGCAGGTTGAAGCGACCCCCAAAACTGGATTTTCATCCACGGAATGTGATTTTTCGTGGGGAACCACCCCCCGGACCCACCTCACCCCCACCCCCCGATATAAACAGGGTGAGTCATATGAACAACCATTCATTAATAACACAGACGTTTCACAAAAAAATAAATAAATCAAACTGTCAAAGTTATGCCCCCCAGTGGAGAACCATTGAAATTTCAAAACATTTATGATGTAATGAAGCCTCGTTTACTGAAATCACGTGACTTTGGCAGTTTGATACACACTCTGAACCACTGATTCGAATCAAAAGATTCGTAAAGCTTTGAAGCGTCATGAAGCAGTGTTTTGAAATCGCACATCACTAGATATTGTTGAATAAAGTCGTTATTTTGTTTGTTTGTTTTTTGGCACACAAAAACTTTTTTTGTCACTTCATAACATTTTGGTTGAACCACTTTAGTCATGAACTGTTTGTCTTTAGTAGCTTTCTGGGCATTGAAAGTGTTAATTATCTTGCTGTCAATGGAGGCCGCACTGAGCCATCAGATTTTATCAAAATTATCCTAATGTGTGTTCCGAAGATGAACAAAGTTCTTATGGATGTGGAACAACATGAGGGTGATTAATTAATGACAGAATTGTCATTTTTGGGTGAACTAACCCTTTAAGTACACTAACTACGCTAATTTGCTTAATTTCGATACATCATTGAAAATTACAGTTACCGCTCTGATTGAATCAGTGAGTTAATTTGTTCATGAGTTCGTTCTGTTCATTTGTCAGACTGATTCAAACAAGTAAAGACTGATTATACTTCTACGTCAGACATACGATTATGCAATGCGTTTAGCTGTGAAAGTGCACAGGAAATGGTGACGATGTTGATTACAAAAAAGATGATCTAAAAACATAATTTTGCAGTACACAGTATTTTGTCTGAACATATTTAATTGGGACTAAAAACATAACTTCGCAGATGCTTAAACCACACAACATTCACTTTTTGCTTTCAAACAGGCTGTTTTATATTCGTGCAAAATGAACTTTTGATTCTAACATGATGAAAGCCATCCCTCCATATGTGCATGTAGTCTAGATGAGTAAGTGACCATGTCACACTTCATACATATTCATACCGCACCGCTGATAATTACATCTACAGAAAGTAAAGTGTGACATCTGCTAACAATTAACAAACATTTCCTCCACGGCTGGCGGTGAACAAGGAACATCTTTCGGGCTAGGGCAGCCCTGACAAATCGGCCCCTTAAAATGGTCACATCCATCCTTATCAATGTCGTTAGACTGAGACAGGAAAAGCACCTCGCAGCCCATCTGTCCGTCTGTCAGACGCCACGCGCCAGCCACTGCCCACGCCCGCATGTCAGCAGTGCCATCACATAACAGCTGCATGTGTTTTTATAAGTTCCTCCTCTTCACAGTAATAAGCGGTTCTCCATGCATCGTGCAGGAGGGATCTGAACGTGGGCCAGTGCTGAAGCTGCTTAGATATTCCAAACACCTCTCTCTCTCTCTCTTTCTTTTTCTCAGCACGGGTGTTGAGGATATTGACAGGTGTAAGACTCTTCTGAGGGTTGACCTAGGTGGAAGCGAACGGGCTGTCAGCAAAACTGCAGGACAGTGCCGATCTATGAATGCTGACTTTAGATGACAGTTGGTAGAGATGCACCAACTTTTCTTTTGAAACAAAGTGAGATTTAAAAAACAGAAAGAAAGAAAGAAAGAAAGAAAGAAAGAAAGAAAGAAAGAAAGAAAGAAAGAAAGAAAGAAAGAAAGAAAGAAAGAAAGAAAGAAAGAAAGAAAGAAAGAAAGAAAGAAAAAGAGAGAGAGGAGTTTTTGACAAGAACTTTTTGTGAGTGAAAAAGCATGTAATACTTCATACTTAATCATCAAGGGTGTGGAAACAATCACAATGTGCCGGGCATCACAGTCTCAAGAGAACGCCAGTGCGGCAGTCTCGGTGCCAAGAGAGACAGGTCTGTCCGTGACAGAGCGAGTGTGATTCTCATGAGATGGTGAATTTGATTATGTCACCCTTCCAGGAAAACAACCCTAATGACCCACCAGCTGTCTCTTGGATGGTGCTGGCAACTGTTTCCACCCCCAAATGGTTTATTATCAGTGATTAACACAACCATGAAAAAAAAAAAACAATGTTTCATTTCATATGGTTAAAGATGTTTTGCATTTAAACTGACTAAATAAAGAAAACAGACATTTTAAAGTATAAAGTAGCACATATATATGTGTATGTGTGTGTGTATACACATATTTCTATCATGACAGCTCTCGGAAGATTGTTAGCATGGTAAAGGATATGACATTGTTAATGTATTTGATCTTGGCGGAATCGATCTGCTACCCTGCTGCTGAATTGCTGCTGCAGATTATTGTTGTTGTTGTAGATTATTGCTGCTGCAGAGCAAGTACAGGGACTTGCTACTGCCAATACATATGTCTATATGCTGCTGCAAGTAAGACACAGAGCTGCTGCACAAATAGCATATATCAAAACCAATAGCAGATCTATACAAGTGGAGCTGGGGAAGACGGAGGGTTTTAGAGGAACTGCTATAGTGAATGTAATCAGCCATTTAAATGTGTGTGCAACAAGCTCATTGGCTGCAGATGTGACATGGACCAATCAGCTTATGCCAATAGCTAACGTTGTAATTATCATCAGCTTGCATTAAGACCCATCAGTTTAGAGTTTCATGATAGAACGTGATGTGTGTGTGTACAGTATATATATATATATATATATATATATATATATATATATATATATATATATATATATATATATATATATATATATATATATATATATAAATAATATATATATAAATAATATATATATATATAAATAATATATATATATATATATATATATATATATATATATATATATATATATATATATATATATATATATATATATATATATATATATATATATGCATGTATGTATTAGTATCTAAAAACGTTTTTATTAAAAGTTTGTTTTTATTTTTATTGTTTTTATTTCCATTTGAATGTTTCTTAAAGTTTTAGTAATTTTGTTATGTTTTTGACAGGTTTATTAGTTTTTATATATATAAATATCTGTATAGTTTTAATTTTAATATTTTAGTACATCAAGTTAAACAAATAAATTGGTTTGTTTATTTATTTATAGGACAGTACAGTGCAGAAAAAAGTGAGTTGGATAAGGACATTACCTGAGTTTCTTACATTCTGTTTGTTCCTTTTCAGGGAAAAAAAAAAAAAAAAAATCATTGTGCAAAGCACATTTCAGCAATTTAGCTCATAACAGGGTGTGTAGGCAGTGCCACTTATCCAAAACATCAATATGCCAAACAAATAAAATATATTTCCCAGGGTGTTTTGTGCAAAAAATAGCTGGTTATTTTGTATCAACGCATTCATAAATAACGGGTAGGAAGCAAGAGATGATGTTTAGTAATGTTTCTTCCAGTCAGAACCATGCAGCTTGGAAAATTATAGCGTTTGCCATCATAAAAACAGCATGAACTTTTAAGTTTTATTATGCAAGTACAGATTCTATGATAAATATAAAGCAAATTTTATATGCAGTTAATATTTAGAAAATACAGAATATATGGAAGATTAATTTCCCATAATGTATTGTGCAAAACACGTTGTGTCAAAAACGTTACTCAGTGTGAAACCGAACCGCAAACGAAAAAAAGATCTCTTTATTGATTTATATTCCCAAAAGCCATTACATCTACAATGCACATGCATATACACAGACACACGCTCACTAATACCCCATCTCTCACCCTGAGACAATATTGGCGGCTGTTTGATGGGCTGATAAATTAGACAACACAACTGTTTGCTGAGATTAACCTAGCATGAGAACAGGGCTGTAATAGGTGTCTTCGCCTCGGGGATGAAACAGACAGAAACAGGACAACGATGTCCTTGAATGCCACTCAAAATGCGAGGCAGGGTGTCTCGCTGAAAAGGTCACGGTTTAAGCGGGCCTGAACAGCTCTGATCAGCAGGTGAACTCATAGTGATGCTGTTCACACACACTTAGCCGGAGTGGCGTCCCGTCCCATTCATTGTGGCGGTAATAACTCGTGTCTCTGGTCAAAAATGAGGATGACGAGAGCTTGAGGCCATTGGTGCTGTCATGGTGGTCCCCTTGGGGTCCGTGGAGGACAACTGGCTTCACGGACCAACGGTCAATAACATTAACCAGGGCCCGGAACCGTGAGTTGATGTGGGTGATCGTAGCGGGGCTGGCCAGAGGAAAGAACAAAGCGCTTTCACCACATGACCTGAAGTCAGCCGCCATCTGTGTCCCTCACAGATGACAGTATGCTCAGATCTTTTGATTTTACTTTATTTACAGCACTTTTTGGCTATTGTTCTTATTGGAGCTCTTCTGTTAAACACATTTTACACAGACTGAATGTGATGTAACATCATCTTATGCAGGGATTCTAAAGCGATCTCAACCCAAAAATTGGTTGTAGTGCTTGAAGAAAAAAAATCCAGCAAATAATAATCATGCACATTTGGATAGCAAAATTATTAGGCTTACCAACTTTTAAAAGGAAGGAGAAAATGGTTTCCATGTAATTTATTATTGATGTCAAAGGCAGAGCAATCAAACTCTACAGTATCTTAAATTCAATTAAATTGGCTAATACTACTACTAAATATAATTTTCATTAGGGATGCATCAATATTAAAATTCTAGGTAATACCGATAAGCCAACAATTATTTTTCATATTACATCTGATAACCAATAAATGTGCAAAATTAAAATTATACTGAAAAAAAAAAACATCACTAAACCAAACTTAAATGTTTTAAATGATAAAAGTGAATTTAGACATCACAACATTATAATTTGCAGTTAATTATTTGCTAAAGATTACATTTAACTGCAAAGCAGCAATTACGGGGCCAAGCACAAAAGCGGCACATCATGTTAACATGGCTGGGGGCATTGGAACAACTGCAACAGTGAGCAATTAAACATCTATTAAGATCATTTCAGGCAAAAGAGCTGAAAAACCATAAATACAGTTAAATAAAGATTTACTGGTTTATCACTTTTGAACAATAGGAGGCAATGTGACCAAATTCAAGCGTTATGGTCAGAATGAGGTGACAATGACACTCGCAAAGTTTGGTGTCAATATGTCAAAGCATTGCAGAGATACTGTCATTTTATGTCATTTTGGCATCAAGCCTCTAATCCATTGATGCGGTATACGAAAATGGTTTTGTTTATCAATGCGAAATCTATAACTTTTTGCTGGCATGGTCTGAAGACGATATGATTCGATTTTGGTGAAAACTGGACCAACGATCTAGGAGGAGATTGAAAAATTATGATTTTAAAGAAAATCAAAGTGGTGGAGAGGACGTTTTGCTGACTTTGGCAAAATTGGCATCAATGTGCTCATGGAAAAATGGAAAAATTGGATATCATTCGACTCAGCATGATTCCCTGAATCTAACGAGACCACATTTACAAGGAGACCACAAATGATGTATGTTGCCTCTGGGCATGCTTGTGATGACATGTACCAAGTTTAGTCTGAATATAATAAAGCGTTCTGGAGATACAGTCTCAAATCTGATTTCGTTGAATTCATTTGTGCAGATTTTGAGAATGGATGGTTCTATCAAAAATCTTTTGATAACTTATTGTCGGCATGGTCACACGATGCTCTGGTTCAATTTTCGAAAATTCAAAATGGCGGAAAAAAATGTATAGGATCAAATAGGCTTGAGCCAAGGAATCAGAGGGGAAAACAATTTTGTTTGTAGCCCTTACAGTTCAAAAGTTATAAACATAAATGCAAAATTTGGACAGCTGGTGGCGCTAGAGAGATTGAGTTAGAGACTCCAAATTTGCTATAGACAGAGATGAGACTGGCCTCTATCAGAATGCCAAATTTCATAACTTTCCCACAAACAATTATATGGGCTGCCATAGACTCCCAGAGCGGAAGAAACGCAAAAAGAATAATAAGAAGAATGCCAACGATTGTAATAGGTGCCTACGCACCTTTGGTGCTTGGCCCCTAATAATAAATAATAACAAATAAATGAATTGTGGTAAAATGCGCTTATTATTCAATAATTTACTATATATTCAATATTAATTCCCTTAAAGCAAGTCTAAATATTTTCTACATTCATGCTTCTCAGAAAAAAGCATCATGGCTAAAGAATGTTTTTATTGTTAGTAGAAAACAAGATTTAACAATAAATACTGACAAACACATGAAAGCACATTACGTCCGATAATTGTACAAGTTATACAACACCATAAAATACAAGTACTGAACCAAAGTCATTTTTAAAAGGTTTGTTCTTGTTTGCATTTCTAAAAAGGATAGATTTTGATAAAACCACAGACAGGGATGCAATAAAGAATTCAAAAAAGTAAATACGAGCAGTGCCAGCATGTAAGATTGCCAATGCATTTCCAATTTCATGCACCAGCCATCCACTAATGCTGCAATCAACAGTAACAATACACATAAAGCTGTCTAAGGCTCCTAAGCCATTCTGTTAGAAAACTGGCATATTAAAGCAGAATATGTTGAAGGAACATCCTGCCTTCATTACTAAAGCAGAGAGAGGAGACCAAAGTGAAGTCGGGAATGGGTGGGGAGGGGGTTACTCAATAACACACTTACCCTAACAAATCATTCCGAGCCCCAGCACCAACTGTGTTCATATAATGTCAATATAGTTTCATGGGGCTCAGGAGATTTGAATCCAACACCTCCTCTATCCATTTGGTAAAGTGCGAAGCTAATAAAAGCCCTCCCTAATATTTGGTCAGGCCTTTGATGGAGGTTGTTTTGGCCCTGTGGGACAGCTTTCATCTGCACAGTGTCTGATTGAAAACAGAAAGAAAAGAAAAAAAAAACAGAAAGATATGGGGCAGGTAAACAAAGGCAAGGGTTGGGGACTTTGTCATCAAATTCAAAACTCCCAAAATATAATTCTTGATATAATTATATTATCCAGTGTACAGCAGAGCTAATCAGATGGTGTTATAATGAGAATGATGAGTTCTACTACCTTCCCACAGCTTTGGGTCAATTATAGTCTGTAAATTTTTTATGATTCTCTAGTAATAGAAAAATTAAAGCATGCATGAGGATGCAGTACATTTGCATAACTATGTTTATTTGCTCAGTTCGAAACTCTTTTCACCAAAGCTGCGTACAGATTCATGATTGACCTATTACTGCAGCAAACACTTCATTGACAAATACTACTATATTCTCAAAGGAATCTGTTGCCAATTATGTTTCTCCATAAATAAAGTTCATAGATGTTGAACAATGCTGTCAAAAACAATCCCCGTTCACACGGATCCACGAAAACAACTAAAACACTAAATTATGCATGCCGGGCCAGTAGGTGGCGATGTAACTTTGTAAATAATCACTATGTGCCCATAGACTGAAAACGTAATACCCCTGTGCATGATGTCACCGTTTTCACAAATTCGTGTTTTTGTAGTTTACACTGAGATAGATAACGCTATCATTATCATTATTATCTTGCAATTTGAAACCTGTTTTCAAAAGTTTGCTTTTTCAGGCCCCCAAAACACTATTGTCGTGTAAATGAATGGCCAAATGCATAAAATGTTTTCAGTTTTTAGTTAAAAACAGTAGGGGCATCAATTGGGTATGGCAGCTGCCATACCTCAGCTGCCTGGTCAGGTCAATGCAAAGGAATATTTTTATTGCAGGACTAACTGAGTTATATTACTATTCGTAATTATTTAATAAAAGAGAAAAGCAAGTAAATTAATTACTGAGTTCACATGAGTTCAAATGCAAATGTCTATTTAGAGCGTGATTTTGCAGCGTTGAGGATTGTAGCCAATCACAGAGGTGTTTATGATACCAATGGAGAGAATCTGCTCAATATCGCTCAAAACACTGAATGAGTTTATGTTTAGTGCAAGTTTTACACGTGCACAAATTCTCTAATTATAACAAACAAAGCAGACACAATGTAAATAAAAGATTCATTGTGAAGTTCGTAAGAAAAATATTAAGATTCATTGATCAAAACAGGAGTTTTCACAGTCAATGAGTTTGCACTGAACTGACAGCTTCAGTGATTACAAAGGAAGAGCTCTTTACTCGCGGTGCAATTTCATTCGCAATTTGAAGAAATGTTTTTGTTTTTCATGAGACTTTGACCTTTCGGAAAAATATAGGAGACAAAAATAGACAAAAATGAGAAACATGTATTTTTTGATGTAGTGATCTGATAATCTCTAAAAATAAATTCAAAAGCAAAATGTGTGAAAAAAATATGTTGGGGAGTGGAAATGGCTAACAAGCTAATAAGTGCTCCTCTGTCTCCATTTACTGGTCATAGTGGTAATTTCATGTCTTTTTTATTTTAAAATAAAAGTGTTTGTATTTCACAAGTGTTAGTTTTCCTACATCGTGAAACTTGTAGTTTTACAAATGTGGACAATCTTTGAAATAACATTTAAATTGGATAATATTCAGAATTTTGAGCTTTGAAGTGCTGGGAAAAAGTACTTGAAAGTCTTTCATTCTCATAACTGTGGCCTATAGCCGTTTAATTTGCTAGGTTCTGATCAAAGCTATATGTGATTCATTTTTGGACGTGTCACACACACACTTGTCGACGCGTCGATGGAGCAAGATTTGATGAGAGTTCGCCATACCTTGGCTTTTGGTGAACTGAAAACGGTGTGGTGTAAAAAGCCCTTATTTCATTTCAGTGGGTCGGTGGCAGCAGCACTTTACCAGAGTAGAAATCTCTGTGATAGTTTGTCCAAAATCTGACACTGTAATAAAATAACGATTCCTCCTTTTGACAGACTCCATCAGGGGCCTCATGGACGGCTCATCTGGTGCTGGATGGGGCATCAACTGACCCTCTAGACCCCTCTTAGGCTGGCCAGCCAGCTGTGACTGTCCCGTCTTTGGTTGCTCTCGCTGGAGGGGGCAGCTGAGATCTCCAACGACCTTAATTACATGAAATGAGATGGGGCTTGTCTGCCATCACTGTCCTTCATTTCACACTCACACTGGGCCAGAGATTGTTCATAAATCTCTGTAGAGTTTCAGCACAGGTGTCTAACAGTGAAAGCAATCCGAGTGAACAGACCATAGCGGAGGATTAGAACCAAAACTTAATAAGCAGGAATGTTTTGGGAGAGTTCTGGAACAGAGCTACATGCATTATATATACCAGTCAACTGTTTGGAATAATTACGATTTTTATAGCTCTGTATTGAAAAAACGAGTCGCTTATGCTACAATATTTTAACTTTGTTTTTCATCAAATAAATGCAGCCTGTGTGAGCATAAGAGACTTTCAAAAACATAATTATTCCAATTGTTTGACCGGTAGTGTATGTGAACACATAGGTGTTGTTAATTGAGCTCTATTTTCTCTTAAGGGTTAGTGAGATGATATGGTAATAGTAAACTGAGCATACAACATCAACAGCGCCCAATCTCTCTCCTGACACTCACTACAAAGCATCATAATGTGACATAAAAAACACACAAAATCACATTTTACTAAATGACGAAAGTAATGTTCCATAACTACATCACAACACACATGAGCCATGAGGCGATATGTGCCCATTAGTGAGCGGAAATGGAAAAGCGATTTCGTTTCCCACCACTTGAGAAACAACACACAACTAGACACCAAATAAATCACTGACACTGGGAGTATTATTCCCATACTCATATGCACAGATTGCCTTTCGAAGGTGGGAATAAGATGGAAAAATTGGGCCAGATCTCAACTATCATCACTCATGCCTGAACCTGAAAGAGCTTTTAGATCATCTTGTAATTACAAATTATTTTTTCTAATTAATTTTGGCTTTCGTGTTCCATTACCATCTGGTTATGGGGGTTAAAGCTAATTGAAAACGTTATTAAGATAATAATGTTTACTCTACATGGTGTGGATCCAGTTAAGCACTGATGAGATCTCTTTCTCTCGCTTTTTCATTCTTTCTCTTTGTCTTTCTCCCCATCTTTCTCCTCTGGAGGAATGGAAGTCTTAAGGACTGTAATGATTCTGATTCAAATTCCAGTTCCTTACGGATTCTGTTAATTCTTCTAGTACTTTTAGTGCAGTTAGAAATAATTAAAAAAAAAAAAAAAAAAAACTACAGAGGTTGATCAGTATGTTCTTGATTCACTTAAAAGATCCATCTCATAAAAGTCATTAATTTGGCAATCTGTCTACACTCTAAAAACTAATTCAGGGGACCTTTAGTCATTACTTAAATATGTATATTGCTGTGAAATAAAAAATCAAGTTCTGAAATGCTGTTAGACTTTTTACTTGTAATTGTTATTTTATTGAGCTTGGATGACACACAAATTATGCCTATTGATTCGATATACTATCATGTCATAGTTTAACATTTTCAGTTAATCAAAAATGTATTTAATTTTAAGTTCTGTTAATGTAAAATACAATCTGATGACGTGTAAGCGTATTTCATTGTTTTGAGTTGTATGAACACTTCTTTTAATTTAGACGAACTTAAGTGAAACTGGGCTGGGATTTATATTTCCCATCATGCTTTGCCCATGGCACTTGAAAGGGAGAGTAAATGCTAAAATTAAGTGTTCTAAAATGTTTTTTGCACAAGATTAATGGTATGGAAGATTTAGCAGTAATTAGTGTTTTGTTATGTTTTGTTAATGTGTTTTTTTGGAGATTTACCATCATGGTGACAAGCGGTGCTTGGTAAGTTCATGTTACTTAGAAATGCGTTTTATTGTGTCCAAAAAGCATCTTCACCTTACTTAAAACATTATGTTGGATCAACTTAAATAGTTGCATTCATGTTGACAATTATTAAGTTCATGTTACTTAGAAATGTGTTTTTACTGTGGCAAAAAAAACGTCTTCACCTTACTTAAAACATTATGTTGGATCAACTCAAAATATTGCTTTGAATTAATGTAATTATCCCAATTGGCTTAAGTTAAAAATTCTGGTGGAAAACGTTAACATTTTTTTTTGTTGTTGTTGAACCAATGTTTTATTTTTCAGGAGTTTGACTGTACTGGTGGTGCTGTATGATTTTGAATCACTAAAAAACTGGCTCATAAGAGTAACTTATTCAGGAATCACATTACACTGGTGGGGAAAAAAAACTTGTATAGAAACTATTCTCACTCAGAAATTGCTAGTAAATTTCACAATTAATTACAAAGGAATGGCAAATAAAGTACAAAGACTGAAATATTATTTTCTTGTTAAGCATACTCCAATCGTCTTTGTTTTGAAAAAAGTTTTTTTTACACAATACACAATTGTGGCTCACTAAACTCACTAAACTAAAATTTTGTCACGATTCCTGTCAGTTCCTGGACTTCAATTCCCATAATCCTCTCTGCCAGTCACATGCACACATTCCACACCAGTTATCAATTGCCACATACAGCTGAAGCACATTATCTGGACTATTTAAGACTCACTCACACACCACCTCATTGCGACGTCTTGTTTGACCCATTGTACAATTCCAAGCGTTATTATCCTGTCTGCCTGTCTGTTACTGGTTTACGATTCTCTGCCACCTGCCTGTGGACTGTGTATTGTTTCCTAACCTTGTGAGTGATTTCTGCCTGCCCCGATCTACTGCCGTTATCCTGACCACGATTCTGCCTTTCCTTTGTTATACCTGTCTGCTCCCATTTGACCCTGCCTGTACGACCACGCTCTTTTATAATAAAGCTTGCAATTGGATCCCTGCCTGAGTCCCGCTTCGTTACAGGTTTAGTATGTTTTTGATTCACTAAAAAGAACTGGCTCAAAAGAGGAATTCTTTCAGGAACTGGACTACACTGCTCACTGTATGTTTCACGCTGCAGATTTAGTAGCGGCGTTGCACAAATTTACGTCCACACTGATGGAAGAATGCACGTTTAACAACCTAAAGACATATAACTCATTAATTTCTGTTTTTTTTTTTTCCTTTAATGGAACTGATTCTGAATGGAAATAGTTTCCTGGTTCCCAATTCTACTCCTCTGCACCATCTGTTCTGCGCTCTCCCCTGCTTTCTCTTGTGACTCAAGGCTGTTTGCTCATTGTAATTGTACGTGGTGGGAACACTTTTTCCCTTGTGGCAAAACAGAAGTTCTCTAATCTATACTGACATGATGGTTTTGGGGAGATGGGCTCTATCTTAACCTGCAATAGTGCATCGTTCACAAATGAAAGGCTGAATTCATGCAAACACTTACACACACATATAAACACAAAGAGAATGCCACACCTAACACACACACATCCTTGGCAGCTCTTTTTTGGACTCTGAACGCCCATCTCCATTTGGCGATTCCATACAATAGAGATAGGAAAAGCTTTTCTTGAGGGGGATGAAGCTTACCCATGTGTTAAGACATAATGAATGTGTACGTGCATGCTCTTTTCTCTTTAGCCCCCAAGAAAAAGCATGACACAAATTCATGGAGCGCTGAGCATTTGCAGCCTCTCTTTTCATCCAGCCACTTCTCTGTGGAAATCAAATGTATTGTTTTGCTGCACACCATATACTAATGCATTTATAGCTCAGCACCGACCTCTTAAAGAAACAATGCCAAGAAAATATCCTTGGTGAGACGCAAAGTCCAATGTGACAACATCTATAATATGTAGTTGTTTATGTCAAACTCTATACTGCAGTTTGTGTTTCACAATACAGAGCTGTGAACAACCCGTCACGAATCTCATTTTCCATTTCCAACACTCTGCCCAGCCTCTTCAGCTCTCAGCCAATCAAACACCTGTAAATATCCACAATACGCTCAACTGTTATTAACAGTGGTGCACATTCTGGGGGCCGTTTGCAAACAGAACATACATGATGCGATTAAATTAGCAGTCCGCACGGAAGTTCAATCGATTTATGCATCACTCAAGAGTGAGAAATGCTGCATATTTTCAGGATGCATGGGCGCAATCAAATTTAGGTTCATAGTCAAACGACGTGCCTGTGTTTCTGCACAGCTGAAAATTAGGTTCAGTAGCATATCATGGCTCTCCCTGCTTCTGTAAAGAGGTGAGCTATGCACTGTGAGGCTGAATGCACAAAAGCCTTGAAAACCAACAGACTATGCAGAGATGCCTTCACTCGAGAAGCCTGAACCAAGAAACTCATTTTGAACTATTTGGGCCATGACAATTTAATTGGAAATGAGAACAGCAACACTTTGTAAAATTTTGTGACAGGACAACATTCATAAACAAAACAAACTGTGTAAAAGAAGAAGAAAAAACCAGGGGAAGAAATGCAAGTAAAGAAAGAGGAAGGACAAAAAATGTGGATGATGAATTAAATAAATAGTTTCAGTGAAAAATAAAAATTCTGTCCTCATGTAATTTGGTTCAAAACTGATTTTTTATTTCATGCTAAATGCTCTGGCTGCTCTTTTCCATACAAAAAAAAAGTGCACACCCACCATGCTGGAGACACCGGTTCAAGTCCTGCTCGAAGGGGGTAGAGTAGGACCGGTTATATTTGGTGCCGTGACCCGGATGGGAGTGAGGTTTAGGGGGTGAGTGTAACATAGGCCGGTAAGAGCTGTGCATGTAAACCTCACTCCCCTGGCCTCAAGAGGTGTGCTAGCAACTGACGTTACAGGCTGCAGTCTTTAGCGTCCTCGTTAGCGTGCCCGCCTACCATGATGGAGACGCTGGGTCAAGTCCTGCTCTGAGCGGGTTGAGTAGGCCCAGTTACATTGGTGTCGTGACCTGGATGGGAGTGAGGTTTAGGGAGGTGAGTGTAACGTAGGCCAGTAAGAGCTGTGCATGTAAACCTGACTCCCCCGGCCTCAAGAGGTTTACTAGAGGCTGCGGTCTTTAGCATCCTTATTAGCGTGCCTGCCTACTATACTGGAGACGCCGGTTCAAATCCCGCTCTGAGTGGGTCAGGTAGGCCCGGTTACATTGGTGTCATGACCCGGATGTTAGAGAGGTTTAGGGAGGTGAGTGTAACGTAGGCCAGTAAGAGCTGTGCATGTAAACCTCACTCCTCTGGCCTCAAGAGATGCACTAGAGGCTGCGGTCTTTAGCGTCCTTATTAGCGTGCCCGCCTACCATACTGGAGATGCCGGTTCAAATCCCGCTCTGAGTGGGTCACGTAGGCCCGGTTACATTGGTGTCATGACCCGGATGTTAGAGAGGTTTAGGGAGGTGAGTGTAACGTAGGCCAGTAAGAGCTGTGCGTGTAAACCTCACTCCTCTGGCCTCAAGAGGTGTGCTAGCAACTGACGTTACAGGCTGCAGTCTTTAGCGTCCTTGTTAGCGTGCCCGCCTACCATGACGGAGACGCTGGGTCAAATTCTGCTCTGAGCGGGTTGAGTAGGCCCAGTTACATTGGTGTCGTGACCTGGATGGGAGTGAGGTTTAGGGAGGTGAGTGTAACGTAGGCCAGTAAGAGCTGTGCATGTAAACCTGACTCCCCCGGCCTCAAGAGGTTTACTAGAGGCTGCGGTCTTTAGCGTCCTTATTAGCGTGCCTGCCTACTATACTGGAGACGCCGGTTCAAATCCCGCTCTGATTGGGTCAGGTAGGCCCGGTTACATTGGTGTCATGACCCGGATGTTAGAGAGGTTTAGGGAGGTGAGTGTAACGTAGGCCAGTAAGAGCTGTGCATGTAAACCTCACTCCTCTGGCCTCAAGAGATGCACTAGAGGCTGCGGTCTTTAGCGTCCTTATTAGCGTGCCCGCCTACCATACTGGAGATGCCGGTTCAAATCCCGCTCTGAATGGGTCACGTAGGCCCGGTTACATTGGTGTCATGACCCGGATGTTAGAGAGGTTTAGGGAGGTGAGTGTAACGTAGGCCAGTAAGAGCTGTGCGTGTAAACCTCACTCCTCTGGCCTCAAGAGGTGTGCTACCAACTGACGTTACAGGCTGCAGTCTTTAGCGTCCTTGTTAGCGTGCCCGCCTACCATGATGGAGACGCTGGGTCAAATTCTGCTCTGAGCGGGTTGAGTAGGCCCAGTTACATTGGTGTCGTGACCTGGATGGGAGTGAGGTTTAGGGAGGTGAGTGTAACGTAGGCCAGTAAGAGCTGTGCATGTAAACCTCACTCCCCCGGCCTCAAGAGGTTTACTAGAGGCTGCGGTCTTTAGCGTCCTTATTAGCGTGCCTGCCTACTATACTGGAGACGCCGGTTCAAATCCCGCTCTGAGTGGGTCAGGTAGGCCCGGTTACATTGGTGTCATGACCCGGATGTTAGAGAGGTTTAGGGAGGTGAGTGTAACGTAGGCCAGTAAGAGCTGTGCATGTAAACCTCAATCCCCTGGCCTCAAGAGATGCACTAGAGGCTGCGGTCTTTAGCGTCCTTATTAGCGTGCCCGCCTACCATACTGGAGATGCCGGTTCAAAACCCGCTCTGAGTGGGTCACGTAGGCCCGGTTACATTGGTGTCATGACCCAGATGTTAGAGAGGTTTAGGGAGGTGAGTGTAACGTAGGCCAGTAAGAGCTGTGCGTGTAAACCTCAATCCCCTGGCCTCAAGAGGTATACTAGGAACTGACACTAGAAGCTGCAGTCTTTAGTGTCCTTGTTAGCGTGCCCGCCTCTCATGCCGGAGATGGCGGTTTCAAATCCTGCTCTGAGCGGGTCGAGTAGGCCCGGTTACATTGGTGCCGTGACCCAGATGGGAGTGAGGTTTAGGGAGGTGAGTGCAACGTAGGCCAGTAAGAGCTGTGCATTTAAACCTCACTCCCTTGGCCTCAAGAGTCGTGCTAGCTTCTGACACTACAGGCTGCAGTCTTTAAGACCTAGTGAGCGTGCTTGCCTCCCAGGCCGGAGACACCGGTTCGAATCCCGCTCAAAGCAGGTCGAGTAGGACCAGTTACACCTGACATGACAATGAATTTAGACAATGTACTTTCCACACCCATCTGCGCTTTTATTAGATTGCTACCGCACAACAATATTAGATTTGCCTGGTTTAGTAAATCTGGTCCCAAGTATCATAAAAGCAGTCCATATTATTCATGCGTTATATTCAGAAGAACCACAGTGCATCTGATAATTGGTGATGTGATACATCTTCACATATATATTTGAATGTAATGTGCAAGAACTTTAAGATTTAAGAGCTAAAGCGGAGGGGACATTTTTAGTGAATGAGTAAATGGTGAGTAACTGACAAAATGATTTTTATTTTTGAGGTAACAAATAGTACAGAAATTTTGGGGGGGACTGTCATACATTAGATGACTTGCAAGTTTGCAAGCTAAATCTTTGCATGTGTTTTTTTTTTTTTTAATTCTCTTATTATCTTCAGCTGCAGTTTTGTTTTTTTGTCGTCTCTGTGTGCATTTGATATTTAGAACACCAGGAACAAGCAATCAAACAAACAAACAACTACTGTATAATAATCATTGTCTCATGTAATCAAAGCCTCAGTCTGATTATGTTAAGCAAACAAAGGTGGCTAATGTCACTCATTAAACAGCTTCAGGCCTGCTAAACATTACCCTTCAACCCGTTTAGTAAACAGACTGCTCATGGGTTGTCCCTAACCCTCTATCCTCAAATTACGTACAGTATATTCTGCATTTGATTGGCACATGTGCCCACCCAACCCCTGAACCCATGGTTTGATCCAGACCCAGCTGAGCCCGTTCATGGATCAAGTCTATTTTCTTCCTGTACATAGGAAGTGGATTTGCATTAATGAGGTCTGGGGTGTTAAGCCAAAACGTACTGTACCTGAAACCCATTTCTCCATCTGCCTAGTGCAAAAGTTTTCACTGACGTAAGCATTGAAGAGATGAGTGCACATTCAGAGAATGTGATAGAGGAATGGATTCTGAGACACAGAAAGGTCAAGGTTTAAACTAAAAACTGCAAATTAACAAAATCAGCACAGTATGTTTTTGGAAAATTTCTTAACACTAGCTAAAATTGCTTACCACCAGCACAACCATTTGGCAAAGACCTTCACATCAGTTGTGTATATTAAATTGGGGGGACTTGCTTATATTGGATATAAATATATTATATTACAATATCTAATCAGCCAAATTGATCTAAATCAGCCAATCACATGGTAGCAACTCAATCATCAGGCATGTAGACATGGTCAAGACGATTTGCTGAAGTTCAAACTGAGCATCAGAATGGGGAAGAAAGGTGATTTAAGTGACTTTGAATGTGGCATGGTTATTGGTGTCAGACGGGCTGGTCTGAGTATTTCAGGAACTGCTGATCTATTGGGATTTTCACACACAACCATCTCTAGGGTTTACAGAGAATGGTTCGAAAAAGAGAAAATATCCAGTGAGCAGCAGTTCTGTGGAAGAAAAATACCTTGTTGATGCCGGAGGTCAGAGAAGTATGGACAGATAGGTTTGAGGTGATAGAAAGGCAACGGTAACTCATTATGAGTGAGGTCTGCAGAAGAACATCTCTGTCGAACATGTCGAACCTTGAAGCAGCAAGATCACACCAGGTGCCAATCCTTTCAGCTAAGAACAAGAAACTGAGGGTACAATTTGCACGGGCTCACCAAAATTGAACAATATAAGATTGGAAAAGCGTTGCCTGGTCTGATTAGTCTGGATTTCTGCTGCGACATTCAGATGGTAGGGTCAGAATTTGGTATAAACAACATGAAAGCATGGATCCATCCTGCCTTCTATCAACAGATCAAGCTGCTGCTGGTGGTGTAATGGTGTTGAGGGGTATTTTCTTGGCACACTTTGTTCCCCTTAGTAACAATTGAGAATTGTTTAAACACCCCAACCTACATAAGTATTGTTGCTGACAATGGTGGCGACTTTCAGCTTCCAGCACGCCATGTCACAAAGCTCAAATCATCTCAAACTGTTATCTTGAACATAACAATGAGTTCACCACTACAGCACCTTTGGGACGTGGTGGAAAGGGAGATTTGCATCATGGATGTGCAGCCGACAAATCTGCAGCAACTGTGTGATACTATCATATCAATACGGGCCAAAATCTCTCTGTCGCTATCTCTCTCATATATACACTGTATATTATTTTTACACTCAGGATTTGAGCCTCACTTTGAACTAAGGGCTATAACTGCAGCATCAGAAGTCTTGTTTTATCCTTCTGTTCTAATTCGAAAAGTCAGAGAGCATAAAAACCAACTACAAACCATGTGCGATGGGCCGCAGAGATGACCAGGCAGGGAGAGGCCATCGCTGTGAGCGGTAAGCACAGAATGACAGCTGAACTCATGGAACCCGCTCATATTAGACAACACAGCGCGGCCGAGTGTTTGTCATCCCCTCGCAAACAATTAGCCTTCATTAAGCAAACTAAATCTGTATGCATCCCTCCTGTAGCGAACACAGCGGGGGCGGTCGCCTCTCTTGGCCATTTCCACCCTCGGCACAGCTAGAGGCTGAACATCCAGCCGTGATGGAGATCTCCTCCACAGGCCAGCGGGGAAAATTAACAGACTGTTTACGTTTGGCGCTTTTAATTTATGCCAGAATGAATTCATCAAGGGTGCTCGGTGGTGGCCGCTGGATGTGACAGAGGGCGTGAGCTCCGTTCAGTGGCGTTTCTCACCTAGTAGTTGACAGTAGGGCGCTTAGTTTCATATCTGCGTATTAGCTGGGAAATTCAGCTAGCTGATGCAGAATTATATGGCTTCAAAATGTCAGACAACAAACACAGCCATGATATAGTCAAAGTGCACTCAAAGTAGATGCACAACCCCGCATGACTTGTGTGAGACTTTTGTGTGCACCGTATCGTACAATGGCAGAACATTATCCATCTCCGCATGCATTCTATTCATACCCCGAGCAATCAATCTACACTCAGGTTAATATAAAACCCTCCAAAACAATTGGAGTGCCATTGAAGGCATGGTGGCTTCTGAAATAAAACTCTAATGGATATCCGCGGGAGACTGCCACGAAGAATGATTAATTAGGCCTTAACTGTGAGCTTTAAAGCTGTACTCTCCGTCTCATTAGAGCCGAAAAGCAAGCATTTTTAGTTACAATAGTTATTATCCTTTCATAGCACTCCAAGTTGATCTTTTGTCCCGGTCCCGCTGTCTGATATTAAGGCTTCTACTGTGGAGATGTCTGACATTTAACAGAGCCTGCGGTGCGGCTTAGGGGAGCAGGGCGACTCTCTGGGGAAGACATTGTGTGAGACTCCCTCCCTGGTGGCTTACAGCAGGCTGATATTACTCACCTTGTCACCTGCCGCTGTAGCGTTCAATAACAGTGGATGACACTGAGGTCTTGGCAAAAATGAGCTCTAATTGGCCTTATAGGGTCTCCTGGAATCAATTAGAGAGAATTACTTAAATATTTAATCATAACGTCAATAGTCATATGATGTGTTAACAGTGATATGATTATGACAATAACAGCATGTGTGTGTGTTTATGTGTGTTTATGTGTGTGTGTGTGTGTGTGTGTGTGTGTGTATATATATAATCTTATTTAATTGTCTTAAATTTGTACGGAAGAGGATTAGGGTCAAGCAATAATAAAAAAATAAAACCATCTTGAGATTAAAGTTGTTAAATTTCGAGAAAAAAGTCGAGATAAAATGTTGAGAATAAAGTCATTAAATTACGAGAAAAAAGTCATTAAATTATGTGAAAAAAGTTGTTAACTTATGTGAACAAATTCATAATTTAACGAATTTGTTCTTGTAATTTAACAACTTTTTCTCATAATTTAATGATTTTATTCTCAACATTTTAGCTCAACTTTTTTCTCGAAATTTAACAACATTTTTCTCATAATTTAACAAATTTGTTCTTGTAATTTAACGACTTTTTCCTCGTAATTTAATGACTTTATTCTCAATATTTTATCTCGACTTTTTTCTCGTAATTTAACGAGTTTATTCTCAACATTTTATCTTGACTTTTTTCTCGAAATTTAACAAGTTTTTTCTCATAATTTAACGAGTTTATTCTCAACATTTTATCTCGACTTTTTTCTCGAAATTTAACAACTTTATTCTCGAGATGGTTTTACTTTTTTATTATTGCTTGGCCCTAATCCTCTTCCGTAAATTTGAGTCCTGTAGCTGGGTTAAAATTATATATATATATATTTTTTTTTAAATCAAACAAAGTTGCAGTTCTTATATTTATATTATTATATATTAGAATATTTTTTCTTCGTTCTTATTTATTAATATGTATATTATGTTTTACATACAATTGTCATTCAATAATCTTCATTCTAAAACTGAGTAATGTGTAATGCAAATATTATATATTTATATTTTTAAATATAAATATGTACATTTTATATCTATACACGCACTAATAAAAAAAAGAAATAGAAATACACTTTTACTATAGATATAAAAAGTTAACACTTTCATAAACAAAATTCAACCATCATTACAAATTAGTGATATCCTAACATTATAATACTATATTAAAATATTGTGATTTAAAAATATGGGGGTCTGGGAATAAAACATCTGCTCACATTAGTGACAAATCGATTAAAAGTCACACGTGTCAACCCCAGAGATAAGACGGGGTAAGACGCCCCACACGACACCATGTACAGCAGATTTTGGAAAGCCCTAAAGCCATTTTCCTTTCTTAGAGCTATGCTCTATCTACTTTAATACATCAACATTTCAACCCACAGGGGTTTCTTTTTCTTCTATGTCACAGTATGACGTTATTCCCTACAAAGCTACTGAGAGAAACATCTTACGCATCCTTACTTTCGTGCTACAGGGCAGGAAATATAACAAAACCACAGACCAAAGTTCACACCAGGTTACTTTCTTCCCTCTTTACAATAATTGGGCCAAATTTAATCTGTGCGCATGTGGAGAAATGCAAAAAATGGCCAAAAGAATGTGATAATGCTATGCAAAAAAATGCATTAAAGTCCACTGGGATTGTCAGTCTGAAGATATAGTATCAAAAAGCCGCCGGTCTACTGCCAGTCAGCTTTTATGCAGATGCGTTTCGGCCTGGCCTGCCTTTGAACAATTTGTCATACTTTGATATTGTATTAACCTGCGAATGCTGACTCTTCATTTGCTCAATTCTGAAGGGAGAGCTATGGCTCGAGAAAAAGCAATATTTCAATGGGAAGGGAAGGGAAGCACTCAGTAGATCCGGCTGAACATTAAAAAAGGCTGAAGATGAAGGCACGGTGCGATTCATCTTGTGGGCCTGCTGGTGTGGGCCAGTATCTGAGACTATTTACATTGCTGAGGCAAAGGTGAGGAGTAAACACACATTTGCTCATGGTTTACATTCTGCTCAATGCACCTAATTGGCTTTGGAGTGCATCATTCTGTCCTTGGAGAATGGGAGCTAATGAATGCTTGCCTGGGCACAGCTTTGGATCCAGAAACTCCTTTCCTGAAAGATACAAAATAAATGCTACAATAGCAGTGGCCCATGATATTAGCCTATTGCAAGACATAGAACACCAAACATACACACTATTTAGTTAGTTTCTACTGCACATATCAGATCCATTTTTGGGTTGCGACCCGCAAGTTTGGAACAATGGATGCATTACATCCTAGAGCTTTAAACCATCTTTTTCCACAAAAACTTCTCTTCACATTGGTTTTACATTTAAAAAGTCAAGACCTGAATTAAGGCCAAGAACAATAAACTATAAAGTTAACTATAATGATAACTAATTTTTTGTCCACACCAACGAACAATATAACAATCCGTTTATTTTAAAGGTGCCATTGCACGTTTTTTTTTTTTAAAGATGTAATATAAGTCTAAGGTGTCCCCAGAATGTGTCTGTGAAGTTTCAGCTCAAAATACCCCATAGATTTTTTAAATTAATTTTTTTAACTGTCTATTTTGGGGCATAATTAGAAATGCACCGATTCATGCTGCGGCCCCTTTAAATCCTCACGCTCCCTGCCCACGGAGCTCGCGCTTGCCTTAAACAGCATAAACAAAGTTCACACAGCTAATATAACCCTCAAAATGGATCTTTACAAAGTGTTCGTCATGCAGCCTATCAGATCATGTGAGTATAGTATTTATTTGGATGTTTACATTTGATTCTGAATTAGTTTGATAGTGCTCCATGGCTAAAGCTATAACATTACACACTGTTGGAGAGATTTATAAAGAATGAAGTTGTGTTTATGAATTATACAGACTGCAAAAGTGTTTAAAAATGAAAATAGCGATGGCTCTTGTCTCTGTGAATACAGTAAGAAACGATGGTAACTTTAACCACATTTAACAGTACATTAGCAACATGCTAACGAAACATTTAGAAAGACAGTTTACAAATATCACTAAAAATAGCATGATATCATGTCAGTTATTATTGTTCCATCTGCCATTTTTCACTGTTGTTCTTGCTTGCTTACCTAGTCTGATGATTCAGCTGTGCAGTTCCAGACGTTAATACTGGCTGCCCTTGTTTAATGCTGTGAACATGGGCTGGCATATGCAAATATTGGGGCGTACACCCCGACTGTTACGTAACAGTCAGTGTTATGTTGAGATTCGCCTGTTCTTCGAAGGTCTTTTAAAACAAATGAGATTTATACAAGAAGGAGGAAACAATGGAGTTTGAGGCTCACTGTATGTCATTTCCATGTACTGAACTCTTGTTATTCAACAATGCCTAGATAAATTCAATTTTTAATTCTAGGGCACCTTTAAGCTCGCGCTGCGGCTTCAAAGTATGTACAACATGACGTCATTGAATGTGTTTTTGCTGTTCTTGTTGCATTTACACAGCTTTAACCAGTAGATGTCCTCAGCATGCTGTTTCAAGTGAATCTACATGGCATAAATTTAGATCACGATGTAATCAATATAGTGGAATAAAAACAACACTTATCGTTAGTCTTTTTCACTGCAAATTCAAATAAGTAAGACAATGTTGTGGAAAATATGCTGGATACCTGAGGTAATTTTGTTAGACTAGCATAATGATCTCATCTCTGTTAATACTTCTCACCATTTATTCAGAGAGTATGGCTGATTCTTTTCCATATATCCATTTTCTGTAACGTATCCTTGAAAAGGGAGTTTGACTGGTCAAACAGTGCTGGATTTTTCTGGACATCGGTGATTAACTTGTAACAATGTCGTCTGCCATTTTAAATTTGCGAGCCCTTAAAGGAACACTCCACTTTTTTTGAAAATAGGCTCATTTTCCAACTCCCCTAGAGTTAAACAGTTGAGTTTTACCGTTTTCGAATCCATTCAGCCGATCTCCGGTTCTGGCGGTACCACTTTTAGCATAGCTTAGCATAGTTCATTGAATCTGATTAGACCGTTAGCATCATGCTTAAAAATCACCAAAAACCTATTTAAAACTTGACTCTTCTGTAGTTAAATCGTGTACTAAGACCGACGGAAAATAAAAAATTTGCGATTTTCTAGGCTGATATGGCTAGGAACTAGACTCTCATTCAGGCGTAATAATCAAGGAACTTTGCTGCCGTTCCATGGCTGCAGCAGTGCAATGATACTACGCAGCGCCTGTGAGCCTCTGCTTGCACAGGGAACGTGCCTTGCAACCATGAAGACATTTGTGATAGACGCTGCGTAATATCATTGCACTGCTGCAGCCATGATACGGCAGCAAAGTTCCTTGATTAATACGCCTGAATGAGAGTATAGTTCCTAGCCATATCAGCCTAGAAAATCGCAACTTTTCATTTTCTGTCGGTCTTAGTACACGATTTAACTACAGAAGAGTCAAGTTTTAAATAGGAAAAATATCAAAACTCTTTGATCATTTTTAAGCGCGATGCTAACGGTCTAATCAGATTCAATGAACTATGCTAAGCTATGCTAAAAGTGGTACCGCCAGAACCGGAGATCGGCTGAATGGATTCGAAAACGGTAAAACTCAACTGCTTAACTCTAGGGGAGTTGAACAATGAGCCTATTTTCAAAAAAAGTGGAGTGTTCCTTTAAATTAGACTGGATTCTGAATGGCTGTCAGTGTTTTCTTGTTCAAAGTAGAAAAAAATCATTCTGAAAGTGAAAGTTCCTCTATCGTTAGAGCTGGGGTGTGGACTCTGCTATTCTTTTACATTTAGAAACGATTTTTTAGAACTATATCTTTATCTTTATAGTTATCATTCTTGGTGTGAATGGGCTTTAAGCTGATAACCTTTAGCATCCTTTAAACTCCATAAAGACCAAGCTCACTCATATATCATGTTAAAAATTACCTTTATACCGCTATAACTATAATTGAGGAACATTAAAATTTGACATAATAGTAATAAAACAATGCTTCGTTGTGTTGTAAGGCCCGCCTAATAGGTCCAATGACGGTTTCCCACAGGACGGGGAAGGTTTAAGCGTGTATGCCTTTTCAGCGTCTCTGTGAAGTTCACTTAATTTCACTCGTTTAATCTGACTCCAATTTCAAATGATTCTTATTCTAAGGGTTGTGTCTCCAATTAGAAATTAATCATTTGTTATGTATTAATTTAGATATTCGATTATTCTGATTACCTTATATCTTAAATTATTTCGTTCACTGCAGTCCCAGTATCGCTTTAGAAGAGTTACTTCGGCCGATTTGAGCACTCTTCCCGGACACAAACTCGTCAGTCTGACCTTAAACATTGGATGCAGGGTAAATATCTACCTTTAAGTCGGTCGCGCTCTGCTTACTCGTAACAAAAAGCATAGTTTTGATATATTTACGAAAACTGCAACTTATTTAAGGCAGTGATTGTCAGAAATCGAAATGGACTTAATTGACGTGCCCTATGCTCCATCCATTAAACCTTTCGTATGAACAATCCTGAACACAGATTTGAGGTAATACCTTCGCTTTGATCTACTAGAAATAATGGATTAAGAATAATACAGAATCAACCAAATATAACATTTTATTTGTCAAGTAAAAATATATCATGCCAATTACATTACAATTGCAAGCCAATTCAGAAATGATAAATGCATAACATCGATTACTCAAAGAAATGCATATACACAGGGATGGGTGAATGTCCTCAGATATTCACCCATCTCTGGGGGGCCTCTCCTACAGATGATCCCCCATGACTGCTTTGCTCTTTACCTTTTATACCAGAATCAGAACAAAAGGATCGTAAATGTTTATTACACCAACACCTGTTTTGGGGGAGAGGAGAAGAGACACCACCCAAAAAGAGGACAGAATTTTCCTTAATTTTCCATCTTCTTCATAATTCTAGTGACTGCTGTGAAATTGAGACCGTTTTACCAATCACACTGAGACAAATTAAATGATACCAAACATGAAAAGGGAAAAACAATAGATACAAAAGTTACATTATATGTTTTGAATAACTTTCAATGACTTGAGGCAGGGGGAAGGAGAGTGTGTGTGTGTGTGTGTGTGTGGGTGTGGTGGGGGGAGGCGTTGTCCTTTTGGAGTGGGGGCAAGGTGTTGTCCATTGCTACTTCTTTGAGATCTTCTTTCCAGATTAAAGTTTTATTACTTTATTGCAGGACGCTTTATCTCAGTTTTTGTTTAGCAGGAAAATCAGGCCTTACAGTGTACTTTGACAACTGAACACATTAGAAAAGTGTGGTGAGAGATTTGGAGGGAAATACAGAGCCCCGGACATGACATGCAAGAAAAAAAAATTAAATTGTGCGCACGATTTACTAATTTACTTACTAAAAAAGCATTTCTGTCTTACCTTGGTTTAGTATCTTAAGTCCATTATAAGTGTTTATATTTTAGACCGAGCAGGACTTGCATACACGTCACTCACCCATGCGTGTCTTGTCATATCCGTAAATAGAGAATAGTTGCTCTGGCTACTTTAAAGCATTTGGGAGTAGCATAAGTTAGTGCACAATGAGGGAGAAATGCTGACATGGAGCATCTAAATCTCAAGTCTCCAGCGACTCACCTTTTATAAAAAAAAACAAAATAAAAAAAAAACACAGAACAGAGGAGCTTCTACTTGCAAAACCTGAACGCTCATAATAAAACGAGAATCAAGAATGGCTTGGATTTGAACACCTAGAGGGCCAAAAGTTATATAGTGTACCTAAACTAAATATAATATTCATATTTTTTCAACCTTCATGTGCTTCTAGATTAATTATGTTTGACTCAAATTACAGATTGTATTGACATGGGTAATGACTGGCAATTCAAAGCTTCAGGCTAAAAAAAATGTTTTTTAATAAATGAGCAAAAAACAAAAAGTGATACAATAATCCCAGCTTTGTAACTGTCATTATTAGATTATGCAAAATGTGAATAATATTATGCATTAAACAATTTAATTGAGGAAACAAAGGATTCAACAGCCCATGTGTTTGCCATTTTTCACAGAGACATGGATCTTTAAACATTGCAATTCGATTACAACAGCCAATTTAAGAAGTTTCCGTGTCTTGCATGATTTCTGGTAACGCAATTTCTATGATTTGGTTCAAAGCCTGTCATCGCCAACTGTCAGTGCACGTTATTGTAAAACATGGACCCATCGTGAGTGATTATTTTCACAAATCCTCAGAGATAATAGAGATATACAACTAGCACTTTATCAAAGAACATGTAGAAAACATAACAATCTTTTCCTGAAAAGAAAGTACCACATAAAGAATTTTAATAATATTGCCATTTTAAACTATAACAAACTTGTCAAAGAGAACAAAAAAATCATTCTAATTTGACAGTAAACTTAATTAAAAGCACTTCCTGATGTCTTTACGGTGAATTTTTATGGAAATGAGGCTCAAAGAATGGAAGATATATGCATATTTGTCAAGAGGTTAAATAAATTCAGCATTTGTACTTCAAACTCAGCCAAACTCCCTGGAGATCACTTGGAGGAGACCCTGATTTCCATGCTCTTAAAGTACCAGCACACCCTCACACGCACATAACCGCATATCAGATAGAATAAAAATCAGGTTATTTAAACATTTTTCTGCCTGCCCAGAATGCAAACGGCTCAGCACTTTTTCACAAAAGAACTGTCCTTTTTTATTAAAATGACTGGCTTTCCTCTGTCACACAGCGCTCTGCGCAGACCGTACATTTTTTTTGTTGATGCAGTTAGCTGCGCTCCGGGCAAAATAACAACTTGCTTTTTTCCCCTCTTTTTGTGAGTCTAGAGCTGATGGCTTTTTCCCATTTTTCTGCAGAAACACAAGAAAAAAAGATTACTTCCATGCCAGTGACCATTTGGTGCCCTTATAGTGATGTGTGACCCTGTTTTATTTGATTTCATTTGTTCACTTTTCATTACTGTTTTTCTTCTGATCTGTAGAAAAGGCAGAGCAGAGCGCTGAGACATCTATTTAGGATGACAAAGGAGACCCTCGCCTGGTACCAACTACCTCAGAAATGAACTTTTCAAAAAAGAAAGAAAAAAAAAAAATTCAGAGCAGAATGACATTGAGAAACATTTTGTCTTTTAAGAAAAAACATTTCTTAAAAAAAAAAAGCAATTTTTTTGTGATTTATAATATTATTGCATTGTTCTTCCAAAGTCAGTTTAACGAGGGTCTTAACAGAATTTCATGCTCTAATTACATGGCTATTATTCCACATAACTATCAGCCAATATCATTAGATTTCTTTTGTGTCGACTGTGTGCAACCTTATCACAATCTAGCTGTTATCGTTTTCACACACTACTCTAAAAAAGTATTTTGGCTTTTTTCCCCCAGAACACTAATTATACCAATCTAAATGAACTAGATTTACTAAAATGGCACTAGTGCAAAAAAGTACACCATAACTTCAATACTAATATTATTAATTATATTGCAAAATTGCTATTTTTGTATTTACTTTTTTAAACATGGCACCAAATTTTGGTTGTCAGCTCTGTTTGATTGTAATATTCTATATTATATATAGATATATATTTTATATAATACACAAATATATTCCTTATTATATGTGTAATATCCATTTTTAAATTCATATTATATATATATATATATATATATATATATATATATATATATATATATATATATATATATATATATATATATATATATATATATATATGAAAAAAAATCATGGAGATTAATATTTATTAATAGAATTAATATTAATATTACATATATATAATAAATAATATATATTTGTGTATTATATAGAATGGGGGACATAAGCATTATGAAGTAACTTTAAGAAAATAAATAAAAATGAAAATGTAATTAAAAAAACTAAGCCGTTCAGGGTCACTTCAGGTGCTTGTTGATGATCTGATACTCTGTTATTGTGGTAAACAGTACCAGCATTTTATAGGCTGTGTGTGAATCTAATTTAGAAAGATTCTCTTTGAGTTAAAGAGCTTCAGGCATCTCATGCTTTGGTAATTATCAGCTTAAGCTTCCATATTTGTTTGGTCAGTGCCCTTCACACCAGGTTACTTCCAGAAATAAGGTGGCATAGCTCCACGCGTTCCGTCATAGTCATTATAGACTGGCATGAAACCAAGGGCAGAGAGGTATTTCTTAAGAACGACAAATATGCTAAATGTTTGAGTGGGAGAGAGAGGGAGAAATGATGGGGGAAAAGCCCTCGAGTCCTTGTTTCCTTAAGAGATAATAATTATCTTTCTGACTATAATGCTGCACTGATTTGTGCCTTTGTGGAACAAGAGTTAAATCTGAAGGAACGGGTCTTTGCCTCTTTTAACCCCATGTTTCCCCTGCAGACACAATTAGGCAAAATGCTAATTATGACTCACTTAAAACAATAGCATTAATGCTCAGTCATTTAGTCTGATTTGATGATTCAATTGTAGCTGTTTAGTAGGACTGCTGGCAGCTAAAAGCAGCATAAATGCTGGTGTTTTTGAAAAGAAATTGTTGGCTGATGAGAAAAATGTTCTGTTAAAAAAAATAATTATGGGAGAATGCAACACAAATTAGAAAAGAAAAGACATTAGTGTGTGCTTCTTATAGTTGATCTTATTTGTTATCATGGAACATCAACAATATAAGAAAACGTTCGGATGTTAAACGCACTATTTACGCGTGGCTGGGAGCAGGTGTAGATTTATTTCGTACCAACTAACATTTGGAAAATACGAACATTTTAATGAATCCGAAAATTTACGGTTTTATGGGAGAATGCAACACAAATTAGAAAAGAAAAGACATTAGTGTGTGCTTCTTATAGTTGATCTTATTTGTTATCATGGAACATCAACAATATAAGAAAAGAATGCACTTTTTATATCATTTTAAAAATCATTTAACAAAAGAAAAGGTAAAACATATAAAGCCTTAGAACAGCTAAGAGTCAGTATAATAAAAACTAAATTCAGCAGCTGACCATTACTCACCAGGATTATTGTTAGGATAGAGTCACGCTCTTCAACTCTTCACGGTTTTATGGCTGCAGAAACAAATAATGATTACTGTGGTTATTTACACACATTTCATATTAGGGCAGAAAAAGTGATGGTCATATGAGAACAATTCATGTGAAAAAGTGTGATGAGCGCTGAAGTGCAAGAGATGTCGTATTCACGAGGCCTTTCCGCCTGGATACAAAACAACTGTGCTCATAAAGGCGATCAGAAACTTTCTTTCCAACAAATCCATTCTCGAGGGGGAATCATACAAATTTGATGTAAACCACAAATGTGCAGTATAACTTAAATTGCTATTCATTTGCTCAAAAGCACAAATTTTAAGAACGCTCAGACATTTAGTAAGTTTCCAAAATAAACAAGATGTCTTGAAGTTTCCCCCTTTTCTTTGTAAAAAAGTCCTTGAAATTTGTATTTTGTGAATTTTTTGTCAGTCTAAAAATTACACTGCGAATATATGGTCAAGTCAAACAATTTCACATCGGTACAAATGCAACAATAAACTAATAAAATGTTATTTTTATGATTATTTAAGTGTTTTGACCTTTTGAACATTGGGTCTCATTCATGAAACATTCGTAAATATACGAGTAAATATGTGAGTGATTTGCGCGTAAAGAGACCTTCCCGAAAACTCTCCTCCTGATTTACAAATACTTCGTAAACGTCAGAAGTGATAGTGAAATGTGTGTGTGTGTGTTAATGAATTCCAATCAGTCGTAAATGGGACGCGCATGCACGCTCATTCTCAATTACCATAAATCCCGCCCATTAAATCCGACTGACAACTATATATGGGCATCATATTATGACACCAAATGACCATTTTTTAGGAAACAATTTCCATAACAATTAAGGGGGCATTAGTTTGCCCAGCCCTATTGAAATCAATCCATTATTTGATTAAAGTGCTCCGTTTGCAGATGCTATTACTGGCTCTCACAATAAAAGTAAAAAGAAAAAACGTATGTAATTACTATATATAATATTGTTTTCAAAATGCTCTGTAAATATGTACCTTATTAAGGTAAATTAAAATGCAGCCTTATTAGTGAGCAAAACGTTCAGATGTTAAACGCACTATTTACGCGTGGCTGGGAGCAGGTGTAGATTTATTTCGTACCAACTAACATTTGGAAAATACGAACATTTTAATGAATCCGAAAATTTACGCCAGAACCACTTTACACACGATTTACACAAAAATTCGTTCTGCTCGTGTTTCATGAATGAGACCCATTAAGTTTAAGATAAGAAAACATTTTTGAATGTTATGTTTTAGTTTATATTTTATATATTAAGTACAAGTTAATATTATAATTCATATTTAGTATGTGTAAGAAAAATACTTGGTATATTTGATGCAAATTTTCCCCATATTTCTTTGTCACTTCCATTCATATGACATAAAACATTTGATTTTTTATTTAGACAAATGTACAAGTCAAAACTGTTAAACGTCAAGTTTGTAGTCTAATCTTTATGGCATAAAAAATGACTACCAATACAATAATAACCTTAAAAATATCCTTAGAGAATTAGTTCACTTCATTAATATTTCCTGATAATTTACTCACCCCCATGTCATCCAAGATGTTCATGTCTTTCTTTCTTCAGTCAAAAAGAAATTAAGGTTTTTGAGGAAGATATTCTAGGATTTTTCTTTATATAGTGGATCAATGGGGACCAACAGGTTTAAGGTCCAAAGGAATTGATCAGTCATTTTCTGAAAAGAAAAAAAAAAAATTATATACTTTTTAACCTCAAATGCTCATCTTGCACTTCCTCTGCGATGCACATTATGTAATCACGTTGGAAAGGCTGCGCGTGACGTAGGCGGAAGTACCGCGGTAGAATGAAAAACTCCCTTCAACTTCAAAATCGTCCAACAGTATTGTTTTACCCTTTTGTGTAAAGGGCGTTAGACTTAGTCTTTGCACGTTCGCGTCCGCCTATGTCACACATGGCTTTTCCAACGTGATTACGTAATGTGTGGCGCATCGCAGAGCTAGTGCAAGATGAGCATTTGTTGTTCATAAGCATATAAATTTTAATTTTTTTAGAAAACAGCAGAACATTTTGCTAGATAAGACCCTTATAACTCATCTGGGATTGTGTAGAGCCCTTTGAAGCTGCACTGAAACTGCAATTTGGACCTTCAACCCGTTGGTCCCCATTGAAGTCCACTATATGGAGAAAAATCCTTCCTTGAAAACTTTAATTTCTTTTCGACTGAAGAAAGAAAGTCATAAACATCTTGAATGACATGGGGGTGAGTAAATTATCAGGAAAGTTTAATTCTGAAGTGATCTAATCCTTTAATATAGCTCTAACAGTGTCTGTATCACTGTTTTGTCACGCAGTGTTCGTAGCACTTCAGCTATAACAGACATTAAGTAGTGTTCTACTTTTCAAACAAGCAAATAACAAGCTAGTGTAAACAGGAGAACAAACAATTCACAATCTTAGTCTGCATCTCCTCCAGCGTGTGAGCCTAGTGAGTGGTGGACACGGTACGTGGTTTTATCAGTAGGGATGTGGTGTGATTAGAGGAGACAAGTGCCCCCTGTGCTCCTCACTTTGACTGTGCTGATGGGCCTGAGCCACATGGGAATGACTGCTCGTCGCCGGCCCTCCTCTCGCGCTGCCACCCCTGGAGTGATTACTCCCCTTCCCCTCTCCGCTCTTTCCTTCACCCCTGAATGTCTGAGGGGACAGAAGCCCCACAGCAAGTGCTGTCACTGAACAGGGCAGTGCCACTCTCTCTGCCTCCAGAACGCTCGGTCACGTAACCAGTGCTTTTGTCTCTTGTATTCTCTTTCTGTTAGTGTTATCTTTGGCTCTGCTTCTCGCTTCTGATCAGGAACTCATCCTTTTGATTTATATATATAAATTTGAAAAAAATTGAGGTAATTAGTTACATCAAAATGTTTAAAGGATTCATTTATTTAAGAATTAAAATTTTCTGATAATTTACTCACCCCCCATGTCATCCAAGATGTTTATGTCTTTCTTTCTTCAGTCGAAAAGAAATTAAGATTTTTGAGGAAAACATTCCAGGGTTTTTCTCCACTTCACTGGTGTACAACGGGTTGAAGGTCCAAATTGCAGTTTCAGTGCAGCTTCAAATGGCTCAACACGATCCCAGCCAAGGAATAAGGGTCTTATGTAGCAAAACGATTGGTCATTTTCTAAAAATAATACAAATTTATATACTTTTTAACCACAAATGCTTATCTGGCACTGCTCTGCGATTCTCCACGCATTATGTAATCATGTAGGAAAGGTCACACGTGATGTAGGCGAAAGTTAGTGGTCGGGCAAAAAAAAACGTTCTCCAACTTAAAAATCGTTATTTCACCTTTTTCTGTAGTCTTTGCACGTTTGCTAGACACTAGATCAGTACCTTCGCCTATGTCACAATTTTAGCATTTACGTGTACTCTCTCTTTTGAGTGTCATGGCAAAGCATGCTGGGAAATAGAAACCCTAGCCCAGTTTCAGTTAAACTTACATATGTCTAAATTAAAAGAAACAAGTTGCATAAAACTCAAAATATTAAAACAATTCAGATTATTTAAAATGTGTCAGTTTAGGCAACTCAAAAGAAAAAGAACTAAATACTCAAAGTTAATTTGATTGAACTAATTTGTTTAATTTAAGTTTACCCTACTGAAACCAATTAATTATGTATTGAGTAATGTATTTAAATAGTTGTTTGGGGTCAGTAAGATTTTTTGGTAACACTTTATTTCAAAGGTTCACTGTGGACATTAAAGGGTTAGTTTACCCAAAAATGAAAATTATGTCATTAATGACTCACCCTCATGTCGTCCAAACCCGTAAGACCTCCGTTCATCTTTAGAACACAGTTTAAGATATTTTAGATTTAGTCCGAGAGCTTTCTGTCCCTCCATTGAAAGTGTTTGTACGGTAGACTGTCCATGTCCAGAAAGGTAATAAAAACATCATCAAAGTAGTCCATGTGACATCAGTGGGTCAGTTAGAAGTTTTTGAAGCATCGAAAATACATTTTGGTCCAAAAATAACAAAAACTACGACTTTATTCAGCATTGTATTCTCTTCCAGAATCCTTTCCATTGAAATTATTCCATTGAATTGATTCCATTGAAGTGATTCCATTGAATCCTTTCATCTGTCGGTGTTGGTAATGCACTTTTACGTCGTTGTTTTTGGCGATTAGGACATCCACGACATGCACGCTTACACACTATTTTAAAAAATATAGCAATACCAAAATACAAACTATGTAGAATAGCTTGAATACAGTGTGCGTCTCCCTCACTGTAAACGAAGCTCAGGCGCACCGGATAACACATCAGCAGCGTCTTACATCAGCAGCGTCACTGCGGAGTCGTGAACCCGGATTGACAACAGACCCGGAAGAGAATACAATTCTGAATTAAGTCGTAGTTTTTGTTATTTTTGGACCAAAATGTATTTTCAATGCTTCAAAAACTTCTAACTAACCCACTGATGTCACATGGACTACTTTGATGATGTTTTTATTACCTTTCTGGACATGGACAGTCTACCGTACAAACACTTTCAATGGAGGGACAGAAAGCTCTCGGACTAAATCTAAAATATCTTAAACTGTGTTCCGAAGATGAACGGAGGTCTTACGGGTTTGGACGACATGAGGGTGAGTCATTAATGACATAATTTTCATTTTTGGGTGAACTAACCCTTTAAGAATATTATAAGTAACTTTGCAACTACATGTCAACTACCAGTCATCAAAGTATTAGTAGACTGTCTGCTTAATATCTGCTATACATATTTACATATACATATATTTTTACAGTGGCAAAAAAAAAACTGAAATGTGTCATAGATTTCAAGGGGTTCAGTCAACAAAACATTACAGCCCTGCTCTAATTAAAGCTGCTTTTTAATTCCAGCTCTAATTATCTTCATCTCTCCTTCATCTAGTTGTGTTTTGATATTGAACATTACTACATCTGCAGGGGGCTGATCTGGGTCAGTTCCCCTGTTCCCTCTCACTGACCCCAGAGCTCTGCAGAGGAGCCCAGGTTCATTTATGAACTTGGTGAGGAGATGCCAGTGAGCCAGAAAGTCACTTGGAGTCATTTTCAGCCCAAGCCTAATTACAAGTCCATCGTCTCTAAACCATTCCTCTTTCATAGCCTACTCTAATAAATATTAACAAATGAATTAGAGCTAATGTTTTTGAATTAAGTGTCTGTGACCAGCCGTCATTAATAAGAACTCTAGAGCGCTTCACTCATGAGCTCATTACTGAATAACTCCTAATTTATTGCAATTTTCTTCCCTCTAATGGTTTCTTAAATGCCATTAAAAAGAAGTATGCATGCTTTCTATTGAAAACAGCCACAGACCAGCCTGTAAAAAAAAGATGTGGAAATAAACAGAAAATTTGCTCAGACACTCCGCTGAGAGATCACCTAATCCGGACCAGCCTGCCAAAGGCCATCAGTAATTTCTCAAATGAATGCGCTCTAGTTTTGGTGCTGTGGGTGGCATTGGGATGGGGTGGTCTTGGTCTTAACAGTGTTACAAGTAGCGGTTGATTGGCATTATGATTCAGACTTCTAGAGTAGGGTTTTTCAGTGGGGGCTATATATATATATATATATATATATATATATATATATATACACACACACACATACTACACATCTACTAGAGCTGCGCGATTCTGGATAAAATGAGAATCATGATTTTTTGGTTTGAAATAGAGATCACAATACTTACACAATTCTGAATACACTGCTATACAAAATAACATGTAATTTACTAGAGCTTTTGACAAAATGTTAATTGCTGGACTCTAATTGCTGGGAAAGTATGTTTCATTAATTTGAATGGATTAAAAAAATGGATTTGAATTAATTCAATGATTCATTAATTAATACTTGTTTTATTACTGGATGAATCAGTGTTTTTGAACAAATCTTTTGAATGAATGATTCAATGACAAATACATTTTTTTATAGTCACTTGTGTCACCTTGCCAAAAAAAACAAAAACAGCAACTTGTCGCCTGGCCACCTAGTAGCGTGAGATTTAATTGATACAACTGTTATTTAAAGTGCCAAGTTAGTTTCAAATGGTGGTTTGTGCTATTTTGATCTTTATCGTAGGCATCAGTGTTTATATCTTAACTTATCTCAGTACTTTTGTGATCATTTAAATATTTGTAACACAGAAATAACTACTGAGTGGTTCAAAACTGCTCTCTCTGACTCAGCGAGGCAACACAAACACAGATTTGAATGGTCCTGTATGATTGTGTCAAAGGTTTAATAGACATTGTCATTAATAAATAAGATTGTGTGGGTGTTTGAATCGAGATTGCGATCTTTTTACGATTAATCGTGCAGCTCTAACATATATATATATATATATATATATATATATATATATATATATAAATATACATACATACATATACAGTATTTCACAGAAGTGTGTAAACCCCACACATTTTTGTAAATATTTTAATATATCTTTTTATGTGACAACACTGAAGTGAAGAATGACACTTTGCTACAATGTAAAGTAGTGGGTGTACAGCTTGTATAAAAGTGTAAATTTGCTGTCCCCTCAAAATATCTCAACACACAGCCATTAATGTCTAAACTGCTGGCCACAAAAGTGAGTACACCACTAAGTGAAAATGTCCAAATTGGGCCCAAAGTGTCAATATTTTGTGTGGCCATTATTATTTTCCAGCACTGCCTTAACCCTCTTGGGCATGGAGTTCACCAGAGCTTCACGGGTTGCCACTGGAGTCCTCTTCCACTCCTTCATGACAACATCACGGAGCTGGTGGATGTTAGAGACCATGCGCTCCTCCACCTTCCATTTGAGGATGCCCCACAGATGCTCAATAGGGTTTAGGTCTGGAGACATGTTTGGCCAGTCCATCACCTTTACCCTCAGCTTTTTTAGCAAGGCAGTGGTCGTCTTGGAGGTGTGTTTGGGGTCATTATCATGTTGGAATATTGCCCTGCGCCCAGTCTCCAAAGGGAAGCGATCATGCTCTGCTTATTCATGGTTCCCTCAATGAACTGTAGCTCCCCAGTGCCAGCAGCAGTCATGCAGCCCCAGACCATGACACTCCTACCACCATGCTTGACTGTAGGCAAGACACACTTGTCTTTGTACTCCTCATCTGGTTGCCGTCACACACGCTTGACACCATCAAATAAGTTTATCTTGGTCTCATCAGACCACAGGACATGGTTACAGTAATCCATGTCCTTAGTCTGCTTGTCTTCAGCAAACTGTTTGCGGGCTTCCTTGTGCATCATCTTTAGAATAGGCTTCCTTCTGGGACAAAAGCCATGCAGACCAATTTGATGCAGTGTGTGGCGTATGGCCTAAGCACTGACAGGCTGACCCCCCCACCCCTTCAACCTCTGCAGCAATGCTGGCAGCACTCATACGTCTATTTTCCAAACACAACCTCTGGATATGACGCTGAGCACGTGCACTTAACTTCTTTGGTCGACCATGGCAAGGCCTGTTCTGAGTGAAGCCTGTCCTGAGTGGAACCTGTCCTGTTAGACCACTGTATTGTCTTGGCCACTGTGCTGCAGCTCAGTTTGAGATGCCATGTTGAACTTCCAGTGATCAGTATGAGAGAGTGAGAGCGATAACACCAAATTTAACACACCTGCTACCCATTCACACCTGACACCTTGTAACACGAGTCACATGACACCGGGGAGAGAAAATGGCTAATTGCGCCCAATTTGGACATTTTCACTTAGGGGTGTACTCACTTTTGTGGCCAGTGGTTTAGACATTAATAGTTGTGTGTCGAGTTATTTTGAGGGGACGTTAAATTTACACAAGCTGTACACTCACTACTTTACATTGTAGCAAAGTGTCATTTCTTCGGTGTTGTCACATGAAAAGATATAATAAAATATTTACAAAAATGTGAGGGGTGTACTCACTTCTGTGAGATACTGTATTTTATGACATAAAAACATAAAAAAACATATTGTGACGTATTTCCAAGTGAAACGGAATATTGAATAGAGGGCAGAGTTTTACTTCAGCGCTCCTCCTCTCCATCTTTCGCTCATAGCAGACTAACGGTTGCAGGGGAGTGGTTTAAGCGATTTCAACCCAAGCCGTCAAACTGATGTCATTAGAGAAGAGGCACCGTTGCAGAGGGGAGGAGCATTTTCAGATTTTGATTAAATATTACGAAGCCAAACTATTTTTTTGTGTGGATTGACTTGCACGGATGAATTGTTCACTACAAAACTAGCACTTTGAGCTAACAAAATAAATAAGGTCAATTTTGATTTCATGTGTACTTTAATAGCTAGCACTAAATGAAGTCTGATCCTTACAGCAGACCTCAAAATATAGATAATAATCTCCAGGCCTCAATCTTTGTGACGGTCAAATAACTTTTACCCTGTTCTTGCTCAGATTTTTTTCTATTTACAGTAAACACTCTCACAACATCTAAAGGCTCATCTAATTTTGAAGGCTGTGCTGGACTACATCTCAATTCCTGCTGTAAACCAAGTCTTATTTAGGAAAAATACAAAAACAAAGTCACTATGATTGTCTATGAATCCATTCCACGAAGAAGGACCAACACACGATGCCTGAAGCTACAGTGTTTCTAACAACTGCATGTCAAATTTCATGAAAAATGAATGCAAACTTCACACACTGCTCTAGCCAATTTTGACAGATCTCATTTATCATAGCTGGCATTTCAAAGTTGCTTTTTTTAAGCAATGCTAGAGAGAAAATCCAACAGTTATTGTTTCAGTAATCCCCACCAGGGCTTCAGAAATTCAGACTGAAAAAGAAGGGGGAAAAAAAGAATGTAGAAGGGGTGAGCATTTGTCCTTGCCATCACAGTCAATGCGGAAAGTTGCTTAAGATAAGTGGTGGGAGGAAAAATAGCTTAGCAAGACCCACAGAACTCTGGGAAGATGAACATTCGGTTTAACCTAGCTAGAAGTCTAATTTAACTTGGTTCTATATGTTACCACAATTATTGAGGTCTGCCTACATCAATAATTATGTCCTACACTGTAAAAAAAATCCTGTTGTTTCTATGGAAAAATACCGGCAGCTGTGGTTACCAGAACAATACTGTAAAAATGACATCAAACCGTAAACATACTTACGGAGTTACATGTGAATTTTACATTTTAAATATGTATATTTAACATTGGATTTCAGTACACTGTAAAAAAAATCCCTGTAAAATTTACGGTAAAATAACATATTTCATTAACTGATATAAAGTTAATTTACCAACCTAATGAAGTACTAATATCTGTTTTGTATCTTTATAATACACTGACAATCACCAAACACAGTGGTGATAAGAGTCACATGATGAATCAAAGTTCATCACAAGCAGCTTTTCCACAAGCTGAGGAGGATAATACTAACATATAGAAGGTGCACACAGTGTCATTCACACACACACTAAACACCATCATGGTTTAGATGTAACATAAAACCCTAATGTACATAACTGATTAGAAGAAACAGAGTTATTTCAACAAAAATATATCAAATGTGAAGTGTCACGCAGGGAATTGTGGGAATGTCAATTTAAGGTTTTTCACTGTAAATTTTACAATGAATTGTTATTTTTCACTTTCAAAAACTGTGAATTTAACGGTATTTTACCGTAAAATTACATTAAATGTATGTTAGATCTATTACAGTTATTCACCGTATATGGTACGGAAACTTTCTGTAAACCAATTAACAGTTTTTCACCGCAGCATTTTTATAGTCTTTTACTGTTAAAATCACAGTACTTTTTTACAGTGTACAATAGACAGACAGAGAGACAGATAGATAGATAGACAGACAGATGTGGGCCTAGTTTATTTATAAGGCACAAGCTACCGTCATTCCCTCTTCACAAAGTAAGCAATGATTACCTGATGTGACCCAGGGTGACCATAGATCTCACATTACAGGCATGCCCTGTGTATACAAGCACATGGATGTATATAAACACACACACTGACAATGTAAGTGATGGGCTGAGAGCTCACCGTAGTAGCCAGTTTGTCACAAGTGACATCTTCATTCTGCTGCCGAGCACGAGAGCCAAGAGCTTCCCTGGTCTCTCATCCATGAAGATGCAGTTTTCTTCTAAGTTGTTGACTTAATTTGCAGACTTGTCTTCTTTTGAAGACAGATGAGCAGTTCTCTACAGCTTCTTCAACAAACACTGGAAAATCTAAATATATGTGGATATTTGTAGGCAGTGTGAAAATTCAGTTTGTTCTTTGATTTAGTTTTTGATGTTTCCTATAAAAGTCTGCATCTGCCTCAAAGTAAATAAATAAAAAACTAATGGTGAGATATAGCTAAAAAAAAGGTCACAATGTGAGATATAAAGTCACAATTCTGAGAAATGAAGTTGCAACTGTGAGAAATAAAGTGGCAACTATGAAATAGAACAGCAATTATGAGAAATACATTTGAGAGCTCTAAAAGTCACACTCTGATATATTCTAAATATATAAAGTATGAGGATTCCATAGTTTTTAACCTTTACTGTACTGTGTTCTTTGTGCTAATGAATCAATCAAATGTTAGTGTGTGTATCAGGTTAGTGCAGCATGTGGTTCAGTAAAATAGAAATGTAGAGTGAGTTTTAACACAGGTCTACGGAATTTCCTCTTTATTACTAATAAACTAAATGCGTTTTAAATGCACAATAACCAGTATGGCTGGGACAATACAGTGATGCATAGCGAATCGAGAAATTATTCTGGATCGATTCTGATATTTTCCGTATGTATTGATTCTCTCTCAAATTTGATTCTGAGCTTAGTTTTCAACAGCAGATAGAACTGTGTGCAGCCGTACTCTGCTTCCTTCCAATTCCTTATTGAACTTTCTATAAAATAATCATTCATAAAGTTCGAAAAGGTTGAAGCGAATTACAAGGGTGTTTGCAGTGGGCTGTTTACATTAATCTCACGTCATAAAAGCATTCTGAGGTGCAAATACATCGTCTGCCGAATGCACGAGTGCTCTTCTTCGTAAACATTTGAGCATGCGGTTAAAAAAAATAGCCTAGAGCACCATCTGCTGTTAAAAACTAAGCTCAGAATCGATTTGCGATTGCATTTGGAAAATATCAGAAACGATGCACGAATCGCAATGCATTGTCCCAGCCCTGATAAGCAGGTATATTAAAAAAATTGCAATTGTTTAAATCTCATACAATCTTATATTTAATTCATTGAATATTGCTTGTTCCACAGATTTTATTCATGAATGTAATTGTTTTCACCATGAACAGATTTATGCTGATTCTAAGCAATTTGAATGAAAACATTTTTAAAATATGATTATTTAAATAAATTCAAATAGATGCAAATATAGTTAAAAATAAACTATGCAATTAGTTTTTGAGTGCAGAAGTCATACGTTTCATTTATGTATGACTGACAAATATGCATCACATTAAGGTCATTACTTGGTTTATGTTATTCAAATGGACGGAAGTTTTATAAGCACTTCAAATACATAAATCTTACATCCAGGCAGCCTAAATATTTTTTTGAGTGTGGGAGAATAATCCTATTTATAAATCTAACCGGTTCGCAGAGGCCACCACAAATCAACTTTTGTTCCAACAAAGAAAAAACTTCCCTCGCTCACTATATGGAAATGTATCCAAACTGTTGTCGTAGAGTAATACAGAATCATAAACGAGTTATTTATCATTTTGCAAGGCCGCATTCACAAAGCTTTACCCGCCTTTGCAAAATTGCTGTGGCGACATCAGCATCATAATGAATACCAATAACTCTCTTCCCCTCTGTGATGAATATTACACCAAATTAATCTTCTTAAGGCGGCTCTCAATTACAGAACCGCATCACCCAAACAATGATTAATATGAACCTATTAGTATGAGCTGAGGTTCAGGATTATTAATGGAGGCTTTGCAGTAAAAAAAGAAGTTTGGCTCACTCTGCAGCTGCAGTTTCATGCCGTGGCAGGATGGGCTCCTCCAGCTGGGCAGTCTGGAGCAGGGCACCCCCTGGGGGACTGGAGGGCCAATTACAGAAGATAATGATTCATCACTGGTCCTAATAGAGCCCCCTCTCCTCCTGGTGACTAATTAGGAGAGTATGGCTCTCAGGGTGGAGGGAGCTGGGGATGAAGGGTATAAGCGGAGCACAAGGCCAAATTTGGGATGATTGCATGGAGGATGGCCGATCCCTCCTGGGCGGCGCATGCGAACTCTCTATTACAGGACATAATTGATATTTTCATGAAAAATTAATGGCGTCTGAACGGCGACAGCTTCTTCATTTTTGCCAGCAGATGAATGAGTACAAGGGAAGGAACAAAACAGGGCAGATGAACAAAGATCCATCAAGGGTCTGCGTCCTTTGAAACCGCAGCAAGAGGGATCACCTTCCTCTGTACTAAAAACTCCAAGTTTGTGGACGTTAAGAGGTTTTCTTGTTACTATGGAGACAGAGTGGTTGGGATAGCATATCAATGTAGTAGACGGCAGATTTGAGAGAGAGATTTTGCAGAATTTGATATGTTAACATTGCAATGGCTTATTATCACAAGCTTTTTTTTATGAAAATACGGTATGTTATATGAAACGCAGATGTGTTAATATTTTAAAACATTTTTGTAAGATTATACACTTACAAAAATAAACCATGGTATTAGCATATTTTTTTTTAGAAATGGACCATATTCTTTGAAGTGCGTATCATGTAAATACCACAGTACATGAGCACGGTAATCTTCAGTACTATATAAAATTTATCAGTTTCCACAAAAAACTCTTTTCAACATTGATAATGAAAAGAAATGTTTCTTGAGCAGCAAATCAGCATTTCTGAAGGATCATGTGACACTGAAGACTGGAGTAATGGTGCTGAAAATTCAGCTTTTCCATCACAGGAATAAATGACATATTATATATATATATATATATATATATATATATATATATATATATATATATATATATATATATATATATATATATATATATAGTTGAGTGCAAAAGTTTACATACCCCTTGCAGAATCTGTAAAAATGTGAATAATTTTAACAAGATAAGAGGGATCATACAAAATGTTACTTTTTTATTTAGTACTGTCCTGAGTAAGATATTTACATAACATATTACATATGATGTTTACATATAATCCACAAGATAAAACAATAGCTGAATTTATTAAAATAACCCCATTCAAAAGTTTGAACATTTGATTCTTAATACTGTGTGTGGTTACCTGGATGATCCATGACTGTTTTTTTGTTTGTTTTGTGATGGTTGTTCATGAGTCTCTTGTTTGTCCTGAGCAGTTAAACTGAGCTCTGTTCTTCAGAAAAATCCTCCAGCTCCTGCAGATTCATCAGATTTCAAGCATCTTTGCATGTTTGAACACTTTCCAGCAGTTACTGTATGATTCTCAGATCAATCTTTTCACACTGAAGACAATTGAGGGACTCAAACACAACTATTAAAAAAGGTTCAAACATTCACTGATGCTCCAGAAGGAAACATGATGCATTAAGAATCAGGGTTTGAAAACTTTTTGAATTTGAATATCAAGGTAAAATGTACTTAATTTGTTTTCCAGGAAATGTGTAAATATCTTCTGTTGCTTCTGAAGGGAAGTACTAAATGAAAAAATCTGATATTTAAACAAAATAAGAAAAATTTGAACAACTTCATCCTGTTCAAAAGTTTTCACCCCCCGACTCTTAATGCATTGTGTTTCCTTCTGGAGCATCAGTGAATGTTTGAACCTTTTTTAATAGTTGAGTTTGAGTCCCTCAATTGTCCTCAGTGTGAAAAAATGAATCTCAAAATCATTCAGTCACTGCCGGAAAGGGTTCAAATATGCAAAAAAATGCTTGAAAACTTAAGATTCTGCAAAACCTGGAGGATTTTTCTGAAGAACAGAGCTCAGTTTAACTGCTCAGGACAAACAAGAGACTCATGAACAACCATCACTTAGATCATCCAGGTAACCACACACAGTATTAAGAATCAAATATGTAAACTTTTAAACGGGGTAATTTTTATAAATTCAGCAATTTATTTTTTTTGTCTTGTGGATTATATGTAAATCTTTTATGTAAAATATCTTACTCAGGACAGTACTAAATAAAAAGTAACATGCATTTTTGTATGATTTTCAAAGATTCTGCAAGAGGTATGTAAACTTTTGAGCTCAACTGTAACCCTATATATATATAACCCTATAACCCTATAACCCTATATATATATATATATATATATATATATATATATATATATATATATATATATATATATATATATATATATATATATATATTAGTGCAATACTGAATAAAAAAGACTGATTAGGGCTGTGGATTGATTGATTGATTGATTGATTGATTGATTGATTGATTGATTGATTGATTGATTGATTGTGAGTACTCACAAGAAATATTTGTAAAAAATAAACATTTACACACTGAATCCAGAAAAATAATGTAGAATCACCATAAATGATTTATATTTTTAACAAATATTTGCTTAAAGGGGTCTTGTTAGTAGTATTTATGGCCAAATAGTGTGAACATATAAACGCTAGCCACAGAAAGAGGAAAAAAATTAGCATAGCAAGAAGCAACGTAATATCAGTTTGCAGAAATGCCGCCATAGGCCCATATTTCCAATGTGCCTGGAATGATTAAATCAGTGATGCCATTCTCCTCCCTTCTAAAAGTACACTTATAACTTTATCCACTTCAAGGACACACAATTGGATTATGATACCAGCAAGAAATGTGGTAATAGAGGCCAAGGAGAAAAAAACATTTGTTAAAAAAAAAATCCTCATTATAGAGTGTATTCTAAATGGATCTAAATTACAAAGGGACTAAAGAGAATAGTCTGAAAAGTGAGATTGGAAGCAACACTTTAAGTGAGCCAGTGAGTAAAGTGACAGCGATTCCAATCACACCAGATGCATAAAAGCACAGTGTATAAAATAGCGATACTAATCAAATCCATCCAAGTCACAGAGAAATGGCACTTAAATGGCATTTTTAAAACATGGAGCACTGCCATTATACATAAACGCTGATTTAGTTCACCACAGTCGTAACTAAACACCCCCCCCCCCGACCTCAAACTGAGCATACATTAGAGACCGTCTTCCTCTTCCACTCTCGCCCACTCAAAACAAAACAAAAAACCCCTCCAATTTAAAACTTAACATTTCCATGATGAGTTGAATGTGTTCTGCTGCTCATTTCAGCAATATTACAGTCTTGTTTAATGTCAGCCTCTGAATCTCCCTGGAGAGACTGAATGTGCTTTACACAGGATTTTTTTAAGAATGATTTGCATTTGATCTCTCACTGGAAAGTCAAACAGCCAAAAACATTTGCAGCTGGAGCGCAATTCTCAGTTAGTTAACATTTGCAGAACTGAGGTAGCAGAATAATAACTCAAAACAATGGCGCAGAGTGAATGGTGAAATTGCTCAGGGTCTCTCTTTGAAGCCGTCACTAGTCCAGAGCCGCTATAGCCAATTGCCTTCCTAAACTCTCGCCTCCCCTAGATTGTTGTGAAGGGTTTTGCAAAGTGATACACTCAGGAATTAAAGAAGGAGAAGGAGAAAACAATCTCAAACTTTGGCTAATTTATCTAATGCTTCAATTACCTTCAGGAACTAATTTTGCCTCTTCAATCATTTACTTAGAGAGATACTTCATGGTATAATTCATATGGAATAATTATATTGCCAAGCTTTTACGTGACAGTAATGTGGAGTTGGAGTGATGGGGACATCTTCCAGTCAGGGCACTGAGAACAAACATGTTCCCAGCAGGTCTAGTTAAAGCTGTGAAAATTGAGCTTAAGTTGTTATCATATTGCAAATAAGTGCAATAAGGTGCCCAAGATAGATGACTGTAAGTTAAGCAGGATCCAATTGTAAACAAAGCAATAATTTACCATACAGAGAATGCAGCAAAAAAAAAAAAAAAAAGAGCCTCAGGCTGCAGATAGGAAACGCTTGATTGGTTTAAAATATACATTTGGTATTCCAGTCTCACATAGAGACATGGAAAATAAACAAACACACTTGGATTGTCTCTCAAGGAGGTCTAATAATAATACCTGGAGAGAGGTATCCGTTAGCATTCATATTCATCTCAATCGTACTCGCTCAGCTGGCACAATCTGTCATCTGTGCTCATCCTACAGACATCATGTTTTGAGCCAATCACCTGAGCTCTAGGAAAATGGCTTCATGCCTGCTGATTGGTAGGCAGAGAGAGAGAGAGAGAGAGAGAGAGAAAGAGAGAGAGGTACATCCATGCTTTTTATGTGCTGTCTAAAAAACAAAGCACTGGTAAAACATTTTTATACTTCATAATAATATTTTTGAAAACATTATCCAAAAAGATCATCTATATAGATATCTAATCATTGTTATTTTAGTATAATTTAGATATAATTAGTTTTAAATTAAATAAAGTAAAAAAAAAATTATGTGTATATTTTCTGTTTTCTTTGTAATCTTAGCTCATTTATTCATTTTGTTGTGTTTTTGTCATTGTTATTAGTTACCTTTTTTTATATGTCTGTAGTTTTTTTATACACTTTTAATTTTAGTTATTTTAGTTCATAAAGTTAAAACTAAATGAACTAAATAAAGGTTTTAGTTTTAGTTTACATTAGTATAATAACACTATAACATTATATATATATAATATATATATACACACATATTACATATTATATACAGTGGGTACAGAAAGTATTCAGACCCCCTTAAATTTTTCACTCTTTGTTATATTGCAGCCATTTGCTAAAATCATTTAAGTTCATTTTTTTTCCTCATTAATGTACACACAGCACCCCATATTGACAGAAAAACACAGAATTGTTGACATTTTTGCAGATTTATTAAAAAAGAAAAACTGAAATATCACATGGTCCTAAGTATTCAGACCCTTTGCTCAGTATTTAGTAGAAGCACCCTTTTGATCTAATACAGCCATTTTTGGGAAAGATGCAATAAGTTTTTCACACCTGGATTTGGGGATCTTCTGCCATTCCTCCTTGTAGATCCTCTCCAGATCTGTCAGGTTGGATGGTAGATGTTGGTGGACAGCCATTTTTAGGTCTCTCCAGAGATGCTCAATTGGGTTTAAGTCAGGGCTCTGGCTGGGCCATTCAAGAACAGTCACGGAGTTGTTGGGAAGCCACTCCTTCGTTATTTTAGCTGTGTGCTCAGGGTCATTGTCTTGTTGGAAGGTAAACCTTCGGCCCAGTCTGAGGTCCTGAGCACTCTGGAGAAGGTTTTCATCCAGGATATCCCTGTACTTGGCCGCATTCATCTTTCCCTCGATTGCAACCAGTCGTCCTGTCCCTGCAGCTGAAAAACACCCCCACAGCATGATGCTGCCCCCACCATGCTTCACTGTTGGGACTCTATTGGACAGATGATGAGCAGTGCCTGGTTTTCTCCACACATACTGCTTAGAATTGAGGCCAAAAAGTTCTATCTTGGTCTCATCAGACCAGAGAATCTTATTTCTCACCATCTTGGAGTCCTTCAGTTGTTTTTTTTTAGCAAACTCCATGCGGGCTTTCATGTGTCTTGAACTGAGAAGAGGCTTCCATCGGGCCACTCTGCCATAAAGCCCCGACTGGTGGAGGGCTGCAGTGATGGTTGACTTTCTACAACTTTCTCCCATCTCCCGACTGCATCTCTGGAGCTCAGCCACAGTGATCTTTGGTTTCTTCTTTACCTCTCTCACCAAGGCTCTTCTCCCCCGATAGCTCAGTTTGGCCAGCTCTAGGAAGGGTTCTGGTCATCCCAAACGTCTTCTGTTTAAGGTTTATGGAGGCCACTGTGCTTTTAGGAACCTTAAGTGCAGCAGAACCTTTTTTGTAACCTTGGCCAGATCTGTGCCTTGCCACAATTCTGTCTCTGAGCTCTTCAGGCAGTTCCTTTGACCTCATGATTCTCATTTGCTCTGACATGCACTGTGAGCTGTAAGGTCTTATATAGACAGGTGTGTGGCTTTCCTAATCAAGTCCAATCAGTATAATCAAACACAGCTGGACTCAAATGAAGGTGTAGAACCATCTCAAGGATGATCAGAAGAAATGGACAGCACCTGAGTTAAATATGAGTGTCACAACAAAGGCTCTGAATACTTAGGACCATGTGATATTTCAGTTTTTCTTTTTTAATAAATCTGCAAAAATGTCAACAATTGTGTGTTTTTCTGTCAATATGGGGTGCTGTGTGTACATTAATGAGGAAAAAAATGAACTTAAATGATTTTAGCAAATGGCTGCAATATAACAAAGAGTGAAAAATGTAAGGGGGTCTGAATACTTTCCGTACCCACTGTGTGTATATATATATATATATATATATATATATATATATATATATATATATATATATATATATATATATATATATATATATATATATATATATACACACATACAGTGCTCAGCGTAAATGAGTACACCCCCTTTGAAAAGTAACATTTTAAACAATATCTCAATGAACACACAATCAATTTCCAAAATGTTGACAAGACTAAGTTTTATATAACATCTGTTTAACTTATAACATGAAAGTAAGGATAACAATATAACTTGGATTACACATTTTTAAGTTTTACTCAAATTAGGGTGATGCAAAAATGAGTAAACCCCACTGAAAGTCTCTGGAGCAAAGCTAAATTTTAGACTATAAATGTCTAATTCAACAAGAATTCAACCACAGGTTAGTCTAATTATTCATTACACAGGTGTCCAGCAAACAGTTGACTATAAAAGGGTGTTAAAACCCCTTCCCATTTCATGCTGTCAGCAATGGCACCACATGGAAGAGAAATGTCACAAAACCCAAGAAATAAAATAATTTCCTTACACCAGAAGGGTGAAGGCTACAAGAAGATCAGCAAAGCTTTACTTATCAGTTAGAATACTGTCGCAAAATTGGTACAAAAATTTAAAAAAAGATGGAACTGCAATCATCTCTCAGAGACGTCCAGGTCGTCCACGGAAGTTAACACCTCAACAGGAGCGTCTTCTGATGAGAAGGGTTGAAGAAAATCGGCATGCAAGTTCACTGCAGTTATATAAAGAAGTAGAAAGCCAAACTGGGCTCATTATTTCCCATGACACAATACGGCGTACACTGCTGTCCATGAAAGAAGCCTCTCCTAAAGCACAGGCACAAAAAAGCCCACCTAGAGTTTGCCAGGGCCCATGCTGACAAGAAGACTACTGGGACTCTGAACTCTGGAGTGATGAGACCAAGATAAATGTTTCTGGAACTGATGGCTTCAAAACTGCATGGTGTCGCAAAGGTGAGGAATACAAAGAAAAATGCATGGTGCCTACAGTGAAACATGGATGTGGCAGTGTCCTTATGTGGGGCTGCATGAGTGCAGCACGGGTGCATTTCATTAATGGCATCATAAATTCACAGATGTACTGCTATATACTGAAAGAGAAGATGCTACCATCACTCTGTGCCCTTGGTCGTCGTGCACTTTTCCAACATGACCATGATCCTAAACACATTTCTGAAGAAGAACAGGGTGAAAGTGATTGTGGCTCCTGATCTGAACCCAATCGAACACTGATGGGAAATTCTGAAGTTGAGCATCACTCTCCATCCAGCATCCAGTCTCTGAAAGAGGTCGTTCTTGAAGAATGGAAAAAGATAGATGTTTCTTGTTCGTTTCATGCCTAGAAGACTTGTTGCTGTCATTAAAAATCATGGAGGCCATACAAAGTACTAGATGTAGTAGCTTTTGTTGTAAATATATATATATATTATATATATATATATATATATATTATATATATATATATATATATATATATATATATATATATATATATATATATATATATATTTGGCTCCAAAAATGTATAAATTTTACTAGTAGTCCACTGTATGAAGAATTTTTAAGAATATATATACTAACAGATTTGGAACGTGCATGATTTTGAGCACTTTTGTAAACAAGTTCCTCCTATGATCCTCCTAAATTTGTTATACAATGTAACTGAAATGTGAAAAAAAGGTATTAATTGCTGTCAGCATCCTTAACTTTGGATCAATTTGGTTTTAGTACTGTTAAAATTTCACCACTTTAGATCAAAGGGTGAAAAATTTCACCACTCTGGATCAAAGTATGAAAAATTCTCAAGAGCCCACCAAAACACACAATGGAGCAAATGAACGAAAATCCTAACCTTGCAACTAGCCTATATTCTGAAGTGTTCAGCCAGTGACTTTGATGGTATTTCACAACATCATCAGAGAAAAGGTGGAGGAGAGGTCTCTCTTCATCCACAATGCCACACTTCTTCACCTCCAATATAACAGTCATACCTCAAGACCAACACCATAAAGGACAACGGCAGTTGCAAAACCTTAGATACAGCAAAGATACATTCTCCTAGTCTATTCATACAGTATAGTGCCACAAGGACCGAGGAATTATTGCCACAATAAAATTCTGTGCCATATCACAGCGTTATTTCATTCCATATAATTAGGAGCAGGGAAGAAACATTCCTCATGCAGGAGCAGAAAATAATGTCTCTCTCTTTCCAGTTGATGAGATTTGCTTCTTATTAAGGGCAGTTTATGCTTCCACCGCTGAAAGGCATGAAGCACAGAACAATAAAGAAACATAATAGAAGAGGAGGATTACTGGAGTTTCTTTCCTTCCCTTCGCCCCCTATCTAGTGTTAGGTGTCTGAGTGCTATTGACCAGAGTTTATTAACTTCTGTAAGAGAAGGGAAGAAGAAATAACCTCAGGTAAAACCCAGGATTTATCTTCCTTTACAGAGTTTTTGTTACTGTCATAAAGTCCCTATGCTGCGTTCCCTAATCGGGTTTCTTTTGAAGCTAGAAAACAGTTCCTATTGCCTGAGCAATAGTTCAGGACTTTGGTAAATTAAATTCAAGAGCAGTGTCACTAACACAAATGTACCAAAAATATATAGTATTATGTTTTTTGGATATATATAAACACTGTATGCAAGAAGTCTTTTTGAAAGAAGTCTCTTTTGCTCACCAAGGCTACATTTATTTGATCAAAAATACAGTCAAAACAGTAATATTGTGAAATATTATTACAACTTTAATAAACTGTTTAAAATGTAATTTATTCCTGTGATGGCAAAGCTGAATTTTCAGCATCATTACTCCAGTCTTCAGTGTCACATGATCCTTCAGAAATCATTCTAATATGCTGATTTGCTTCTCAAGAAACATTTATTATTATTATCAGTGTTGATGTTAAATGCTTAAAGGGTAAGTTTACCCAAAAATGAAATTTCTGTCAATAATTACTCACCCTTATGTCATTCCAAACCCATAAGACCTTCGTTCATCTTTGGAACACAAATTAAGATATTTTTGATTAAATTCGATGGCTCAGCAAGGCCTGCATTGACAGCAATGGTATTTCCTCTCTCAAGATCCATAAAGGTACTAAAAACATATTTAAATCAGTTCATGTGAGTTCTTTCTTAATATTATAAAGTGACAAGAATATTTTTTGTGCGCAAAAAAAAAAAAAGCGTTATGAAACTTTTTAGTCGAATCAGTGATTCGGATTTCGTATCAAACTGCTGAGATCACGTGACTTTGGCGCTTCGATCCACTGATTTGATTCGTAAAGCTCCGTAGCTTCAAGAAACAGTGTTATGAAATCGGCCATCACTAGATATTGTTAAAAAGACATTATTTTAAAAATTTTCTCATCACATTATAATATTAAGGTAGAACCAAAGTACTCACATGAACTGATTTAAATATGTATATAGTACCTTTATGGATCTTGAGAGAGGAAGTAGCCTACCATTGTTGTCTATGCAGGACTCACTGAGCCATCGAATTTAATTAAAAATATCTTAATTTGTGTTCCGAAGATGAACGAAGGTCTTACAGGTGTAGAACGACATGAGCGTGAGTAATTAATGGCATTATTTATTTTTTTTGGGGTGAACTAACCCTTTAAAGGTGCAGTGTGTAAATTTTAGCAGCATCTAGTGGTGAGGTTTGCGAACTACAACCAACAGCAGCTCACCCCTACCTTTCACGTGACTTGAGAAGCTACGGTGGCCGTCTGGCTGACACAAGTCAAAGATGCCATCGTCTGAGACAGCAGAGAGTATGTTAGCCATTCAAGCAATGAGATTCCTTCTTTAACAAAGAACGGTCTCTGCATCTAATAAACCAGATGACTACTACTACTACCTCTTTTTTGTGCGTATTCAATGTAGTGACGATGCAAGCTGCCTCTAAAAACACAAACGATTTAGAAGAACAACAACATAGTGATGGAACGTGCTCTGTAGCATTTGACCGTTTAGGGCTGCTGTAGAAACATGCCAGTGCATAATGCCGACTTGACATGGAGTTCTTTATAAACCACTGAAAACATAGTTATGTATATTATATTGCATTTCTGTCAATAGATCCTCCCAAAATGTACACATTGCACCTTTAAACAATCAACCAGTCAATCAATCCTGTTTGCTGCAAATTCACAAACAATATTCCAGTCACAATATTTGTTAGACCACATTACCAGTAATACAGTGCAGCTCCGCACATCCATCATGCAGGGAACATGAGGGCTCAACTTGCCCCCGGTAGTGGAGCACAGATGGACGGATTGATCCTGGCCTCTGGAAACAGGATCATCTACCTCCCACTGCTAATTGCTGATAGCCAGCAAAGTAATGAGTGATGAATTCCTGCCTTCAAGATTGTGCTGATTAAGCTGTTCTGGAGCGTTGCAGAGGCAAGATGATAACTCATGACCGCCTTGCTCTAGCTGACAGGTGTTTGAGCCGCCGTAGTCCACATACATCTATCATGGATATAAAACACATTCAAGAATAAGTTGCTGCTATTTATATGTGTGCGTCTTTGAGCAGAGGCATTTATTGTGGGCTACATTTTGTCCCCAATGCCAAAAACTCTACCTACCTGACAGCCATTCACTTCTGTTTGAGATGTGAGGTCAAAGGTTAAAGATGCAAGCACTCCTATGAGACAAAAAAACAGGCTGTATGATTGAGTTTGCATTCTAGAGGACCAGAGGGTGCATCTCTAATTTGAATGGGAAACAGGAAGTCAGAGAAATTTATCTCCCTGTCATCTTCAATCCACCCTGGCACTACGTTCTGCCCCTCTGCGATGGCAGCAGGGGGGAAATAAAACAACAACAGTTATTAATGAGGTGTTGTGCCAAGTGAGCCCATGCATGCATGCATTTCCGATAGCAAATCCACTTCCTTAATGGCATACACAATTACTTCAAGAGGCATTAATATACTGAACGTGAGCGCGAGCTTCACTTTAGCATTTCTAAAGTGGAGAAAGCTTTTGGCTAGTGTGAGTGTCGTCTTAAGAGCTCCTTGGCTGATTAGAGAGCATGCTTTAACTGTTCTGAAAATATCACCATAAAATTTCTAAATGTCCTCACAGAAGTATATGTTTGCGAGCAAGAAATTGTCTGAAGGCTGAACGAGAACGAGAGCCAAATCAAGCCTGAGCTAATTGCTGTAACGCAATCCTTAAAGTGTGACAGAATATATATTAATCTGCTTGATGAGAGTTCATTAATCAAGATCAGCATCGAAAGCCATTTTCCTCTCAGTGGAAATATGCAAATAGACTCTAATTTAAATACACACCACAAAGCTAAAAGAAATGGACTTAATTTTCTAGCCAGTGCATAAAGAATGACCGGTGACCGCGGTTCTAAATTGAGACACCAGCCGAGAATGATTGCTATATAGCTCAACCCATATGTGCATGAAGTCCACAGCATGTGCACATCCAGGCGGTGAAATCCACCTCAAAGGGAAGCTGTGAGATGAGGAATTATCCTCACCAAAGCCTGCTGAACACCACCAAAAGTATGAGAGTCTCTCACTCAGCCAGAACAAATATTAGTAGAGCTAAGTAATAATATTAGCAAATATAGTCGGATGTGCTTTAGTCCCATGTGTACCTACAGCCTTAATTGTCTACAAAGCTTTTAAGATTACATTTTAGAACCTTCTAGAGTCAGAGAATGTGACAAAGAGGTGTTAAAGCATGCCAAGTGCCTTTGACTGGTGGTCATCCTTTCTACTGGTTTTGCACTTGAATGGGTTGAAAATCATAATCACGGAATGTCATAGTTATTGAGCAAATGCTTTTTTTGTGTATTATCAAAGTCCCTTTAAGACAAGTCATTTCACTCGGCGGCCATCTTTGAAACGCCTCTCGGGCATCCTGGGCATCATGCAATCTCTTTGAATGGGGAAACATCAAATTCTCCAAAACTGTTCGCCAAACTTACGATTAAATTTCATATTTGAAATCACCAATGAAATCTAACAACAACCGGCTCATAAATTTAGTTTCTAAATGTTCGAATCATGACAAAAAAATTTTTTAGGCTGGATCAAGCTAATGCGCATGCCCAGACTTAAATGTGCGTCTCTTCGGAGGCGCGCGTCTGACTGTTTCTATAGAAACCAGCAATTCTAACGGCCGCTGAAGTGATGACTTAGACAGTTGGAGATTGGCTCTTATTTAGAAGGCGGGACTTATTCCACCATATTGCACATTACACTTTCTCCCATTCAAAACTATACGAGTGACACGTCTTGTGTTATTCTATAGTCTTTGGTATTATCTATCCATCTATCTATATCTATATCTATATTATATATATATATATATATATATATATATATATATATATATATATATATATATTAGGGCTGCAACGATTTATCGCGATTAAACCACACGTGATTTGGCAAAGGCTGGTCAGAGAGCTGTACAGCTCTGTGATCAGTAGTAAATGCTTCTCCATCTGAAAGCCAGGGGGCACTCTTGTGCAGAAACTCTAAATATGCCCTGCCGCAGAAGAAGATTACACACTTCATATAGCTGTAGCTGAATAAACAGAAGACTGAAAGACTTTGATTGATTAAAGATGACTAATAAACACACGACTGCCTTATTCTGTGTAAGAAGCCACATCTCACAGAAGGATGCTCAGCTGGCGTTAGGAAGTGAGTTTGGAGTAAAAACATGTTGTCTTTTGTTGGACAAGATGTTAATAAATGCTTCTCATGTCTGGAAATGTGTTTGACGCGTGTTGCTTTTTCAAATGTACATTATAAGCGACTCAAACTCGCAGTGCTTCCAGATGGATTAGCATTTGGAGCCATACTTTATTGACAAGCTGCGCATAAAAAAACCCAAAACAAATCGCAGCCTTTGCAATTTCATAATCGCACTAAGAATCTCATTTAAGCGATAATTGCGTTTAGGTTCAATGTTAGAGACTCTCAATGGGGAATTGGTTGGAAATGCTTGCAAGTTCAGTGCTCAACAGTTCTCGGCATACAGTGTCTTGCCATTGAGAAGTTTTACTGAAATCCCACTCTGCAGTGACCAAGCCTCTTGTCAGGAGAAAGGATCAAAAAGCTAGACTAACCTTTGCTGAAGTTCATGTTGTGCGGACAGAGGAGAACTGGCCCAAAACTCGCTTTAGTGATAAGAGCAAGATAAATTTATTTGGGTCCAATGGGAAACGTTATGTTCAGCATCAAACTGGGGAAAAGACTAGACCCAAAGTGCATTAAGAAGTCAGTGAAAGGTGGAAGTGTCATGAATTAGGGGATGTTTTCTGCAGCAGAAGTTGGACCTACATGGCAGGGTGAATGCAAATGTTTATCAGAACTTTCTTCAGTTTATCTTTCCTTTCCTGTGAGCATCTCCCAATCAGCCTGCAATTATCATGAAAGACAATGTCCTCGTCACAATGCAACATGGGTAAAGCAGTTCCTTGAAGCTAAGAACACTGTAATAATAAAATGTCCAATGGCCAATGACCTGATTGAAAATCTCTGGAAAATCCATGGCGACAAAGTTATGGCTAAGAAAACCACTACAAGTACTGAACTGTGGAAGAGACTGGAAGAAGAGTGGACTAAGATTACACCAGTGCAGTGTGAGAAACGAGTGATGTTCTGTGACTGCAGATGTGCTGACTTCATTCAAAGCAAGGAAAAAATCAAGTGTTAAAAAATTATCTAATTTTGATCTGTACTGTATGTATATATAAAATTTCTATTCGTTTTACCTTTACTTTTTTGTAATTGATAACCTTGCAATGATCATAGTAAATCACCAATCCTTCATGTAAACAGCTTTAATTTCAGTGTTTATTTGAGGGTGTCAAATCAGAACATGTTTTTGCTGCTCTAGCAAGTCTTAGCAAAATGTAATCAACCAGCTCATTTTGAATCATAATATAATCCCTAAACCTCAGCGCTCGTGCACCTAAAGGCTCTGCTGCCGACGCTGAATAATAAGAGGTCTCCAATATGTGATCATACTTCGAACATGGACCCCCACCCCAGCAACTGCACACCATCATGCTCAGGGTTCATTTCCTCTTTCAGAAAATAAATCTCAAGGACAATAGCTGCCATTAATTCACTTATTTACTGAGCGGGAAAAGCTAATCAAATTCTGAAGCAGCTATCCGTCCTTCATGCATTTGGCTCTCAAATTAACCTCTCAGTGGCCCTTTCTGTGACTGAAGAAATGCTGATATGCAGCATGCCCTCCTGGAGGCATCCCTCCACCGAGAAATACAAGGGTTGGTTTAACCTGATGACTTCAGCTTGAAATTGGTAGACAGATGAATGCCACTTGACTTGGTGCGACTTCAGTCCAATATTACAAAAAAAAAACCCTGAAAATGCAAACGTGCACTCTAGAAATGTAAGAGTCATGTTCACCACAATAAGTCCCTACTTTAATTAGTTTCCAGTGTCAACATTTATCAACATGCTTTTCAGTGTAATCCTCCATTGATTGAAACACCCTTCAAGTACTCTTGAGTCATTGCCATTAGCTCGGAATTAGTCTCAATTTCATATATCCATCCATCTATCACAATAAACCCAAATTAACAACATTGGGTAGTTGATATCCCAACATTTATCCTATGCCACAGAACAGAAATGGTGTAAGCGCCTTTGGTTACAACAGGAATGTAAGTCCATGCAGTTCCACCAAACCTCAGAAACATGAAAGGCCACATATAACATTATTCTAAGCCTCCTCTATCAACTTCTAACTACAGAAGCTTCTCTGAGACCTGATGCACAGGAACTTCAGAGGACTGAAACTCTTTCCTCTACGCAGGCCGAGAGAAATAGCCAGGGTGGAAATTACATCCTCACCACCCCCTGCCAAGTGCATTTTCATATTTCCATCCCCTTATCATACACCTTTGAAAGCCAGGAGAGTATGGGGGCCAGTTGTAGACTTTGCAGATGTCTGTTTGATGCCTTCATAGCAGACGTCCTAAAATGGATACCAAATGAGTCAAGAAAACCTTCAACGCTAGGTGTCCAAGGACCAATTTTGGAAGGCTGATGAACGAGGACAACCTAGGGGAAGGGAGTATGTTTGGCTTGAGACAGAGTAAGAAAACACACCACACCATTTCTTTGATATCCATAGACTGTCAGAAGCACTGAGCGTATTAGTCCTCTTGGGGGGGCTATTTTATCCCCTTCAAAATAGGATATGAAAAGAAGCTTCAATGCTGGAACTTTTCTTTTGATAACTTGACTGTGGTTCTTATCTTGGCGAGCACAGTTGCCTCCAATCTGACCCTTGGGGTATCATCATTTCTCACAAACAAGACCTCCAGTGATCTGTAACCAAAGACAGGCATGTCACTGTTCAATTTTAACCTTCAAACAAAGTTTAGCCATATTGTGTTCCTGACCCATACAAATGCACCTTGCTACTGAACCCAAATGATATGAACGCAATAAAAGAGCTTACCATTTCAGAAGGTGGCTGGGTTCAATTCTCAGATGTGGTGCAACAAGGCTGCAAGTTTGTATAATGTTTCTCTTCTTTCTCTACCAGTGAAACTGTACATTCAGTGAATCAACTCGTTGTTACGCATAAAGGTACCCTTGGCCATGCTACACCCAGATAACAATTAAGTAAACTTTCTGGGAGCAAAATAAGGATAAAAATGTGTGCTGTAGCAGTGCATAATCCACATGTTCTCGTAGAAATAATAAAAATTGTTCCCATCCAGTCCCTATTTATTAAATCTAGACAAACAAACATAAAAATGAGGCATCTCATAGCATAAGCATACAGTTATGACAAATGTACCTTCTCATCATGAGGCAATGGATTACAAACAATAAAAGTGATTAACTATTGGAAATTACCCAACAAAATGTGTATGTAAACATTGCAATATAACTTGATATTGTACAGGCTCATGAATACAAAAGGAAAATCCTCATTTACACAAAATCTATAAATTAATAATATGATCACCTCTTGAACTTTGGGACTTACTGCTTAGAATAAATCACACAGATTGGGAAGGAACTTAAAATCTCCAAGTCTGTGCGGCTGAGACAGGAAAAGAAGTCCAAATATGGTCATGGCAAATGGAATCACTAAAAGCTACATTGGGTAAGACATACTACAAATTATAAAGATTACATGAGCTTAGACAGAGACGCAAAATAAGAGAGAAAGTCAGTGACGTAGAAAGAGGAAAAAAACTTCAATGATGTAAATGCCATCTTGTGACATTGTTTAGCATTCGCACTACTTGCCCTCAGGAAGCATGTCTGCTGGCACGGGAATATACTTAACATGGGGGACACGTACTTGAACCCCCCTATCTGCTAACCCCTTTGCTCTCTCTCTCTCTCTTTCTCCTGCTTCACCAGCTCTGGGGCGAGCGATGGGCTACGAAAGATTAATGCATCTTCAATGGCATGTGTGAAATCAAATTAGTGTATAGTCATCCTCGTGTGAACCAGACTTGCCTTTTTCTAACCATTGTATAGGATGGTGTTAATTATTTGCAGATACATACAATTAATTGTATTTTTCCATATAAGAAACAAGACACTGATGATTCCCCCACAACAATAAGCTTTTTCAATGAAGGGGGACGATTCTAATTCTATCATCTGATAGAGTCTCAATATCTCATATTCTCTGTAATCAAATAGTCAGTTATGAGGAGAAATGATGTTGTCATGCATTTTCCATTTCCTCATATAGACCGAGCACATGGGCTCCGACAACGCCTCCCTTTCTCATTTCGACGGAGCTCAGATTACATCACAGGGAGAGGTGCGAAGGCGCCACTCATAACAATGTCACATTGCATTAAGTCTGCCATGCCACTTGTGGGCCTCAATCAAATTTTAGCTCACTCTACCTATCTGCAACTACAATTGGATTTGCTCAAAGACGACGGGGATTATGGCTACTTCTGTGTATATATATTCCACTTTCTTCAATCTAGCATTTGATCATGCGATCAAGCTCTTGGGGAATAAGCTGCTTCAGATAGCTTTGGTGCGTAATAACCTATGGGGATTGAAGATGGAGTGAATGGCAAGGGCAGGGTGTTCAAATACAGGCAATATTACAGGGACAAGTCCCACAGTGAAACACTGGAAGTAGACGATGATCCTTGTTATTGAGGGAAGTCACGCTTCTTCGGATACGGGTCAGCGGGGTCAGACCTAAGTGTATAAGGGAATGTGTGCGCTATATTTGTGTAGATGGTATACCCAAGGTACTGGAAACAAGCATGAAATCTGTTTTGAGAGGAGACAAACAATCCTGTGCTACCGGCCAAACTGCAAAGCTCAACTCTGTGTGCTCTCTGAATTAAGGTATGATTATTCAGGACTGGCTTCTGGCTAACCAATAACATTGGTGATCTTAGAGAATTTTTTTCACCCCAGAGGTGCATTCAAAATGATTGGGTTGACAAGTTCACATCGACGAAAGCAGATAAATGTACCTACTCTTCTGGCAAATAATGTAGCTTGCTTTAAAAAACTCCTCCACAGAAGTTTGTATGCAAACATGGTATACTTTGCATTACTTGTATTTTCTGTCTTATGGGATACTAGGAGAGCCACCTGAAAATAAAGGAAAAAATCAAGTATAAGCAATTGGCAAATTCTTTTAAAACTGCAAAGTTTTAAATTATAAATGATTAATGTATTATTGTATTTTTAAATTTAACTTTTAAAAAAAGCAGTTTTAGTCATTTAAAACAGTTTATTTAATACAGTACTTAAATGTAACAATAGATGTTAATTTTGACAAATAAACAGACAATTAAAACAAGATATTAAATATATCAAGAAATATGTCAATTTTTTATTGTTACTTTTAACTTAATTTCAAAACACCAATAAAATAGTACTGTAACTTTGATAAGTGTTTTTTTGTTTGAAAATTTATTTACGTTTCTTTTTTTAAAATTATACCTTTATTTTTACAGTAAATGGTAGTAGTCCGTAATAATGTCTCATTAAAATGTAATCTCATTAAACCTGAGACTAGCAATGGACATGGATAACATCAGGCTCCCTAAATATCCATTACTGAAAATTTACTGTTTCTTGCACACATATACTGCACTATCCTTGTCAAGTCACCGCCATGCCGCAGTTACACGTAACACAAGACTGGTTGAATGGCCAAAAATGGCATCTGTGACAATTACAAAGTGCTGCAGTACAGTACTATGCAGAGCAGAGTTAGATGGAGAGAAGGCAGGTGATCAGTCTTAAGCTTGCCTGTAGAGAGTTACCACATGGTAGACTAACAAAGACAGATTAGCATCCTGAAGGTATGGCGTTAAGCTAGAGATCCTTGACGTGACTTACTGCAGCTAACGTTCTGTAGGGTTAAAGAAATCAAACTATGTCTTGGGGAAGACATCAATCTTTGGCAGTGTTAAAAAACTCTAAATGTCTTAGGTACGTTTACAGCACAACAATATGCTTAAAACGGAGAAGTTTTTCCTTTGAGTTTTCGCGTACAGACGGCAAAACGATCCCCACTCCTATGAATACGTGAAAACGACTTAAAAACGCTGTATTCTGCTGGCAGGCCATTAGATGGCGATGAAACACTATAGACCAGCGGTTCCCAAACTGGGGTACTTGTACCCCTGGGGGTACGTGAGGTGACAAAAGGAGGTATGCGAACAAAATGCTGAGTAGTTCATTTAATTCTACCTTAAAATAATATTAAAATCGAGCATGTATTTCTAAATGCCAAAATGTCGTAAATCCAGTACATTTAATCAAATTACCTCATCATTTGCAGTCAAAAACGACTGTATCCACAGAAGCAGCATGGATATGATAGATTGCGTGCCGAATGTGCTGCCTTAAATCGTGCTAAATTACTGCCGTTCTCGACAATGCACCTTTGTAAAAGTGGGGATTTAGCACTTACTCGCATAAAGGACAAATATAGACACTGATATCGATTTAAGACTCGAACTTTCTTCGATACAAAAACATACCTTGTGTGAGTTCTTGTATTTAATATTGATAACGAGCAAGAATGCAATTGTTCCCAAATATCCACATGACTGCAAACGTGACATTATTATACAACAGGTCAAAAAATAAAACGTACATTTTAAACACAGTAGTAGTCTGTTTACTGTTTTTTGCAATGAAATAATAGTTTTACCGAAAACCACAACAGAACTACAACACACATCTGTGTTTCGTGAACAATTCTGTGGCTTTGAACGAATCGTGAGAGTCAATGATTCAATGATTCATTCACAGCCACATGCTTCGTTACTGAATGAATGACTCGATGACTCACTCATAAAAACAGTGACTTGCTGCCACCTGCTGGTGGTTTTAGTTTAATATTTAAAAGTTTTACTTAGTTTTACCATCATTGCATATTTCTTTATTGAACATTTTTTATTTAAAACATTATTTATTTTGTAAAATTATTTATAAAGCTTAAAAAAAGCACTAGAAAATCAATTTAGGGGGCAAATATTGTCCCTTAATGGAAAAGGTGTGACTGCAGTCGAAATGGAAGAGAGGGGGTACGCAGAAGGTACTCCAAGCAAAAAAGTTTTGGAACCACTGCTATAGACTGAACATGTAATACGCATGTGCATGACATCGTTTTCACAGAGACCGTTTACAAAAACGTGCACTTTGAAACCCGTTTTCAAAAGTTTGCGTTTTCAGGCCAGCCAAACAGTCGTTTTCATGTAAATGAACGGCCAAAACGCATAAAAAGTTTTCCATTTTTAGTAGAAAACGGTGTTGTGTAAACAGCCCCTTGATTAGAAGCGATGGAAGATGATCCAATTTTGATGTCAAATGCTAATATAATGTCTCATTTGTAAGATACATCACGATGGTGAAAAAGCACCGCACAGACTGGATTGTGTTTGAAAAGAGCAGTGTTTGCAAAGCTAAACTCTAAAATCGTTATCGAGTGCCCTCTCCTTGAAGGGTGAGTAATGCTTGAGATGCAGGATGTTTCCTCTTCTGCCAAGCTTTTCAGCAGAGCGCACATCCCTCATAGGAGGTTCTCTTTACCGTATTGACTGGGGATAAGTTTGTCACTGGATCCGGATTAAAGTCTTAGGCCTATCAGTAAAATGGAGGAGAAAGGAGGGGTGGAGGAGGGAGGGCAGAGGTTTGTTTACCTATATTGGCTGCTGTGTACTGAAGGAAAGTGGTGGATGAGAGAAGGAAAAAGTAGGACTCCTGTTCCAATGTCACCTCCAGATTGGACATCTCAGCCGAGACAGATAACACACACGGCGCTCTTAATTAATCATCAGCGCCATATCGATGTGTCAATAAGCCCTCACTTGTCAGCTCACCAGCCGCCCTCCATTAAACCTGGAAGCCCTGGAGTTCTAATTTAGCTTCTCCTGCGATGCTCCGTGGCTGTCTGAAAGCAGTGCGGCATCCTACGGCACGTCACTCACGCGAAGCTCTCAGGCACTTTTATGCTCCTCAGGACTAAAATGTTGAAGGACAAAAGCCTCCTTTCCACTTCACATGCCTCTCATTTATCCCTTTATGTGGAGGGAAAAAAGCTTTCAATGAGAACCAAAACAGTGGTGTTTACTTTCAAACCTTGTGGTAGGATGCAGATATGCAGTCAATATAATGTTCGCAGTGGACAACAGTGTCACTTTACCTTTGTCGCCGACGTTCTCACGTTTAATCCACTTCAAATCCTATTAGAAAAGAGATGGAGCCTGTTTGGCCCGAATGCAGATCAAACGTTACCTATGTCTCTGTTCTCACCAAATGCAAATGTTGTTCTACCCCCGAAACCGAATGAATAGTAAATGAACGAAACATACCGGCAGAGTTTGCAGGCAGATTACCTGCCCAAAGACCTGAGCCTAATTATTATTCATGTTTACAAACTTTCATCTCCTGAGGACAGCCCAGCCCGCGATGGCGCATCCATAATGAGCAAACAGACCACGCTCTTCATGTGGATCTGGACATGCATTTATTCATGTAGCCCACACACACACATATTCACTTACAAAACACACAGCGCTCGTAGTGTCTCAGGGGACCAGACATTTATGAAGACGCCAGTTCGATGGCATTATGGCAGCATTACACATTCTTGGCTGCAGCTTCCCCCCGATACGACCGGTGTCTCGTCCCACTCCTGCAATTGCTTAAGAAGGCCTGTCTCCACAAGCCTCGTGGGAGATGCAGGAAGAGGCTTTGGCCGTCACGGTCTTGCGCGGCATCCCGGCACCGAGAGGCTCTCGTAGATTCTCGAGCCATATGGACGATGCCGAGAAGTGTGTGTGCATTTCTGCAAGCGTACGGTGAGGCAGGCTACAGAATACAAGAATGAAAACCCTAAGGATGAGACAGCGAAAGCTATTCCTCTGGCTGCAGGTTCTCAGTGGGCTATTGATTGAGTATGCTGAGACCCCGGGGCAGACTATTTTTCCTCTAGATCCCTTTTCGTGTGTGCGCTTGTGTATTTGCCAGATAAAATCTTCCATAAACCATTTTCAAACTCCTCTCATTAACCTCGTGCCACGGCGGATGTGGTTTATAGCGCTCAGGCTTTGAAACGAAGGGCTGTAATTCCAGACTAACATGTTTCAAAGGCAGATTTCACATACAGCGTAGCTTCCAGCTCTTATATATGAATTTCTTGCAGTTAAATTGAGTAAATCATAAGTCAATGACTGCAAAATGTAAGAGGTTCTATAAAGTAAAGATCAGTGTGTTGCATTTGATTTGTCTTTTCTGAAGTTAGGCACTTCAACTCCATTATGAAGCAATAAATCATTCTGAGTACACTAGATTATAAAGTATAAAAAGTGAAAGAATCACACGGAGGTCTGTGGATATCGATATTTTTCAGAATTAGAAGGTTAACATTAATAAAGTTCATATATATACGGAGCTCATTTCTAACATGCACCCACTTAACTTTTCACATTTTGTCCTCTCATCTGAAGTATGTCAGTTTTGCTCTTTTCTTCTATGAGTTTGCCCATCTACTTGGGTCTATGGGTAAAAAAAAAAAAAAAAAGAGACAGATTATTCATGGTAGAGGGTCTGAGTAAAGTTACAGCCCCCAACCACAATCCCACTCACCTTGGGTACATGCTGCAGGTCGTGACACTCAAGGGTGCTTCAAGGGTTCTGTGGATGATAAACTGTAGAACCATTAACCCCACAAAAGATCATCTGCAAGAAACATGTGCAAAATTGACCGTTCCCAAAGACCCGCCTTCTTTAGTTACTGTTGCTATGTCCGCTCTCAAACCACACATCATGATCTCACACAGTGAAAAATACATTGCGGAGCAAAGACTGACAACCAAGTCTCAAATTTTGAAATTTTTAAAGAAATTTAAACATTAAATACTGTTTTGTTTCTCTTTAATGTGAAGTGACAGATTGCTGTTGCACCTCAGTCCAAGCGGCTCGTGAACCAATCATCTCTTCCTACTAGTTAATTTATAGCATCAAATAAACTTGAATGAACATCAGAAGGAATGTTGTTTCATCTGCGGAAAGATGTAAGTACACACAATTTTTCAAGTTCAAGTCCACCAATGTTAAAGGGATAGCTCAACCAAATATGAAAATTCTGTCATAATTTACTCACCCTCGAGTTGTTCCAAACCTGAATAAATTTCTTTGTTCTGCTGTACACAAAGGAAGATATCTGGAAGAATGTTTGTAACCAAGCAGATCTCACCACCCATTGACTACCACAGTAGGAAAAAAAAATACTATGGCAGTCAATGGGTGGTGAGATCTGCTTGGTTACAAATAGAGTTGGGTCGATAGACGATGTTGACAGACATGATGATGAGCTAGCATCGTGATTCTACATGATTCAAACTAAACCACTGACAATCAAATGGAGGACCATACCTCTGCATGTTTCCATCCAGACCGGTACCGACAGAACGGTAGCACTATTTTACTGTTTCTAGTTGAAGTGAGCACAGCATTAAAACAGCGGTATGGATCACACCACAAGCACTCAGGATCGTTTGTAGTATTGATATTTCAGCATTCTAGTAGTTTTATGTAAAGCGAAATGTGCTTCATTCAAGCTCTTCCAGCTCCATGCGTGTTATCCCAGAGTGAGAGTTTTTAATTAATTCCAATGAATTAAATCCCCCCACCCAAATGTCTTCGTCCATCGCGACTGTAGAAATCGTCTGATACCAATTTGGTAGACAACTCCCAACCCTAGTTACAAACATTCTTCCAAATATCTTTGTATAACATGTATAAAAGATGGATTGCTTTTTGTATAAACCTGTGTATCTGTCAAAACTATACATAATTAACAGTATTATACTATTATGCATTATAATATTACTCATAATATCATAATATTATTAGTTCAATGGTTGTGTATAATTGTTGAATTTCTGAAAATATTCCATTTGCCATCACACCACTGTGAACACTGTTAATGAATAGGATTAATAATACATTAGGGTGCAACTTTGTCCTTGAGCCTAAGCACTGTAGTGAGAAGAAGGGCTTGAATAACTGCAATAACAAGACTTCAACTGTAAATTTTAAAAGGGTCATGGAAAAGGATTTTCATTGCTTTTTAGATAAATGAGATAAATGTGTACTATGTACGAGTCAATATGTAGACACACTGTACACAAATGCAAAAATGGGCCACTGGGAAACTGTTACTGTATTGACGTCTGAACTGAAAGCAAATTAACAGAACACCACCCATATTTACAACAAATCAACACTTCAAATAAAATTATAGAAATTTAAATGTAAAATTCTTCATTAATTTGCAGCCATAAAACTATTGAAAGTTTTTAATTTTGAATGACATTTGGCAATTTTAGGAATCATGAACAAAAGCGACCAATCATGGAGCAGTGTATCATTTTATGCTCTGTGTACAATCTAGACATATATTGAGATGCAAAAATGGGACATTGGGACACTGTTACTGTATTGAAGTCTGAACCAAAGGCAAACAGAACACTGCTTCAAAACTAACCTAATTTTTAGTTTAATTTTAAGTTACACTTTCTTGTGCATTGATTTGCAGCCATAAAATGACTTACAGTTTTTCATTTTCAATGAAAATTGGTAATTTGAGGATTCCTGAGCAATAGCAACCAATAATTAAACACCGTTTAACTTTGCTAATGAGCAGTGACTTAAGCAGGACCAATGAAAGTGAAGACACGATGCATTTCCTGTCAGATACTGTGATCGAATGTAAGGAAGATGGAAAAGAGTATATATGATTTGTCTCTGCAATGTGTTACATATGACATTCGTATAACATAAAAAAGATGGATACTGTAGAAAAACATATCAGATATCCACAATAGTAAAAAACGTGCTCATGATAAAGCATGATGCACTCCTGCACTTTACGTGCAATCGCTTTCCATCCAGGTAATTTTTAGCAGTAGAAAACTGATTTGCTGTCAAAATGGAATGACATCTTTTTTGTAGCACCAGGACATCCAATTTGTGGTCAGATGTTCAATTTATCAGGGCGGTAGGACCAAACTGCTGGTTTGTGCTTAGCAGAAAGGTCAGAATGAGGGCAGAAAGTGGTCACATAAAACTAAATTACGATAGCAAAAACAGAGACGACGTCAAGAAAACTGATTCCTACAAAAGTCTACAATATGTTTCTTGCCATAAAAAGCATCACACCATGTCAACAAGCTCCTGCAAAAGAAGTCCTGTGGTTGATGTCCAATACAGCGTAGTTGACCTGGGAATGAATGTGTTATGACAGTTACCTTGTGTACCTGAGAGGTAGAGACTAACTAAGAATAACTGAAATGACCTCATACTGCGGTTCATCCACTCAGCTCTGAATTCACACCCCTGCCTTTGGGCTCAGGGTAAGAACACGGGCCCTCAGGGACAGAGCACCAGGTTTCAGGTAGCAAATACATAGAGCTTACTCACCTTTTCATTCACTATGGATACTGATGAAGTCTCAGGTGTTACATGGAATGGATGTCGATGTAGGATATGGTGAAAATGACATGCGATTGTTGACTCAACAACCTAGAAGTTGTCAGACAGACAGGCGAATACGGTCACGCGTCAATATAGACTCTGACAGCGGCACACGCTTTACAATCAATTGACTTTCCATGCCCTTTTGCAATAGGACAGGCAGAATTATTCGGCACATGTTCCTCCATACCATTGTGATAATGCAGGCTGCTCTCAACATTATCCAAGCCAATCCATATTTCCACCCCCTGCGCTTGTTCTGGAGACTTCTTGGCTGCCCTTCACTGAAGGAGAGGGGAAAATTGGGTCTCTCTCGGTCACGCTCTCTCTCTCTTTTCTGAAGCCAGCAGATGAGCACACCTGCAGAATGTCCCCAGAGACCTGCAGATTATGCATCCCTCCCTCCAATTTCTTGACTTCTCCTACCTTACTCTCCGGGAGAAGGACAGAGGGCATCTCCCACAGAAGGTCAACAAGAATGAGATCCGCCATGGGACGGATGCAGGAGGGGACTGCGCCGATGCATTAAAACATAAGATGGGATGCTTGAGCGAGGAACCAAAAACATTAGGGGCTGAAATGACATTTGAATTACAGAATAGGCAAATTACAGAAGATGAAATTGATGGCAACACATGTTTTATGTATTAGGTATGGCATTTTCTGTCAGATGCTTTAGAAAAGCCTCCCAGTAGGTCACCTTTGTTATTGACCTATGTAGCTATATTAAGGAAATGTTAGACATCTTTCCCCCATAAATCAAAAAATATCTGTGAATATGAGCACTTATATGTGTGTTTTTAGTTACTGCAGCCAAATTTACCTTGTGGGTTCAGGATGCACTTTTAAAATCTTCCAGGTGGCTTTGATCAAATTGTACAGCAATACAGGACTCCAAAATTTCTTCTGAACTTCATAGAGAAACTTCCAAATTCATTGCAGCAACTCTTTAGATATTTTGCCATAACAGAATTCTTTAAAAGCTGATGGGTCGAGCCTCGCACTGACGTCACTTTCCTGCCGGAATCCGCCCCCTCAACCGGACTGAGTCGCCTGTTGTATGACTGGATTTAATAGGGGAAACTGAGTACAACAAACAATTATCAGTTTAAACTAAAGGTTGGACTTGATATAGTGTTCCTTACAATGTACCAAAGATCCGGTGATCCATGGATATTGACATGCAGCCAGGAATCGTTTTTCCTGACATTTATATGTGCCTGATTTCGACACTGGGGAAATAAATTAAGCAAATTTGCCTGTGAACGCTCCAAGTCTAAATCAATGTTATATATATTGTCATATCGTCCAGCCCTAAAACTTGTGTAGTTTTTGTCAGTGTTTATTTAAAAACATCCAATTATGCAGAATTAAATATGGTAAATATTTAATTGAGTTGTTGATCTATAACAATGCAATATATAGGGTATGATTTTACCTCAAAATTCAACATAATGTCACAAAATGATGAAAACTGCAAATCCACTTTCGCTGCCTGGAGTCCAGTTGTTTCTGTGAATTGCAGCAATCCACTTGCTTCTTTTTTTCTGTGGTTTTGCGAAAAGTTCTTTCCCATTTTAGATGCGTTTTGTGTGTTTTTCACGTGTTGAGACTAAAAACCGAAACAAGATTGAAAAATGGAAAAACAAACAAGGCGACAAGGTTTTAAAGAGCACGGACTGAGAAAATGATGGGTGGAAACGTTTGCTATCTATTGGTCTGTAAAATGTTTGAGGCAGGACTTAGCAAGGTTTCAATTATCAATCTTTCAGTTACTTTAAAAGTCTGCAAAATTACTAACTCCTTATGTAGTGTTCAGTATATGCTAACTGCATGCTCATTTTTGAACCTTTCTGAATAAAAGCCTCATTTCACAAGATCAAAGTGCCTGCCTTCAAAAAATGGATTTCATTCCAGTCTGTTTTTCAGTCTCTAAAGAAAAAAGATACCCATATTGAGAGCACAGGTGTAAAAATATGGCAGGAATTACAGAATTTTTTTTTTTTTCGCTGCATCCTGCAATATGAAATGGATATAGGATTCTAAAAAATAGAAATATCATGATGAGAGATGGAGAAAGATAGAGAAGAAAGTACAGTAGATTGACCAAGATGACAATACCGCATCCATTCGTCTGAGATAGAAAAGTCTGAAAAAAGTAATAGATTCCAGTATGAGGCCTTCACATAGAGAAAATAGCAGAAAAAATGAACAAAAAATATGGCAATGGCAAAAAACAAGTAACAGAGCAGGAAAAAAATGGAGAAAGTGAAAAGGCCACACAGAACAGGTGGCAAACAGATGAACAATTCCATTAGCAGAGTTCTATATGTGCTATTTTATGCAGTTCTCTTACTGAAACAGATGTTTGTCTATATATTTACAGGCATATTATTTGGAATAGGCTTGTAACGGGGCATTATTATGGAAGATATAAGCCATAAAAAATTATATTTGGCTCACACGCTTGTATTTCTGATAAAATGGCTTCATCTATTTTAAAGAAACTTCCTGACCTCTGTAGCTCCTCAAGGGATTGAAACAATTACATCAAATTCTCCTGTAAACAAGCCTAACTGTAAGGTTGCCTGGCTTTTTTTAACCCAACAAAAGAAGTGAAGGACATGGCCGGTTGGTCTCTGAAGTGCTGCTCTGTGCTTTGTGCTCCTGTAAAGGTGCAACATCCAACTGCCGCCGCAGTAATAAGCACCATCTTTCTACCGCATTGTCGCACACCTTCACAATCTCCCCTTCTTAATTTGCTCCCCATGGAGCAGTGAATGATTTCGTCTGTTCTATCCTTTATATTAAACATTTCACCCTATTAGCTCTCAATAATCATTTTCTGCTGCCACAGACAAGGTGATTTCCCCTGGCGCATAAAAACGCAATAACATCAGCCCGGTTGCCGAGCTAATATTGCCATCATTCGTTTTTATGTGTCTCCCGCAGCCTGGGGAAAACACCTCCTAAGAACTCACTCTCTCTCTCTCTCTCTCTCTCTAGTCTTATGAGGCAAACCAAGAACACGTAGAATTTGTACCTTTCAAAAGTTGCAGAGAATCCAATTTTCTGCAACGCTAGCAAAAAGTCGCCATATGAGGGGGGGAGCATCAAGTGCCAGAAAGGGACCTAATTTTGTCCTTCCTTCACAGTACAGATAGGTAACATAATCCTGCTCTTCACACACCAAAAAGGACAGTAACCCGGAACTAAATGTCCCTTAAATAAGCTTTTGGAACGTGAGGCAAAGCTTTCAAGGAGGTTTTCACCACCACTCATAAATCCCACAATGCTTTATCTTTCGAGAGCAAATAAGTTTTTGTGTAATTGTACTGATACAATTGAATATAGCACGGGTACAATATATATATATATATATATATATATATATATATATATATATATATATATATATATATATATATATATATATATATATATATATATTCACTGTGTTTGTGTGTGTGTGTGTGTGTGTGTGTATACATACACACATATATATATATATATATATATAAAATGACAACAAATATATAATTAAATGTATATGAATATATTGTATTATAAATAAATTATCAGAATTGCAAGAATAGTTGAATAAAGTTAATACTGAGTTTAAATATAAATATTTTAAATAAAATATTGTCAGTAACTGTCTATTTTTTGCTCCACCAAAAAAAATAAAATGATAAAATCCACAGCAGAATTACCAGTAATGTCACCACGTAAAAAAAGAGAGATGTTTAGTTCCTGAATTAATCTGAAACTAACTGATTCAGTGAATCACACAAAAAGAATCACTTGAGTGAATGACTCTAAGATTCACTCTCAAAGAAAGTCACTTGATGGATGTGATATACAAACAATAATATACAAAAAATTACAAAAAGTAAGTAAATACTTTTGTATATATGTAATGTGTGTGTATATATATATATATATATATATATATATATATATATATATATATATATATATATATATATATATATATATATATATATATATATATATATATATATATATATATATATATATATATATATATATATATATATATATATATAATATATAGGGGTGTAACGGTACACAAAACTCGTACATAACGGTACATACCTCAGTTTTAAAGTCACGGTTCGGTACGGGTTCGGTACAGCAGGTGGGGTGAAAACTAAACATAAAATTGCTTTTTTTTTTCATTTTTATTAAACAGTGGTTTACTGAACAAATTATGGTTTAGTCTTTAAATATATTAAATTAAATTATAACTAAAAGTTTCTTAAGGATAAAAAAATGATCTTTGCTAATGCTATAAACTATACAGGGAGCCCTTACTTTTTTACTCGTAGTTGAAATATAATCATTTATGCACAGTATTTGTCATTTATGCACAGACATCACTAACAGGTTAAGTTAAATCTAATGAATATATAGGCTAATACAGTGCATATATTAAGGGAAAGTTAATTTCTCTGGTGAACTAACAAGCTGTGGATACTGAATGGCTTTTCTGAGGCAAATGCTATATTGCTTACAAGCTGTTTTATTGATGCCTTCCTGCGGTTAAAACACTGATTGAGCAATTATTCAAGATATTATACATTTCAGTAAGTTGTTCTGTATCTTTCAACATACCTACAGATATTCATTTAAGTTTTTTCTGTAACTAGTGAGGAAGAGATGATCGTGTTTATTCGTGCTGCAGAGCTTATTGTGACTATTGGTGGTTAATGGTGGTTAGGCTACAATGTTGCAATGTAATGCAATCGGTACACATACACTGTACTGAAAGCCCCGAAACGGTTTGGTACAAATACGTGTACCATTAAACCCCTAATATATGGAAAAAAATAAATGGATATGAATAAATGTGTTGTATTAAAAATAAGTTAAAATTGCAGAATTACGAGAATAGTTGAATAAAGTGAGTTTGTGTGTTGAAAAATACTGAGTTTAAATAAAAATATTTTAAATATAATATTGCCATTAAATGTCTATTTTTCTACACCAAAAACCACAGCAGAATTAACAGTAGTGTCATCATGCAAAACAAACAAAAAAAAAATAGAGAGAGAGAGATGTTTAGTTTCTGAATTAATCTAAAACTAACTGATGCAGCGAATGATTCAGTGAATGACTCAAAAAGCGATAGTGAATGACTCAAAGATTCACTCAAAAAGAAAGTCACTTGTCACCAGCTCTTGGCATAACTATAACCTGCAGAAAGACTCACTGAAAAATCCCCACCACTAATGCACTGACAGATCTGTCTGGAACATGCAATGGAACACAGTGATATGAACTGAGAAAAAAAAAAATGAACTCCGTTATATTGTGTTATATCATTTCTCTTGCCCTAGGAAGTGCACAAGCTATCTCCCAAAGTTTTAGAGACTCGCAAAGTCCCTGCAGCTCACAAGGGTTAATCTCTAAATCAGACAGATCTCACATCTCACAGACAGACCCTTTCTCCAATCAAAGAACTGAAACTGGTACATGCATGCTTTGAGTGAGACGAAATATGCAAAAGAAAAATCTTCTAGGTCAGATTAGCTCACTACTTTATTAGACACGCCGTGAAAGACAACATAAATATCTTTTACACAAAGGCATGCAGCATCTCTCCAACTAAGTGGTCTTAACAACACATCCTCCCTCTTTTGTTCTGGCATCTCTCGGTTTCTGCAGGGAGTGAAAAAAAAAAAAAAATCTCTCATTAGGAGCCGGTCCAGAACAATCACTCAATATCTGACTCACTGGCATCTCTGTGTTTTTGTTGATTGCAGGCAAGAGCAATCAAGAGATTCTCTCTCTGTCTCCCTCTCGCTCCTGAATAGCTGATTACTTTTTTTTTGTCAGGATTAGTGGCATCCATCTTATTCTTTATTCATGCGCTCTCATTAACACTGTGTGCTGAAAAGTGCCACTATCAAGCAGATGAACAAGGTGGCGGTGCTCTTTTCTGATAATTGTAGAGAGGAAGGGATTTTAGCCAAGCTGGAACACGCTGTGAAATCCCATAATTCTCAGTCTGCTTACTCGACGCATCCCCGGCACCTCCATCTTAATTGGAGGCAGGCTTCAGGTGCAAACTCGCCAGCGTGAGGCAAAGATGAAATCAAATTACATGTCAGAGTCCGGACAAAGTGGGAGCTGATTGAGGAGTAAATGGAGGCTAATCTCCTCTGGTGTTTTTGGAGGCGTGCTGGCTGAGTTTCTCTGAGCTTCACCACCGAAGACGAGAGGCAAGCTGAGAGCAATAAATAGAGCAGGAGGAAGTGCAGGCTGGTGTAGGATCTAATCACACAGACAGTGTGCAGTGCTAAGGTATGACGATAGTGTCCTGACGTATGTCCAAAATGAAATATTAACACATGATGTGGAATATATTTTGCAGTATGTACTGTGCACAGTATATACATTTTCTACTTCATTTGCCAAAATCTGAAGTACACAACTAGAACACAGTTCTTGGTCAGTGAAGGTCTTACTAAAAGGAACCAAAATGAACCTGTATGACATTCTTTCCTATGTGAAATGAAAAAAAAAAACAATATTATGGGAGATAAAATCCAAGTCAATGGGGTCCAATTTTATTTTATTATTTTGTGTTCCACAGAAGAAAGTAAGTCATACATGTTTGGAATGAAATGAAGGTGAACAAATGATGAAATTTTCACTTTGGATGAACTGACCCATTTATTCCATTCTTTACACTACCATTCAAGTCTGAGGTCAGTAAGATTTTTAATGTTTTTGAGTTGTTCATTTGTTTTTGTCACTTGTAAAAGTAAAAGACAGTAAAAGACTGTAAAAATGCTGCGGTGAAAAACTGTCAATTGGTTTACAAAAACATTTCCGTACTATATACGGTGAATAACTGTAATAGATCTAACGGTATGTAATTTTACGGTAAAATACCGTTAAATTCACAGTTTTTGGAAGTGAAAAATACAAATTCATTGTAAAATTTACAGTGAAAAAACGTAAATTGACATTCCCACAATTCCCTGCGTGACACTTGATATATTTTTGTTGAAATAACTCATTTTTTTCTAATCAGTTATGTATTTTAGGTTTTTATGTTACATCTAATGCTGTTAAATTAATGTTTATTGCATTTTTTAAATTTCATGCATGTTACCATGATGGTGTTTAGTGTGTGTGAATGACACTGTGTGCACCTTCTATATGTTAGTGTTGTCCTCCTCAGCTTGTTGAAAATCTGCTTGTGATGAACTTTGATTCATCATGTGACTCTTATCACCACTGTGTTTGGTGACTGTCAGTGTATTATAAAGGTACAAAACAGATATTAGTACTTCATTAGGTTGGTAAATTAACATTATATCAGTTAATGAAATACGTTATTTTACCGTAAATGTAACAGATTATTTTTTACGTTGCTACTGTATTTTTTTACTGTAAAGTTCTGGCAACCACAGCTGCCGTTTTTTAACCGTAAATTTTACTGGGATTTTTTTTTTTACAGTGTGTATTTATATGGACAAAATACAGTAGAAACAGAAATAATATTACAATTTAAAATCATTCACATTCAATTCACATTTATTTGTATAGCGCTTTTCACAATAGATGTCGTTTCCAAGCAGCTTTACAGAGAATGCAGTTTTCTATTTTAATATATTTTAAAATGTCATTTATTCTGAATTTCAGCAGTCATTTCTCTAGTCTAAAGTGTCACATGATCCTTTGGAAATTATTCCAATATGCTGATTTGTTATTATCTTCTTATTATCATCACAATTGAAAATAGTTGTGCTGCTTAACATTTTTCACTGTCCCTTTTGATCAATTTCATGTGCCCTTGCTGAATAAAATGATACATTTCTTTAAAACAACAACAACAAAAAAACAACCCTTTGATCGGTTTTGTATATTAAGGGTGTGACGAGACAGTTAGCTCACGAGACAAGACACGAGAAGTATTTTTAAGAAATCCTCAATGTTGAAATTCATCAATCTGCAGGTGCATTTGAAATGTTTTAACTAATCATCTTGTAATGAATGTCATTTCAGTTCTACATTCTGAGTATGAATTATCATATGCAGTAAAAAGACAACAGTACTCGAGCACTGTAAAAGGTTTTGCCACAAACTCAACTGACTGACCTCTTAACTGAACTCCACAAATTGATGATAGCAAAAAAAAAACAGTATAAATGAAAATAACACTTTTCTCTTAGTCTAAGAGACTAAGTGCAACCATAAAGTACTCTCTCAATATTCAAAGTGCAAATAAACCAAATTTTGCTTCAAGCTTGATACAGAGCTAAGCAATGGTGACAACTACACAAGATAATTTTCATATTGAGAAATCAGGGAGCCGCTTTTAAAATGCGGGGTATTGAAATCGTGTTTGAATGAGCGCTTGCATTTTGCTTTTGTAATTGCACGTACTCTGTGAACAGGGAGCGGCGATGTGGAGCAGGCATTCTACAAGATAAGACATTTGTCAGACGCTTAGGCTCTGTTGTGCATCGAATCCTCCGCCATGGTCTTGTCAGTCATCTCGTCATCTCTTATTCTCGTCAAGTGATCAGTGAACTCAAAGTCCTGCGACTCTGCAGCTCGTGTTGGATGAGCTGGATGGGATTGATTATCCAACTAAATTATGTTTCTATAAAAAGCAAAACGATAGTAGAGGCATAATGTAAACGTAGCAGTGGCGTATTCTATCCTAATTTCACCCTTACAAACCATATTTGTTTCTAAAATGACACCTAAATACCAATTGCTGGATTAAACAGGCTTTTTAAAGATAAATAATATAACAACTGTTTGAAATGTTTATCGTCGCATAATGCAGATGGTTTCACGCATTTTTAAAATAAAGCAGTATGCAGTTTATATAATTGCTCTACAAGGCACATTTAGCATATTTACAGACATGTGGGCAGCCACTAATTGATCGCATGCAAGACATTATGTTACTATGTTTATTGTATAACAGATGTCTTTGCTCAGGTGAGGGAGAGAATGCTAAGGCACACTAACCAAACTCACAAAAATCTCCTTAGCACAATAGATAGTTCAATTAAAGCGCTGCGCACAGCAGAATTAATGTTGCTGATTACCTGTGAGCTTGATGGGAAAGATTGCAGGCGAATGCTTATATATCAGATACCACAGACAGCACTTGAATTAGAAGCTGTAAAGTTGTTAATTAGAAACTTCGCTTTCAAGTTTGTTAATGGGCACCATATTAAACAAATCTTTGAGCAACTGTCTCTAAAGTAACTCCTTCACTAATTACTAAAGACTACAATTAGTACAACAGAAATTATCTGCTTCTAATTAGACCAGACTCCACATTATGAAACATCCCTAACATGAGAAATCCTTCAGCTCTGAAGCTATGGCAACTGGCGAGGAGAGAATTCATCTCTGCTCGTTAACTCATAATTTTTTTTTTATTACGAGTGGAGGAAAGCAGCTTGCTGCCATTTGCCTGTCATTCGAAAAAAGTCAAGTTCCTTCAGACAGTATTTACATAAACATTGTTAGTCATAGCTAATTTACCTGACTGATGCTCAGTCCTTAGAAGCGTAAAAGACTTGGCAGGTTATGTTCTCAGAACAAGAATTTAGGCTATAATATGGGTTATTATGGAAGCCCGTCTCTGCCTTAGAATAAAAAAAAATAAATGGTAATTGGGAGAAAGTTTAAAATAAACACTATCCTTTTTTTTTGTGAGATGGAAAGTTGCAATTATGCGAAATAGTCACCTCTGAGAAATATAAAGCGTAATTGCTGGATCTAAAAATCACAATTATGACATAAAACTGTATTTATGAGACGTAACGTCACAATTGTGAGATATAAATGCACAATTACAAGAAATTAAGTCATAATTATGACAAAAATCCCAGTCGAAATTATATAAAATCACAACTCTAAATTATAGACACAAATACAAGAAATAATATCACAGTTATGTATTACAAAATCATAATCATCAGACATATTTGCAGTTTATGAGAATTAACGTCACAACTGTGAAATACAGTCACAGTTATGAGAAATAAAGTTGCAATTACAGGATATAAAATAACAATTGCAACATATAAAGATGCAATTTTGAGAAATAAAGTCACAATAAAGTCAGATATAAACTCACAATTACCAAAAAAAATGGTTTCCACAGGCTATTAATGGCTTCTCCCTAAGAAACTGGTTGATGCGGAATAAACAGAGTGAATTAAAGGCAATGTATTTGCATAAACAAATGTAATCCCAAAAAATCTGCATAATCCTATATAGCATAGCCTGTTTACATAGTAAAACAGTAAAGATATCTAAATTGTTTAATATTTTGTTACAACCCCAGCAATTATCTTCAAAGCAGAGGTGCCACAGCAATTTCAGAAGCACACCAAGAGATGGCACTACTGTGACTCTCACTAACTGAACTGCAAGCACACATGCCAATCACAAATCACCATATTCTGGCACTTTCTGCGAGCCAAAGTCATATCTTCTGGGATCAGATCTTCTTTTGAGGCATTCAAAAAAGTAATGTCACAGCAATGCCCTGTTATGAATAATCAACATTAAATAAAAAAAGAGGAAAACATATCTATAGCATACACAATTTGACCTTAAGTAGATAAAAAAAAAAATTCTCATCGTTTAAGAGCAAAAAAAGACACTGATGTCCATTTTAGCAGCTGCTCAGAATCCCTAAAATGTAATACAAAGCAAATCTCTAGCACTTTTCTCCAATAATAGCAATGCAAGGATAATAGCTAAAGCAAAAAGCTTGGTTTAAACAGACTCCATTCCTATTACATTTAAATTCTCCTCCATTACTATTGGAAAGATCTGCCGTCGCAGAGAGAGAATGAATGAGTTGACGAGCCCTGAACTTTCATTAGAGCTCCAGGCTGTGAACAAAGCCGGAGACGTATCGGGTGTTATTCCTCAGTCCAGACCGGTGACATAACAGCCTGAACCCTGGCCCCATAACAATATACCAGCGTCTCATGTGCCACCTCTGCACTGCACAGAATGACCGTAGGTGGTCTGAATCGCTATAAACCTGCATCAATCTTTGTATTATGGGTTGCTGGTACAAAAATACAGCAAGAAAAGTGTGAACTGCTGTTTGTTTGAATTTCTGAAGAAAAACTTATTTTCAGCCAAACACACTCTTTTCTGCACATGCATTTACTCATAATTTCTCTCCTATTAAGTTTCCTTATCTCTGCTAAAGATTACATGGATCTACAAGGTTTGATCATTAGATAAACACGCTGCGAGTCCTCTGCTGTGTGTATCTGTGTAATGAGCGATTTCATGTTATTGTGGGATTCATAGATGATGTTCTACAATTATAATCATGATAATGAAGAGCTTTGAGTGACATATACAGGACTATCTTCCATCAAATGATGTCTGGAGCGCGAGGTTAGAATGTGAAATGTTGTTTAGGGATTTGTTGAATATTCTATAAGGTTTGCGTTAATCGTCTCACTATGACACAAATGAGCTTTGGTTTAAAATCTGGGGTGGTGTAATTAGGAGGACAGATAATTAGGACACTAATGAAACCTGAAATGGGGCACTGAGGTCTCAGACCCGCTTGTAGAAGAGGTGCGGCTCAGTCAGACGCTGTAAAATGGAGTCAGTTCTTGCAGGTTGGATTCCAAAGTAAAGAAGGCAAGTCTCATCCTGCTCACATTCCAGATCGCTCTGCTCTGTTCTGCTACCTCACGGAAAATTCCATTATGATGCAAGATATGAGGAAGAAATTCAATAAAATGGTCTTTCTCAGTGTACTTTAGACTGGATTTTGATATGCTTGACTAAAACTTACATACCTAGGGATGTGCTAATTATACAAATCCTGGCCGATACTGATAAGCCGATTATTATTCTATAATTAATATTTGTTTCATTTTTAATTTATTTAGAAACTAAAATCAATTGTTTTAAATGAATTTAGGCATCACAACATTATAATGTTCAGTAGGAAATTAATGGATATTCATTTCGAGATGTGCTAAAGATTACATTGAAATGTTATTCAATTATTAGTTTAAGGATTAACTTTAAATGAGAATTAAATGACAACAAATGCAAAAGTAAAAATAGGAGAAATGAGCATATACAATAAATTAAACAATATTGGCCAATACTGATTAATTACAATAAATTTACAACAGTTGATAACTGATGATTCAGATTTGATTTTGATGTGCTCGTATACTAAAACTTATACTGTATGTAGATGGTGTGGTAGGGATGCAATTCTGGCTGATACTGATAATAAGGTGACTTTTATTTTATATTTATGTTATGGTGGATGACCAGTAAATTGATGATATTAAAATTATATGCTATTTTGTCTAAATTATTTTAAAATAAAACATTAAAAACTAAAATCAGTCATTTTAAATGCTGCTAGTGAATTTAGGCACAGTTTGCTCTAGTCAGTTTACTGGTATTTGCGCCATTATTTAACACCGCAAAAAAGCGCCCTTGTTGTTAGATCACACGCATCTGTTTGGCTCTGCTTGTTCGCAACCCTACACGAACTTGCGTTGCTCCTGATAGACTAGAAGGCATTGGTCATTATGGAAATGATATGGCTGTGTCCGTGTTCTTTAATGTGTGCATTGTCAGTAAATAACCCCCAGAATTTTACACTTCCATCAGCAATTTTATGGGATTGCGGTCTCAAGCTAATTTGCCATGCTTAATAAAGCTGGCTCTAATAATTAAGAGAGCTCAACTTGCTGCAACTGAAGAAAACACATGCAAATAGAAAAAACACCAGCAAAATAAGAAAACGTCTCCATCAGTTTGACAACAACTGCTGCAAATACTCACAACCCAACCAAATACAGAAACACACTGCAAATTTCCTCAACCAAATACAGAAACAGAAACGCGCTGCAACCAAATACAGAAGCACACTGCAATTACTTACAATGCACATATGATCAGGATGTTAAAGTAGTAAGTATTTGCAGTGTCTTTCTGAATTTGGTTGAGTTGTGCAGCACGTTTCTGTATTTGTGACCCTGGACCACAAAACCAGTCATAAGTCGCATGGGTATATTTGTAGCAGTAGCCAACAATACAATGTATGGATCAAAATTATCGATTTTTCTTTTATGCCAAAAATCATTGGGATATTAAGTAAAGATTATGTTCCATAAAGATATTTTGTAAATTTCCTCCTGTAAATATATAAAAAAAAAATATTTTTGTGAGTGGATATGTATTGCTAAGGACTTCATTTGGACAACTATAAAGGCGATGTTCTCAATATTTATATTTTCTTTTCCAAACTAACCATGCATCAATGGAAAGCTTATTTATTCATCTTTCAGATGTAGAAAGCTGTATAAATTTTAGAAAATTGACCCTTATGGCTGGTTTTGTGAGGGTCACATTTGGTCCAGTTGTGATAATTTGCAGTGCGTTTCTGTATTTGGTTGAGTTGTTAGTATTTGCAGCACATGGGCTGTCAAAATGATAAAGATGTTTTCTTAATTTGCTGGTGTTTTTTCTATTTGCATGTGTTTTCTTCAGTTGCAGCACGTTGAGCTCTCTCGACCACCGTACTTAAGTGCTTGATCTCACGGAAATGACAACTTGATACTTGTTTGACAACTTTCGTGCTGTTCAGACAAGCAAATCTGAGATTTTATACTACGTCAAAAATACATCTGTTGCTTTGAGATTGTGTTTATCATTGGATAAATGGCTTACATTTTTCTGCATTGTACTTTCAGTTGCCAAACTTTCAAAGTTGGTTTCTGGAAATTCAAATCAAAAACACAAAGATGTACTGGCCTCAGTTCAAATGACTGATGTTGCCTGTGGTTCTTTACAACAAAGATATTTACCCCCGCAAATATTTATTCCTGCTATAAGCCCCCTTCTTGTGTCAATTATGTCGCGCCAAACTAATTTGTTCGAAGGGCCATTCGGAAGGCTTGTGTCAACATTTTCAGCTGTCACTCATCGCCCGGCTCCCTGCCTCGCTAAATGGCGGCTGCTGGTTCTGGTTCAGAGGCTTTTGTAATATCCCAGTCATTTCTTGTCATAGACACGTCTGAACTGTCTGCCTAGGGACAGGCCTCCATTTTAGAGGCAGATTGCATTAGCCATTTAAATCATCATCAGCAATGGGCCTGTCAAAGTCTCTCTCTCACTCCCAGCAAATGTCTCCACCCCTCAATACTTATTTATCGTGGAGATGTTTTAGGAAGTGCTGACGGCTATTAAAGCAGAAGGAAAATGATAACCCTGTCAATGCTGCCGTCGCCATTTTGTGCCCAAAGAAAATAAATGTATCAGTATTCCAGAACATTCTACCCACGATGAAGGCAGATAGTGGACATCTATGCACTGTAACTCATATTATGCATCACAAGACCGTTACATGTTTAAATTTACTACTATAGATCAGAGCATATGTAATTTTAAAGTGCCAGTCCAACAGAGGAGCAGGTCATTTTAGACAAGGTATGGCTGTCAGCTTTCCATCACGGCAAGCACAGAAAGCAAGCTTCTCTTATCTACTTCTGAAATGGAAAATATGCATCTCTCTCTATACATATCTTTTCCATGGTGATAAATCTAGCGTGGGAGACTGTACGTCTGCTGGCTTTGTCACTCCATTCCCAGATAAAGCACTGAGTTTGACACCACAGAAAAGAAAAAAGAAAAAAAATCGGAGGTAGATTTATAATTTATTTTTCCCGCCAGCTTTATCCAACCTTTGGCATGAAATAAATATGTTAAGCCAGGGGCTGGAGGATCATATTTTCACAGCCTCACTCTGAAGCTAATGTTTCATGCAGATAAGGAACAATTCAAAAATAGACTGGAAAAGATTAAAAACCATCAATTTAGCTAGACTGACCTTCAGAGTTTTATTCTCCATTGTATTCTGTGATGCTAAATCATTTCATTCGTCAACCAAATCTAATATTATTAAATTATTTGAGTCTGTAATGAAAAAGCTGCTACTGAGTATGACATGCTCATATGCAGGGTAAAATTATTAATGTATTTTTTTTTTTTTTTAATTTGTTAACGGTAATAAAGACAAGATAAAAAATGTGCTTCATGACAAATAATTAACACATATTATATATATATATATATATATATATATATATATATATATATATATACATATACATATATATATATATATATATATATATATATATATATATATATATATATATATATATATATATATATATATATATATATATATATATATATATATATATATATATATATATATATATATATATATATATATATATATATATATATATATATATATATATATATATATATATATATATATATATATATATATATATGTATATATATATATATTATGTGTTAATTATTTGTCATGAAGCACATTTTTTATCTTGTCTTTATTACCGTTAACAAATTAAAAAAAAAAAAAAATACATTAATAATTTTACCCTGCATATGAGCATGTCATATATATATATACACATGATAAATGTATATTGATTTCTTGAGCATCAAATCATCATATTAGAATGATTTTTGAAGGATCATGTGACACTGAAGACTGGAGTAATGATGCTGAAAATTCAGCTCTGACATCACAGGAATAAACTGCATTATAAAATATATCTTAAAATAGAAAACGGTTATTTTAACTTATTTTTAGTGTATTTTCAATCAAATAAATGCCATTTTAATGTGAATATCTGACCAAGTTTTGCCCTTGTCAACTAAAATGTTGTCTAAAATTTAAACAACCGACGTAGACTAAAAGCATATGCCATTTTAGTTAAAACGGACTAAAATTAACTCATAACTTGACAAAAAAAGGCTAAATTAAAAGTATATTTTTGCAAATAGATAAAAGCTATGGTTAAAGCAAAAAGCTCTAAAAATTAACATTGCTCAAACATGTCACAAACAACAGCTGCTGAAAGTTTGCTTCAAGCAGGCTAAAATCAAATCAAGCATCCGTATAACAATTCCAACAAGCGTTCATTTAAGATCGTATGATAATACCTCTTTTGTTCATTGACTCTTCCGTGACACACAGCTTGAGTCCCATATCCCAGCTGTGGGCTGTTAAATGTAAATGAACAAGCATACAATTTAAATGATCCTCTCAGATAAATGACACATGTAACATGTATTTTTCTGATCTTTAAAAAGCAACATATCATAGTGAACTTGTAAAGCATACTCTACACTTGGGAACAAAAATAGGTTCTTTCAGTCTTGAGTGATGTGGAGGAAAATGGGAATAGGATGGGGGAGAAAGCATGAAAAGGGGAAAAATAGACTTTGAGGGCTGATCTGGGCTCATCTCTTCTTAAATTACTGTTGAAGTAAACTTGGTTGAAGCTCTGACAGGATTAGACAGATAATCCCATAACACAGATATCGCAGAAGTCACTTCTCTAGGTCTACTGGGGTTCCTGTTAAAGCATACTATATAATCCAGTGCTCACTCCAATTGCTTCCTGGAACTAGTAATAATACCAAAAGTGGCCTTAAAAGGGAGTTTTACACACCTGGACAAGGAATGTTTCAGAAATTCTTTATGAATATCACCCAAGACTTGCTCCCGCTATGTGGTCATCTATAACAATGCTTCTTTTGAAACTGGTCCCTTTGAACCAAAGTAACTATAGCATTTCTTTTAGCCAGCCTTCACTGGAAATTATTTCTCTAGATTTTTCTTCACACCTTTCTTTTTTTCCTGTTACATTAGCACTAGTTTTATTTTAGTATCATCTCGGCTGTCTGCTGTGTTCTCATATTATGGCCACCATGGATGAGTGTGACACTATTTTGTTGTTGTCTGGTGGTCTTTTAGCATTCATGCAGTGAGGTGTTTTATCACACTTAGACCCTATAAAATCTCATCTGTGGGACTGATGCATCATTTTTCAGCTCTGTTTTAGGATCGTGGGTGAAAATAATGGGCTGGATAAGTATTCTCACAAAGCTTTTCACCATCTTGGCACCATCTATCTCAGTTTCCATACCATGTTTTGGTGGGTGTTAGGATTTGCAACGTCTATCATCTATTAACATAAAAAGCTAAACACATTCTGTTAAGAGCAGTGGCAATCAATGAAAATGCATGTTTGCACAATGTAAAGTCATGCATAAAAGGGATAGTCCGACTAAAAATGAAAGTTCTGTCATTTATTACTCACCCTCATGTCGTAAGACCTTTGTTCATCTTCGGAACACAAATGAAGATCTTTCTGTCACTTCATAGACAGCTACGCAACTGACACTTTGATGCTTCAAAAAGTTCATAAAGAGTTCGTAAAACGAATCCATATGAATTTAGCGGTTTCAAATTTTCTGAAGAGACTTGATTGCTTTATATGATGAACAGATTGAATCTAGGCTTTTATTCACATATAAACTTTCATCAACTCACACATCAGTTGTGGTAAACGGAAGCTCAAGGATGTTTGCTTGACGTATGCGAGAACCATGAGGTTCATCTTCATGTTACGCAAGAACCAATGAGGTTTGTTCTCATGCTTCAAGCAAGTGAGGTTGAGCTTATGTTTAAAATCCTAAATTCAATCTGTTCATTGTGTAAAGCAAAGTCTCTTCAGAAAATTTGGACAAATCCGCTGAATTCATATGGATTCATTTTACAATCTCTTCATTTTTGAAGCGTCAAAGTGGTAGTTGCGTAGCTGTCTATATAGAGGGACAGAAAGCTCTCAGATTTCATCAAAAAGATCTTCATTTGTGTTCCGAAGATGAACGAAAGTCTGTAAATCTGTCATTTACTCACCCTCAAGTTGCTCCAAACCTGTATGTTTTTCTTCTGCTGAACACAGAAGAATATATTTTGAAGAATGTAGGTAAATCAAACAGATGACCGTTTCCAATGACTTCTGTATTCTTTCCATTTTTTGGAAGTCAAAGGCTACCGTCAACTGTTTAGTTACCCACATTCTTCAAAATATCTTCTTCTGTGTACAGGTTCTTCCTCTACATATGAGTTTGGAACCACTTGAGAGTGAGTAAATGATGACAGAACTTTAATTTTTGAGTGAATCATCCACATATTCCCCTCACCCCGCCCAGACATGTTTTGTCTTACAGTCCAAATTAGTTTCCATTGACCCTTTTTTGCACGACACTCACAGGGTTCTGTTTAATCTAGACATGCTCGGCACCCTAATCAGAGTCTCATTATTTCTGCAGGTACCAGTGAAATGAAAAGATCTGAGAGAGTGTTATGACATTGTCAGGCATTGGCAGGTGTTGGGCACAAAAAAACAAGGTCAATCCATGAAAAGGTCTGACAAAATTTTAGAACTCCAACAAAACTTTAATTCCCTTTCTGTCCATTACTACAAAAGGAACAATAGATTAAAATGATTGACAACTTCAAAAATTACCTCTACTGATGAACAGTTTTGAGAACTAAAATATGAAATTAAATCAATATGCCTGCTTAGTTTTGTTCTTATTAAATCTCATTACATTTGTAGTCTCCTTCAATGCAATGCAGACAGATAAGCTAAATACAATTAAAGCCGTTTAAAGGTAAAATCAGTCATTTCTACAAAAATGTAATGTTTAATTCATTCACTGAACCGAATTTCAAATATGACTTTTTGAGCCATAATAATAACAAATTGTTGAACTAAAGTTCCTGTGTTTACACATTTCAGAAAAAAATCGACAGTCTACTTATAGTTTTCTCTGATTACCAAGTTGAGAAAGTATTTTAACATTGGTAAAACGGCACAAATCACCTTTAAATACTAAATACTATAGTTTTTAGCTCTCCAATGATCACTGTGGTTGATCTTGCCCGCAGTTCATAACTGGGAACATTTAAAATGCAGAAAAAAAAACAAAAAACAAAGAACGAAGAGAACCAAAAAGTATCTATTCACAAAAATAACAAGGCTTCTAGATCAAATATAGACTCTGAATATTGACTTTATGGTGTTCGAATCCTATTCTGCACTACCCTGAGTTCATGGAGAATTGCTTTCTGTCCTATCCCACAAGGCACTTGGCTTTATTACTACTTGGATCAGTTCTGGCTGTCCAGCTCCCACACTGATCAAAACTTTTCTTCTTAACTGATATGCTTTAGCTTCTAGCAGTGAAAAAGCAATAAATTCTGGATTTAATTATGCAATACACCCTAGGATGTGAAGATGCTGTTAAAATATTCTCCTTCACATGAGCGTCGAATTAAACAAGGCCCACAAATTCCTGTGGCTCTGAGCGAAGCTGCATTTCTGAGGACAGCGCTTCAACCTGCAACCTGTGTGGAGCGTGCACAGTCTCGTCCACAGAGGGCTGCACTCTGTTCTAATCAGGCCCTCCAGCTGTTCTTTCCTTGGCAAGGTTTAAGTTACCATAGTGACGGTGACGAGGGTTCCAAAGAGTTTCACAGAACACCAGGAATTTAGCTCACGGTACAGGCATGCACAAGCTCAAGGAAGGCAACTCTAAAAGTGGGTGGAGTGCTTTTGGCAAGTCGTTCTGCCTTGCATGGGGACGCCTGGTCGTCAACCCTTAAACATGCTCTGACTCCTATAAATATGTGCGCCTCTCAACGGCAGGCGGATAATCATGCAAAAATGTCTCAAAGCAAACACAACTACTTTCTCAGCAACAAAATGTGTTTTTGGAGGGCATTTTGTCAGTCTCCGCTCAAGACAGACCTTAGCAGGCAGAACAAGTAGACTTTAGGAGTTTGCTGATGGTCTGAAGCACCCGCGGTGAGCCAGGGAGTCAGTGAGATGGTACTAATGTGTTGATTGGGCCAAAAGTGAGGCTGAGAGAAAAGAGCATTTTGATGATGGCCCGCTGGGATGCCAGCCCTCCACTGTTATTACCCAGCTTTTAATTACAGCGTGTCAGGAAGAGGGGCGGAAAAGCACTGGTTTCTCATGTCTAATGAAGGGGACCGTGCACATGAGATGCTCAGGGCATTCTCGCAAAACACACGAGGCGGGATGGAAAATATATGTATTCAATGTGTTCCTCCATGAAAGAACGCAAGAAAGTATGAAAGGGCACATTACTGCACGTATACAAGCGTAAAAACTATGGAACCATTTACACCTAGATTAACATGCGTCTTTGGTGATTGAATAACGATCGGATCACGCTTGAATACATGAACAGATCGAATTGTGATCGAATCACTGAAAGCAAATTTGGTGGTGGTCTCAGTTAGATTGTGACCAAATGCGCTTTTGTTATCCGCATTTAGCTACGCAAGTAATATATACTGAGGTTGTGCTGCAAATAATCATATATGTCGCTCTGACGATTGTGCAAGCATTTTATTTAAATTCTGCACTCACGATGTAAAAAAGCAACAGACACTGCGTGCTTGTGATTTGTTCACCTGATTTAATCAACAATTTCCAATTATTTCACTGAATTACATTTAGAATCTCATTTCTTTCCCCAAAGAATTTTTTTTTTTCCTTTTTATTCAGTTTATTAAAAGGATTTGTACAGAAAAGAAAAGCAAGAAATGACAGAAAGCATTTGGAATTATCAATCAATGTTTTTAGAATTTGGTGAATTAAAAACAAACATTTCAGTTAACAAACCTCTATCCATTCACACTGGATATACCGCTACCCGACCTGAGCCTGACGGGTCCCGAAGTACTGCTGGATTGAGTCAGGTTCAGGTTAAGGTTTCATAAATAGCTTCGGATTTGGGCCAGCAACCAGGGTTGCCAGATTTTCACAACAAAACCCGCCTAATTGCTACTCAAAACTAGTCCAAAACTAGCCAAATTGCATTTCTGGGGGTCCCACAGTAAATGGAAAACCACGGACTTGGCAACACAGTCTGTAACTGAGAAAAACTATATAGGCTATTATATATGTGCAGTCTTCTGTGTTGTGGCCATAGACTGTAAAAAAAAAATATGGACGTAGTGTCTGTGACGTCACCCGTAGGTTTCTAAAGAGCATTTTTGAAACCTAAAGCCAGCCGCTGCCATCTTGGCAGAAAATGGGCAAAGAGACGGGACGTGGGTGGAGCTGAGGTGATGTGACGGCAGCAGACAAACGGCTAGTGGTGACAGCAGCGGTTGTACACCTGTCACTCAAGTAGCCACGGCCTTAATTATGCAGCACTTTAAGGCTTAATATAATTTAAACGGATGAGCTATAAAAAAATTCACCCCCCTCACAGTTGTCATGAAGGGCAAAATTAGCTGTATAGACCAAAGCCACAATTTGAACCAGGCAGTAAACATGTTTTTTTCTGCTGTAATGTCGGCCATTTTAACATGGGGCTCAATGAGATTCTGCTCTCATTTGGAGCTTGTCCCTAGCGGCCAGCCGATGAATTACAGTTTAAGTCACTTCCGGGTGGTTGCTGCTTGGTTGTGGCCTAAAGATCACGTGAGAGTGGGAGCACATTTATAATTTATATATTAACTGTTTTGCACGATCTTTCAGTCGCAACACAGTACGGCACTCAAGCCTTTAACTACGAGTGCGATAAGGCAAACAATTACTGAGGGAAAACTTATTACAGTGCCAAATGATGCAGGGAAAGCTGCACAACAAATTCTACAGAATAACAGGTGAGTTAGGGGATAACACAAAATTATACACAAGCCTCTAAAATATGCAATAATGTGTGTGTGAAGTTGCTAACTGTAAACTGTGCACAGCCTTGCGCTGTCTGCATAGCCATTTCTCTCGCGTCTCTCAGAAATCAGCTTTGTCAAGGGTAGGCTACTATAATCTATAACACTACATTTTATATTATTTGATACGTGTATGTATGTTTTAAAACATTGTATGATATGATACATTACTGAGTGCAAACTATATGAATGAAATAAAGCGCGATAGCATGTCAAACGGCATCTGTGTGTCTTTTCTACTTAGCCTAAGGTTCTTTTTAAATGTCCTAAGATATGATCTTGTCATTCAACCAATAAATAGTTCAGCGGTTATGTGCAGTGTAGGTCTAACAAATCTGTCTTGGCTTATGATAGCAAGAATACAGGTACATCTCTACAGTGACAGATTTTGGGTTTGGGTTAAAATATAACAGGTCGGGTCAAACGATCTCGGGTACGAGCCGGGTTCGGGCCTCAGTTTGTGTAAAGGTGGCTGAGGCCTGTATGCAGCATGAATTTTAGTGGGACAATTTCTGAGTCTGCATAAGTCCAAAAATGATAAATAATGTACCTTAGTCCACTAGAATAATATCTACAACATGCAATTTGCTAAAAATGAACAACAAAACAAGAGTGAAGACTGAAGAGTATCACATTTTCCCATCTTTAAAAGAGTGATTCGGTGAAACCTTGCATTTAACATTCTGGAAATACAACCTACTATAACGAAAATTCTTCCTGGAAGGTGACAAACAAATCTTATTCGTCTCTATACACACATACACACACACACACACACATGCACACACCTCCTCTCGGACAAATCACATTCAGAGTCAGCACTGAGCGAATAAAGCCTATTCATATTCCAATGGCGAAGCCTCAAATTTGCATCCAAACTGGGAATGTAAAATGTATTCTGTAAAATAATGCTACTCTTCATTGTCAATTTGCTGGGACATAAAAGTACATTAGATGGCTGCCGCATTCCAGCTTGGGCAAGTCAGAACAGACTCGGGCAACGAGGAGCTGCATTCCCATCAGCAATGGAGAGATGAACAGAGAATGCAGGATAGAGCATACATCGCCTATAAGGAACCCCCCTCCTTGCTTACAAGTTATATAAGTTATTACATTCAATCTGAAGCATCTTTGCCAAGAATTACAGGTTAATTTGTGTATAAGCAGTTTGAAGGTGAGGTGCATGGACTTGTTTTATGTGTCAGGGGATAGTGTCTAATCAAGGCTTTCAGGTCATAGTGTGCAAGAAGAAGGTTTTGTAATGAGCAGAACAGAGATCCACAATACAGCTGCATTCCTGCAAGCATGAGTCAGATGTAGGGGAAACGGGATGCATTTGAGTCTTTAAACCGATCAGTATTCTTGTTCACATGGGAGACAGAAAAGAGTAAAGGTAGAATCTGAGGTAGATCTAGCTTTCTCTGGAGTTTCACACACACACACACACACACATATACAGGGAAAGAAAGAATGAATACATTCCTGGGCGCGTTGAGACAGATTTGCCGCCTACAGGGAAGAGGCTACTGTAACCCAGCACCATTGTGTGTGTGAGTGTGTGTGTGTGTGTGTGTGTGTGTGTGTGTGTGTGTGTGTGTGTCTTTGATAGGGGTCAGAGAAGCATTACTCTGCACTGACCTGATGTTTTAAAAAGTAATACAGCCATGTATATTACACATGCGTGGTTTGTTGACCAATAGGCCATCTCTTCCCCAACTCAAGGTAACAAACTGTCACCACAGAAACATTTACACACTGATTGCAAGCAACTTTTCCTGACCCTTTTCTCTATTGGAAACATTAATTAAATAAATAAATAAAAGACATCATTAGTGTCATTAGAAAGCATTAGATTTTTTTTTCAATAAATATTGAATTTGTAATTATCAGTAGTAGTTATCAGTGTATAAGTTTTGTTAATAAAATAAAATATTTTCTTACCTGCAGATCAATAAATATATAGTGAATAAATATTAAGCCCTTGCACGATCAGTACTTTTTAATTTAATGCTTAAAGTACATTAAAAAGTACTTTTGTACTTTTACTGGAGTATTATTTTATTAGGGTACCTGTACTTTTACTCACATACTTGATTAGTGTACTTCATCCACCACTGCCAAAAGTTAAACCATAGTAGATGACAAATAAGTAGTTTTTTTTTTTTTTATTAAAAAATAAAATAAAAAATTTAGAAATAAAGCATAACGGCTTGGTTTCACAGACAGCACTTAGATTAAGCCAGGATTAGGCCTTAGTATATTTAGGACATTTAACTTTTATAAAAGTGCCTTAGAAAAAAACATAACTGGTGTGCATCTTGAGACAAAACAATATGGCACTGATATATTTTAAGATATGTCAATGCAAATCGCTTTCAGTTAAAACAGCTCAATATGCATTTTAGTCTGGGTTTAAAGGGGTATTTCACCTAAAAATGAAAATTCTCATTTATTACTCACACTCATGCCTTTCCACACCTGTAAGACCTTTGTTAATCTTCAGAACACAAATTAAGATATTTTAGTTGAAATCCGATGGCTCTGTGAGGCCTGCATAGGGAGCAATGTCACTTCCTCTCTCAAGATCCATAAAGGTAATAAAAACACATCTGAATCAGTTCATGTGAGTACAGTGATTCAATATTAATGTTATAAAGCGATGAGAATATTTTTGGTGCGCCAAAAAAAAAGTATAGTGATGGCCGATTTCAAAACACTGCTTCATGAAGCTTCGGAGCATTATGAATCAGCGTATCGAATCATGATTCGGATCATGTGTCAAACCGCCAAACTGGTGAAATCACGTGACTTTGGTGCTCTGAACAGCTGATTCGACGAGCTGAGGAAATGTCATCGCTCCCTATGCAGGCCTCACGGAGCTATCGGATTTCAACTAAAATATCTTAATTTGTGTTCCGAAGATTAATGAAGGTCTTACGGGTGTGGAACGACATGAGGGTGAGTAATAAATGACAGAATTTTTGGGTGAACTAACCCTTTAAACCTTGTTTGTGAAACCGGGGGAATATATTTCACACCATTAACATGCTATCTACTCTAGTGTATATATAAGATTTAAGATGGGGTCAGAGTGAGTGATTTCTGCTGCTGATTGTTTGGACAAACACTTGGGCACAAAGCCTTCACCCTCACACAGAAGGGAGGATGTTTGCCTTTTACGTCCATTGACACAGCTTTTGTTTTCCACCAAAGTTTGACTTGGGTCAGTTAAACTACTGATTTGTTTAGAGGCCTGTTTCTTTGTTTTTTTTCTTAGGGTTGTGACCAGGTGCTTGCCTTGTAAGTTTAAGAATGCTGCAGTGGTCTTTAAAGCAAATAGCGGGGAACAAAAGTCCAATACGACACAGGGACCTTTTTCATTATAAATCACCACAAACTGATACAAACAAGGTGTTTTTCAAATAGAGTTTCAATTTTGTCTTCACTGTATATACAACATTTAGGCTTGTCACATGTAGACATACACTACCATTCAAAAGTTTTCTCTCTAAGTATCTAATGCTTACCAAGGCTGCATTTATTTGCTCAAAAATACAGTAAAACAGTAATATTGTGAAACATTACCATTTAAAAGAACGGTTTTCCATTTTAATACATTTTAAAACATCATTTAAGCTGGTTTTGCTGCTCAAGACATTTCTTATTTTTAATGTTGAAAACAGTGCTGCTAAAGAATTTTGTGGATTCAATATTTTTATATAGTATTCTTTGATGAATAGAAAGTTCAAATGAACATTTATTTGATATAGAATTCTTTTGTAAGATTATAAATGTCTTTACTGTCACTTTTGATCAGCATCCCGGCTGAATAAATGGACAAATTCAAATTAAACTCATAAGTAATTATGCTCGTAAGTGCTTGGAGACACTCCGAGAGACAGTGCTTAGAGTGACACACCTGCAATAGAGATCTTATCTGACAGGATTTCAAACCTCCCCCTCTGGTGTAGAGTTCCTGGGGTTGAGAAGAGACAGAAAGAGAAAGAATGGGTGGTCACTGCATGCTCAGACAGCTCTGCAGACACCTCATACAGATTCATAATGTACAAAAATTGCCTCAGAACATCTAATGAAGTGAAATAAGTTCAATGGCTTTTATTTTCTGTCTAGAAGGTGTCGACACTAAACATAAACCAAGCTTTAGCGAAAACAGGAAACTAACTGACATTGTGCAATACCTCAAAGGTGTCATACTGCACTATATAGATGGGTCAGACTATTGAGTGCCACATGCTCTTTTGCAAAGTTGGCTTATTACATTAATACGTTTGATTACACAATTTCCAGAAGCTGCCCTAATTAACTTTATCATATCATTGTATCAGCTTACAAATTTAGCAGATTACACAAGACGAGTGACACAACATCCTACAAAATAAACACAGCTCTCAAAATGAACCAAATGAAATCATATTCCCAAGGTGATTGTGAGAATTAGACCTCAGGAATTCCATCAGATCTGTAATCAGTCAAACCCCCGCTGCTTCCTACCCACATGCCCATTGTCTTGTTTCGAATCCCTATAGAAATCAACAGGAGGGGTGGGGCAGTCCTGCTCCTGTTCAGACTTGAGCTCACGGCTCATTGTAAAAAAAAAACACAAAAAAAAACATGCTGTTTTAAACATGATTTTGTGATACAATGTGTAAGGAAGTTACAGCCATAAAGACCAAAGTCTGTGGTGGTTTATCATGTCGGCACAGGTAATGGTAGTGTTAAAAAGTTGAGAAAGAACTTACATATGTAGCATGAATTTAATGCATTTTAAATAATTGAATTATATATATATATATATATATATATATATATATATATATATATATATATATATATATATATATATATATATATATATATATATATATATACAGAAACCAATCAATTAACACTAAAAATACGACAATAAAAACCTAAAAGGATAATGATAATAGGATAATAAGGATAATAAAGAATTATCTCTGAACTCCGCATGCTAGCTATTCTTTAGCAGATAAATCGAATGCAAATTGTCATAAATGTATTCGAGATAAATAAGCAGATAAGTAGTGTGCTGGTAAATTAGTATCTAGTAAATTAAAGCATTGCACTTAAATTGTATTATAAGTTAACATTAAATTTAGTGAGTTAGTGGCACTAGGTGTGGTTCAGATTTATGATACAGAGGGGTGTGGTTTACTAAAAAAGGCTAATTCCCATTGGTCGCTGACTGCTGTTGTAGCAGCGCTACCTGAAGCAGGTAGGCAAATAAAGTCAGAACTGAGAAAGAGGATCACACAGCTGCTCATCGCGATGGGACTCACTCGCACATTGGGACCAACTAAAAACGTTCAAGACCTTCGTACTAAAGGTTTAGGACTTTTTATTTTCAACAGAAAACATAATGTTTGTTGTTTGTTTAGCTCCAAGTTGGATCTAACACCATGAACAAGGTGAGTGTGTGGTCAAAATCAAGGTGAGTAACATTTATCATAGACATTGCCTTAAGAAACTGTATTGTATTGTAAATATTGTGTTGAATTTTTGACCTAAAGTCTTTCTACATTCTGCTTTGCTGCAATGATGTTCAAAATAAACTAAAAAGTACTTTTGAACAATGTTTAAAATATGCATGTATATACATATATTACAACTTCAGCAATAAAAACGAATGATTGTGTGCATGTAGGAGGGTAAATCAGTATAGATCGGTATCAAAACACTTGGAAATCCCCCCTGTTAATCAAACAAGCATGTTCGCAGGGGAGGTGGTGGTTTAGGGTTGAGTTACACTGTGTTGGGAGTCGAAATGTACTGATTTTTTTGTGGTTGGCAAAGCAAACAGGCCTCATACCTGTATGACCTACAGGCACGGAGGGAGAGACAGGTTTGGGCTCGCTAAAGGGAGAGGCCAAGTCACAGGGTACATTCTCACACTCTATGCTTCTCATTGCAACAACAGCCTTGAGAATGGAACATCCTGAACCTGCACAACAAATAATCAGTTCGATTTAGAATTTTAAGTTTAAATTTTCAAAATGGAACTTTTACAGTGTTTTGAATGGTTTCATTTATTGACAGTGTGCTTATGTTGTGTCATACTTCATACAGGTATGGAAGTGCTGCGGAGTCCATTTTATCTGCTCTGTGAATTCTATCCTTCATTCCACCGGAGTCTGTGTAGTTGTCCAATCAGATTTCAGTGGTGTGAAGTGTAGGAGACATGGAAAGATCTCATCATCTCCCACAACCTTCGAAGGCCTGTACTGACAAATAACAGCACAGATACGTCGTGAAACACATGTAAAGTAGCTTTAGAAAGCATGCTTGACTGGTTTTCAGTTGTAGTATAATTTGCCATGTGCTTCAAGCTTGCACGGATTAACGCTGGACGTGAAAGCTGTATGCTAAACGCTGTGAATGTTAAACCCCGGCTGTCTTATTATGCGGTGAATGCTTTTAAGTTCAGCATATCTAAACATCTATGTAAAGCAACGTACCTCACCTTGCCCTTTAGCGAACCGTGCTAGCTCCACACAACATGGCATGTTTGTTCATTTGCTGTTGTGGGGAGAGCTGAGGCGGGCTAAGTACACACACACCCACGCGCGCGAGATTCACAAAGCCTGCCAAGATGTATTTATGTATGCTGGTTCAGCCTTTATTTTCTCAACCCACACTAATAAACTCACTTTACAAAATGTGTTTGTGTGAATTGCATAATCCTGACAATAAACGACTGTAATAAAACACAAGCCCTTACTCGCTCCCTTGACATTTGTAGTATGAATGTTGTGGTTTATGAATTTCAATTAGTCCACCAAATGTGCTCCAAATATGTGACCTGCTCTTTGCATTCATGCGGTGAGGTTGAGATGATGTTAATCTTGGAAATGATTTCACACAAAGCCAAGCTGAGGTGAAGCAAGGAAAGCGCACCGCAAGCTCTACAGAGGGCTTTAAAGTTCATCAACATTCAATGCAAAGAAACTTTTTTTAGCTGTTTCGCTGATTCCCCTTGTGGACAGACATGCTCGTCGAAAATGAAAAATAAATGCAAATTTAGGGTTTTGCCTCAAGGTTACGCCTGTGGCTTCTCATGCACAACAAAACACTCAATGTGTTTTTTCAATGTTAAATCATGTTTTGACGTGATCAAACCCTTTTATAGGCCTCAAATTAATTACACATATCTAGATAACATAGCACTGAAAATACATGTTCAGCCAAATGTAAAGCACTTCATTTGAAACAAAGCAATCATATACATCTCATTTAATTGGTCGTTTTCGAACATAGCTTTGCTTTTAAAGTCGTTAAAGAGAGTTATGTAAGAGATAATGTTAGGCTGGTCATTATCACAAATTAAACCTTGACGCAAAGCAAAGAGGTCTTCTGTCACACTGAAGGGGTTTATTTTGTGATAATGACAGACTGACTATACATTATACCTTACATAACACCTGCCAATCCATTTAACTGTTAAAAATAGTATAAACATAATTCTGCTTTTTTACATTCTTGTAGCTTACACGTTTTTTTTGGCTTTTAGCATGAATGTGTTAGTCTTACTTTTATCTAAAAAGTAGTGTGCTCCAAAACAATGACAAAATTCATTCATCAAAAACGCCCAAACGCTGATCACTCAGCGTTTTTTTTACAGGTTGCCTCGAGTTGAAGAATGTTCAACTTTGAGTAAAACACTGCACTCATCACTGTCACTTTTTAGCCAGCCATCCAATCAGAGTGGAGGAGGGGCGGGACAAATACAACACCGACCAACTGTCAAAAGATTATTGCTGTACAATGACATCAACAAGCAGAGAACGGAACAAAATAAAGAAATGAATATTGATGGTCCTCTTCGAACATACATATCAAGTACTCTGCATTTTCAGTCTGAAACAAATTATCTGCGAAATTAGGTACAAGTAACAATGCCACAAATATTCCGTATCATAGCAACAAAGCATGGCGTCTCAACTGAAAAAAACACTGCGATGCCGAAGCGCTCTAAAGCGCTCACAGATAGGTGTTTTCAACGAAGTGTCTAGTGTTTTCAGCTGGCTAAAAACACTTTGGTGGACACGTGGCCTTAGAGATTAGGAGGAAACCGCGGCTTTACTGAGCTCAATGACTCTGGCTGAGCTGTGATATAAATGAAACGCTATTGTCTATTTTAAAAAAGGGGGAGAAGCTGTTCAATATGTCCTGCCCTGTCTTCCTGTTTCATTGGAAATTACGTTAACACATTGAATAATGCTGCGTGTTTCAAGGCACTTCAGTGGGCTTTTAAGACGATGACTATAACGATAACAATAAAAATACAGTTCTAAAAAGTCCACACCATAATTATAATGATAACGGCACAAAGAAAGATTTTTTCCAGCTGATGAAGGATAAAAACACTGACAGCCAATCAGAATCCATCCTGCATTTAAAGCGGCAGATGACAAACCTGCAGCGCATGCTTAGAATAAACAGAGTGGTATCATTAGTTGGTGGACACTAATATAGTTATCATTATAGTTATCTTCTTTATAGTTATCGTTCTTGGTGTGACTGGACCTTTACGCTACCAATGCCAGGTTCGATTCCCAAGGAATGAATGAACTGATCAAATTTATACCTTAAGTGTACTGTAAGTCGCTTTGGATAAAAGGGTCTGCTAAATGCATAAATCTAATATTGTATATAAATAAACAAATACACATAGACATGCAAAACTGATTTGGGTTTAAATTATTTTAATAGCTTACTTGTAGAGACCATGGAGAGATATCTGAACACTGAATCCAATGAAAGGTCAATCAGAATGAAGACCAAGAATGATACCAAGATGGCCACCAGAGGGTCTGTGGAAATTTGATGACAAAAGGAAAAAAAAAAAAAAAAGTTTAATTGATTAAAAAAAACAATTTTAAGGGTTTATCATCACATTTGGAGGTCTTTGAAATCACAAATATATACAGCTATGGAAAAAATTAAGAGACCACTCCAAGTTCAGAAATCAATGTTAAGTGGTCTCTTAATTTTTTCCATAGCTGTATATAAACCTGTTGTAAGGGCAGTGTAATAAACTTCCATATTTGGCTGTTGAAATACTCAAAATCTAAGAACAATATGTTCATTTTGAGGAATAGCAATTCACATTAGGAATAATGGTCCCACTTTCTATTAAGTGGCCTTAACTACTATGTACTTACATAAAAAAATAAGTACAATGTACTTATTGGGTTCATACTGAATTGCAAAACACTTTTGCTGCTATTGAGGTGGGATACGAGGAAAGCTTTGGTGGTATGGTTAGGTTTAAGGGTAGGGGTAAGGGGTAAGGTGTAAGGGATGGGTCAACAGTGTAATTACAGAAATTAATTACAGATGTAATTACATGCAGGTGTTTTTAAAATATAAGTACAATGTAAAAACATGTATGTACACAGTAAGTGCATTGTATCAAATGATTAATTTAAATGTAAGTACATTTAATGTAAAGTGGGACCGGAATAATAATTCACATTTTAAAAAGCTGGAACTGCATCAAGGCAGTGTTTGAAGCACACAATGACTTAATTTGCTGTGATTTTTGGTTTTCGCCTGTCAGACAGCTTGCCAGACACCACAGTTCAGTAGTTCAATATCCCCATTAAATGCAAACTGCCTATTAAAGCATACAACATGCACGTTTGATCTCAGACATTGTTCAAAAGAACTATATTCCACTAAAATCTGATATAACTGCACAAAGTTAACAGGAGGGTATAGCAAGAAACAAGCCCTGTTCCACTATTCTACTCACTATTATGAACAACAATTTTACAATAATATGTAGTGATTGAGGGAGTTTAATCACTGGACGGCTGCAGGGATGTACGTGGGGCTGCCTGAGTGTAAAAACAACATTCTGTAAATAAAAAAAAATAAATAAATAAATAATTGAAAAATACTGTGAAAAATAAAAAATGCATCTCGAGCAAATCTTTTGGCTGAAAATATTGCTTTGTGCTAAATTCACAATCATGGTGTTTATTCATTTAAATCCTCAAGGAGAAGAAACAAAGTGAAAGAGGATAAGGAGAAATGGAAGGCGTCCTTGCCGAGGACCTTGACTATTTCAGGCTGTGATGATCGCAGCCTCCAGCACTGGCTGTTCCTTCAGCAGAAACCGGCCAAAAAGAGCCATTTGTCCAGAAAACAGAACAGACTGTTTAGTTTCAAATTCCACACACGATGACTCATGATTCCGGAAGATTTGAAAATAAAGACAGACCCACAGATGCAACTGCCATCTCGAAGATTTCAGTTACAATGCAAGTATTGGTGCTCAGCTTCTTCCTCCCCCTTTTCTTCATCCCGAGTTTTGCTGATGATACAGGTGAGTCGAGATGGCTTACAGCAGATGCAAATAACAAACAGACACAAAGTTCTGCATGACTGATCCACCTGCTGTGCGGTATTGACATGAGATGATGGCATATTCACTGAAGGTGACAGTGATAGAGAGGGAAATGCGTCTCCTATCACACATCCCCATTAATTGATTACACCTCTTCCCCACAATGTCACACATCTGCCTCTCCCATGATATTCACAGCTGTATACATTCCTCAATGGTATCAGCTGCTGTCATAATAGCTGCCATAAAGACTGTCAAGTGTGATACAGGTACGCATAGAATGGTACAGGCACGTGTGTGTGTGTGTGTGTGTGTGTGTGTGTGTGTGTGTGTGTGTGTGTGTGTGTGTGTGTGTGTGTGTGTGTGTGTGTGTGTGTGTGTGTGTGTGTGTGTGTGTGTGTGTGTGTGTGTGTGTGTGTGTGTGTGTTGGAGAGAGAGAGAGGTGAGAGATGGTTTTGTGACTATCGAAAATTACTATTGCTTAAAGTTAATAAGAAAATGAAGGACATATAAAAAGTACGGAAGAGGATTAGGGCCAAGAAATAATAAAAAAATAAAACCATCTCGAGATTAAAGTTGTTAATTTTTGAGAAAAAAGTCTAAATAAAATGTTGAGAATAAACTCGTTAAATTACGAGAAAAATGTCGAGATAAAATGTTGAGATAAAATGTTGAGAATAAAGTAATTAAATTACGAGAAAAAACTCATTAAATTTCGAGAAAAAAGTATAGATAAAATGTTGAGAATAACGTCATTAAATTACGAGAAAAAAGTTGTTAAATTACGAGAACAAATTTGTTAAATCATGAGAAAAATGTTAAATTTTGAGAAAAAAGTCGAGATAAAATGTTGAGAATAAACATTAAATTATGAGAAAAAAGTTGTTAAATTACGAGAACAAAAAAAAATTTTTTCTCATAATTGAATGACTTTTTTCTCAACATTTTATCTCAACTTTTTTCTCGAAATTTAACGTGTTTTTTCTCGTAATTTAATGAGTTTATTCTCAACATTTTATCGACTTTTTTCTTGAAATTTAACGATTTTTTTCTTGAAATTTAACAACTTTAATCTCGAGATGGTTTTATTTTTTTATTATTGCTTGGACCTAATCCTCTTCCGTAAAAAAGTCATCATAAATGTCATGTTATTAATATGGCAAGTTAAAATAGTTCTTAAACATTTAAAATGTGTTGTAAAATGCATTCAAATTCATTCATTTGCAATCCATCAAGCTGTTTGAAATGACGAATGTGTGAATAATGATCACACTACAACCAATCACAAAATTAAAAAAAAAAGATATATTATAGAAACATTCTTTTTTTTAACTAATAATAAAAATTAAACATCGCCTCAGAAATTTCCATGCATTACTCAGTATGCTACCCATTCTCTTACTCTCTCTCTCTTAGCCATATCTAAAGCATACACTATCATTCATAACTTTGGGGCCAGTTAGGATTTTTTTTTTTTTTTTCTTGAAAGAAATTACTTTTATTCAGCGAGAATGCTTTAATTAGACTGAAAGTGACAGTAAAGACATTTACACTGTTACAAAGATTTCTATTTCAATTAAATGCTGTTCTTTTGCACTTTCTGTACGGAGCGCTCCCGTGACGTCTGCCGTTGCTTTGCAACCATGAACTCTCCAAGATGACGAGGAAGTATCAGCAAAGGATTAATTGATTTCAAGTCCTTGCATTAGCTTTACTACTAGATATATTTATAGAGATCAGAAATAATAACCCGCCCTGTACAGCTATGATCAGCTGTTCAACTGAGCTTTCGATGTTGTGTTATGAAAAGGCCGAAGCTGATCGGTTGGCTCGTCACATGACCTGCAGTGCGCTTGTGGCATTCTGAAAAGTTGAGATGTTTTCATCTTGCGCACCTGGAAAAACGAGCGCTGAACCGTATGCTCGTCACTTCTAATATGACTACATTTGAAATAACGAATTTACACGTGCAAAAGCGATATGTGAACATCAAACAATTCAGCCCAACATTAATCAGCCCTGACAAAGATGATGCCTCTCTCCAAAGCATACCGTTTGATTAACTGCTCGTCGTCAAACATTTCAAAAAAATTCTTGCTCCCCTGAAAGATTTGCGCACATCTCTGTCTTCTCAGTGCCATCACAAGCCCCTACTGGCAACTCCTAACCACTTGAGAGACCTCTCGAGCTGTCTTAAATAACTGTGAGAGTAAGAATATTTGATACCTTGCTTTCATGCTTAAGTTTGAAAGTAGGAGTAAAGTTCATGAATTCTCAGCACTTAAAGGTGCCCTAGAATTGAAAATTTAATTTTCCTTGGCATAATTGAGTTCTGTACATGGTAAAACATACCATGAGTCTCAAACACCATTGTTTCCTCCTTCTTATGTAAATCTCATTTGTGCAAAAGACCACTGAAAAACAAGTGAATCTCAACATAACACCGACTGTGATGCAACAGTCGGGAGCATTAATATGTATTTGCATATGGGACCAACATACTGAAATGTGTCTGATTTTTCCTCTTCTGCCACAGTGGCAGAGGACATTGGACCTCACCAGCTGAAGCGACTGGTGGAGCTATTGACATATCATGAATGCGTGGAGCTCATCTCTGCCATGTCTCAACCAGAAGAGAACATCTTCCAACACTTGGACCGACTGTCTGCAGAAAAGAACCAGTTACTGCGGTCAAGACGACGCAGAAACATAGGTAAGCATGATAGACACAAGTGTGGCTGCTTTAAATAGTTTAAATCAGCTCTAATAAATTGATACTTATTTGTTTTATGCTAATGAAACCCAGCAGTGTGATGTGTGACATGACACATCCTTCAGTAAATGAAGAGGTCATGAGCAGCCAAATGTATTTGTTTATCTTCACTGCACACATCAGTTTGCCATTGAGAGGTCCACTCAAGAGACATCTCAACCAGACAAATTGTTGAAATAATCCTTTTTCATCAGAAATGAAATCTATCGAGGTAGTGGGACATGATTGAATTGTTTAATTGCCTGAACAACTGAAGCTGTTGCTTTTATTGCTGGCTGCTTTCCCTCTGCCTGTCTGGAGCACGTTTGATATTGCTCATGTGTATGTGATTGTTAGACCAGAAGCCCCCCTGTCGCTCAGCACTTAAGGACTGGCTGCAGATTCACGGCAAGGAGATATACTACGACAGGCTGTCTCGTGCACTGCATCAGATCGGCAGGACTGACATTGCCATAGGTCAGCTGCACACAACAACACAGACAGACATACATGCACGGCACCACCACACTCAGTAAACAGTTAAATTAAACTACAATACTTTGCATTGAGTAGAGATGCAAAACATATTGTTACCATAAAGGCTATTGATTAATATTAGAGATTCTTTAATTTATCAGTATTTTTGAAAATCTGTTTGAATTGATCAGACATTGGATATTTAATTGTGCTTGCTCATTTCCTCCATTTTTATTTATTTTATATCATTTAGATTACCTTTGCTGTGCTCTAACCAAGTGCACCGCACACTCCCTGAAAAGTGAAGCCAAAACATTTTCATCGCCCCCTGGTGGCTGGCTGCAGTATAGGTCAAAAGCCCGCCTTCTCCATTTAATCGAATGGAACGCAAGCCAAACTAAAAGAAATAACTACTACAAATAATTTTTGTCCAAAGATGGTTTCTGTCATTTTAGGTAGTTCTTATTACACTAAAGCCCTGGGTATACTTCACTTTCCGCGCCCGGATGTGTCACGCGCGCAGTCGTGTCCGCGCATCTTTCAAAGTATACTAAACCAAGGATGCACATGGATGACAGAGTTTGACACATGCACAGTGCAATTTTTTCTATACTATTACCAGACAACTGGACATTCACTGCAACATAGGAATCAAAAACGATGGAGAAGGCATGCTTTTAAGTTTACTTGTCTTATTTTTGAATCGTTCTTTACACACTCTTCTTCAACAACTGCACATTGTGCTCAGTACTGTGTGTATTGCCACCTAGTGGACTCTTCTTTCCTGCTTGCGCATGCACTGTTGCACGCGCGCTGTCTGCGCGGTCTCGAAAATTACATCATGCGGACAGTGCACGAACGCGGACGGCTGAAGTATACCCGGGGCTTAATGTAACATCACTGATTGTACTTGCACCGCTCCAAATGCGGGATTCAAACTGGCGTTTCAGGAATGGGAGGCGGGCGCACTAGCAAGGACGCTTAAGGCCACAGCCTCTAGCATCAGTCGCTAGCACACCTCTTTAGGCTAGGGGAGTGAGGTTTACTCACACAGCGTGTGAGTCGTTACAATCAGCCCTCTAAACTTCACTCCCATCTGGGTCATGGCACCAATATAACCCTCCGGTTCTACTCGTATCCTTTCCGAGTGGGATTTGAATGGGTATTTATGGCATGGGAGGCAGACGCATTAGCAAGGACACTAAAGGGCGAAGGCCTCAAGCATCAGTCGCTAGCGCACCTCTTGAGGCCAGAGGAGTGAGGTTTACTCACACAGCATGCGAGTCGTTACACTCAGTCCTCTAAACCTCACTTCCATCCAGGTCATGGCACCAATCTAACCCTCCGGTTCTACTCGTACCGCTCTGAGCGGGATTCAAACCAGCGTTTCAGGTATGGGAGGAGGGCGCACTAGCGAGGATGCTAAATGCCATAGCCTCTAGCATCAGTCACTGGCGCACATCGAGGCGAGGGGAGTGAGGTTTTATCACACAGCGTGAGTCATTACACTCAGCCCTCTAAACTTTACTCCAATCCGGGTCACGGCACCAACATAACCCTCCGGTTGTGCTAGTACTGCTCGAAGCGTGGTTCAAACCGGGGTTTCAGGCATGGGAGGCGGGCGCGCTAGCAAGGACGCTAAAGGCCGCAGCCTCTAATGTCAATCGCTAGTGCACCTCTTAGGCCAGGGGAGTGAGGTTTACTCACACAGCATGTGAGTCGTTACACTCAGCCCTCTAAACCTCACTCCAATCTGGTTCACGGCACCAATCTAACCCTCCGGTTCTACTGGTAACGCTCCAAGCCTTTCCGGCATGGGATGTGAACGCACTAGAAAGGACGCTAAAGACCACAGCCTCTAACATAAGTTGCTAATGTGCCTCCTGAGGCCAGAGGAGTGAGGTTTACTCACACAGCATGTGAGTCGTTACACTCAGCCCTCTAAACCTCACTTCCATCCAGGTCATGGCACCAATCTAACCCTCCGGTTCTACTCATACTGCTCTGAGCGGGATTCAAACCAGCGTTTCAGGTATGGGAGGCGGGCGCACTAGCGAGGATTCTAAAGGCCATAGCCTCTAGCATCAGTCACTGGCGCACATCGAGGCGAGGGGAGTGAGGTTTTTTCACACAGCGTGAGTCGTTACACTCAGCCCTCTAAACTTTACTCCAATCCGGGTCACGGCACCAATGTAACCCTCCGGTTGTACTAGTACCGCTCCAAGCGTGGTTCAAACTGGGGTTTCAGGCATGGGAGGCGGGCGCGCTAGCAAGGACGCTAAAGGCTGCAGCCTCTAATGTCAATCGCTAGTGCACCTCTTAGGCCAGGGGAGTGAGGTTTACTCACACAGCATGTGAGTCATAACACTCAGCCCTCTAAACCTCACTCCAATCTGGTTCACGGCACCAATCTAACCCTCGGGTTCTACTGGTAACGCTCCAAGCCTTTCCGGCATGGGATGTGAACGCACTAGCAAGGACGCTAAAGACCGCAGCCTCTAACATAAGTTGCTAATGTGCCTCCTGAGGCCAGAGGAGTGAGGTTTACTCGCTCTTACAAGCTGGCCTCTGTTACACTGACGTATGTTCAAGTGTTTGTTTTTGGTTTTAGTTAGTTATTTGATGCTATAAAAACGGGGTGTAACCTCATGGTTGACCTATAGAGTGCCCTAATTTTAACATGGTAAAGCTACATACTTCAACTTTAAGGACCCCTACAAAACACAGCTAACATGATATTCATTTGCCAACAATAAAGTTTGAAGGGAACTTAAAATATAAGTTTTTCCATCACCCTTTCTTTTGTTTTTGCACACCACTGATGCAACGAGCACCAAGCTAATTCACAGTATTTCATCTTACACAAACCCAAAGATGAAACTCAGCAGAATGCATAATGTTATTTTTATACATTTCTGATGGAACGCACTTTGCACCCTGTCACTCCTCTGGCAGTGATTGTGGTCCGGCGTACAGGCAACTCCACAGCCGAATGGCATCGGATATGAGAAGGTGCAAACGATATGACAGCAGGCTCGCTGGAGCTGACACCAGATTCACTACACGCCATCTGTTCCTTTCATCATCTCCGTTAAAGGGAAAAAGGGATAAACAGAGAAGAGGGGGGGGGGGGGGATGACAGGCTCGACAGCCCAAGAACATCCTTCAGTCAAAGCGGTGCATTGCAGAAAATAAAAATGATTCCTCTGCAAACACAAAAACTGATGCGTACGGGAAATGCACAATGCAGCAATTACAAGTGCTTTAATTGCCGGCCTGTAAATAGGCTATGATGAGGAGTAGCCACTCAGCGACAGCACCTTGGATAAATTGCATACTTATGTTCTGGCATGTGTGTCTTCTTCAGTTGTTCTTGCTTCATTATACATGGTACATTTATTGGGCTCTGCACACTTAGTTAATCTCATTTCAAGGCGTTCATGGAGACCATTACTCTGTGTTTGATTTCTTAATGTGCTGCAAGAATTGCTTGTATCTTGTACAAATATGAAATGAATGTCACAAATAAATAGCTGCTAGAGCTGCCTCCAGCATAATTGTCATCAAGTAATGAAGTGAATTCATCTTAAAACCATATGAGAAAAGACAATGATCACAACTGGACAAGAAGTAATGCATGCGCTTTTTATCCAACAGAGGTGGGTAAGAACATCAACCAGGACAAAACTCTTGCTATTCAGAGATATGTGGAAGGCTACCATGAACTTGTTAGCCAAATGGCCACCCATCTGGAAAACCATGAACCAGAAGATCATGATGATCATGGGGACCATGAAAAGGTGCTGCAGTACTATGAAAATCAGGGTGAGATGCCTCAGCAGATATACAAATTATACAAAGACTGATGTGTTTTGAATCATTTGAGTGGTATTCTTGGGTCTCTATTTCTAAACCATTAAAAATGTGCTATTATGCAAATATATTTTAAAGAGGCAATATTTTATAAGTTTAATTGTTTCCCCTGAGGTCCTCTTATAATGTTAGTCTAGAACAGGGTTGTCCAATAATGCTCCTGGAGGGCCAATGTCCTGCAGAGTTCAGAACCAACCCCAATTAAACACACCTGAATCAGCTAATCAAGGTCTTACTATGCATATTAGACGCTACCTGGCAGGATTCTGGACACTTAAACTCTCCAGGAGCAGGTTTGAACACCCCTGGTCTAGAAGGATCCAAGCTCTTGAACACTGATTAGTACGTAGTAGTGACATGTTAAGGCCAATTATAGTAAATCATACTCAGAATTTGTCCTCTGTTTAATTTAACCCATCCAAGTTACTGTACACACATTAGGAGTAGTGAGTTGAGAACACACACACACACACACTGCAAACCATGGACACACACACCCGGAGCATTGGGCAGCCATTCACTGCAGCGATTTTGGAGCAATTGGGGGTTAGGTGCCTTGCTTAAGGGCACCTCAGTCATTTCCTGCCAGTACTGAGAAATCGAACCCACAACCTTCTGGTTACAAGTCTGGTTAGGCCAACTGGTGTTGTTAACTAACAAATGTTGACAGTCATGTGTTAATGTTTTGGGTCTCAGACGTCAAAAACCTGAGGATCTCAGAACAACAATTGTGGCTGCTTAGTTTCAGTAAATGTTGTTTCTAGCCCCACCATTATTATTTAAAAAAAAGATGTATTATATGTTACTGCGGTTGGACATATTTAGTGATTTGTGATGTTTTTGAAAGAAGCTATAGACCTTATGTAGCCCCGCCCCTTTTTAGCGCTGCGCTGGTTGTCTTTTGACTTCCAGTTTGTATTTCCACAGCGATCTTACGTATTTATGAATGAACTGTTTGTTTTGTAATCTTCTCGGTCTACTAACATTTGTTAAGACATCTGCTTTAATTATTACAATGCTCATGATAACTTTTGTCAACTCTACAATAAGCATCATTATGCCAGTCTTCAAGTCACATGATCCTTCAGACATCATTCTAATATGCTGATTTGCTGCTCAAGAAACATTTCTTATTATCAATGTTGAAAACAGTTGTACTGCTTAACATTTTTTGATGAAACCGTGATATTTTGATGAATAGAAAATTCAAAAGAACAGCATTTGTTATATTTTTTTGTAACAATGTAAAAGTCTTTACTGTCACTTTTGATCAAATTGTGTCAATGTGTCCCTGCTGAATAAAATATTAATATCTTTTAAAAAAAACCTTACTACTGACCCCAAACTTTTGAATAGTAGTGTATATAAAAGTATATGTGTGTGTGTGTGTGGGGGTGTGTGTGTGTGTGTGTGTGTGTGTGTGTGTGTGTGTGTGTGTGTGTGTGTGTGTGTGTGTGTGTGTGTGTGTGTGTGTGTGTGTGTGTGTGTGTGTGTGTGTGTGTGTGTGTGTGTGTGTGTGTGTGTGTGTTTCTCTCTAGCCAAAGAAAACATAACATTTTATGATAAATAGTAATCTATTTCTCTCTATTTTATTTAATATTTAAAATATTTTATTTTAATAATTCAATTTAAATCTATTTCTATTTTCCATTAACAGTAAGTGTTGTTTGTCACAAGAAAAGGTTTTTAATTTGCAATAACAACAACTAACATTTTTGTTGGAAACCAAAAGCATATTATGATTTGTTTATAATTTTCAACCCTCACTATCTGATATTCCAAAACCCTCACAAATCATTTTTACAGTTAATTCTACAAGGCACAGTTGCATGAAAGTTGCATTTTACAATCAATTTTAAAAGATTAAGAAAAATTTTATTCCCTTTCATGGGAACTGTCGACGCTACGTCATATGACGTTATGGGTTCCCATAACGTCATATGACGTAGCGTCTCGTTCCCTTATTCAGGGAACCAGGGTTACACAAGTAACCCGAGACATTCCTCTAATATAACCCCTTTAAAAGAAATTAAATTGCTTTTTTAAAAAATAACTTATATAAACACAATATCAACTACCTAAACTATCAGTTCAAAAACTATATCAAATCTAGTTGTCTGTAAGTATCTGTAACTTCTCTGAAAAGCAATGACTCATAACAACTCTTGTCACTAATTGCTTAACAGGCAGAGGGTTCACCTGGAAAGATGTGGACTTGGTGGTGAAAAGGCAACAAGTGCCACCTTATCAGCACCATCTGCTAGACAGAGCATGGCCTCTACTTTACGGCCTTCTGCTTGGATTTGCCAGCGCACTGCTCATGAGCGTGGCCATCTTGCTTATTAGCATATATGTATCCCATGGCAACAGTACCAAATCCAGGTCTGAGCATCAACCCTTTTGCTGTCCCCTCCTCAGAGTTGTAACATCATCAGAGATACATCACCCAGAGGACACACGCAGACCGAGTAATGAATGTTCAGGACAATAATGAAGCCATGTTCATCAGTATGAAATTCATTATTAAATGTGCCTTTGATGGCTGATTATGACCCATGCTACTTCTCAAAGTGCCTTCTTATTGGCTGTTATCTCATCTAGTGTGCTATTTAAACTATAGTTAGACAGCCGCACATGCCGACACCTTCGGTTCCCACTGCCTCTCATAAAGACGTTTCTGCAATAAAGCACCTGACAGAACATAATGACAGCAATCTGTTACCTCCATCGAGACCGCTGCCATTGTCCTGTCAGTGATTTGATGGTGTGTAGGGGAGGCTGCGCTGGAATGCAGCCTGGCTGCTGTTGCCTTGACAATCTAAGCACTTCCTGTTTCCAGTCCACGACGGTGGCAGTGCGCTCGTCTGGCTTTGAGGAAAAACTAATTATCCAGCCTGGCTCCTTCTCCCCTGAGCTTGCACATACCCCCTGAAGCAATCCACAAGGCTAATAACAATGACAATGCCTGCAGACAATGCAGTCTGAACATCAACCTCAGAGAGACAGGATAGACTGGGCAAGTATGGCAATGAAAACACACGGGAGAGAGCACTGAAAGGTTTGGAATGGAGTACAGAAGGAACTAATTCACCAAGATGTGCAATACAGCAGGAAATGAGCTCACACGCAAGAAAAGTATCTCTCGCACACACTGGGATCGTCTCTCTTATCATTTAAGTGCTTCTCTTCTTCTAAAAAAACATGCCCCTTCCTCGTCCTCATCCTTTTTCTTTCCTTTTATTTCTTCTATAATTGAACTAATTACTTCATTATACAAATCCAGGCTAATGTGCTCCTGGAACCACACATCATGGATTAATAGTGGTGCTAAGCAGCAATTATAGGCAATTAGTTCATAAATCAACATCTAAACAAATTATAGTGCAGGGGAGGGGGAGGTGTTGTATGTTCAAAACACCGGCAGGCCAAAAGGCCACATACTGAAACTTTAAGAGTATCATCAGCGAGAATTCACAGATTTTTAGATTCAGAACCGCCACGTAATCATCGATAATCAGATCAAACAGCGTTTAACTTTTACATTAAGGCACAATGTGTAAGATTTTTGGATTAAAATATCCCAAAACCACTAGAACAGTGTTATATATTTTGTTGACTTGTGTACTCACATTAGCCCAAATGTTTCCAAGAATGTTTAAATCCAGAGAAATAAGCAATTTTAACCAGGGTATAAACCTTAATTAAACAATTTAAAGGTGCCATAGAATTGAAAATTTAATTTACCTTGGCATAGTTGAATAACAAGAGTTCAATACATGGAAATGACATACATCTCAAACACCATTGTTTCCTCCTTCTTATGTAAATCTCATTTGTTTAAAAGACCTCCGAAGAACAGGCAAATCTCAACGTAACACCGACTGTGACGCAACAGTTGGGATCATTAATATGTACGCCCCCAATATTTGCATATGCCAGCTCATGTTCAAGGCATTACACAAGGGCAGCCAGTATTAATGTCTGGATCTGCACAGCTGAATCATCAGATGTTATGCAGGTAAGCAAGCAAGGACAATAGCGAAACATGGCAGATGGAGCAATAATAACTGACATGATCCATGATATCATGATATTTTTAGTGATATTTGTAAATTGTCTTTCTAAATGTTTCGTTAGCATGTTGCTAATGTACTGTTAAATGTGGTTCAAGTTACCATCGTTTCTTACTGTATTCACAGAGACAACAGCCGTCGCTATTTTCATTTTTAAACACTTGCAGTCTGTATAATTCATAAACAACTTCATTCTTTATAAATCTCTCCAACAGTGTGTAATGTTAGCTTTAGCCACAAAGCACTATCAAACTCATTCAGAATCAAATGTAAACATCCAAATAAATACTATACTCACATGATCTGATAGGCTGCATGACGAACACTTTGTAAAGATCAATTTTGAGGGTTATATTAGCCGTGTGAACTTTGTTTATGCAATGTATTATAGAGTTGCGAACTCGGGGGCAGGGAGCGCGAGGATTTAAAGGGGAAGCACACTGAATCGGAGCAAAATTCACAAAATAATATAAAATGAAGTCTTCAAACAGTGAGCATGATTAAGTTGTCCTCTCTTCTTTTAAAAAGAGAAAATATTGGGTACATCCAATCCTGAGATTGCGTAGAAAGGAAGGATAGTTCCACCTCATCAAGGAGCTGCACGATTATCCTGAGCGTTTCAAAGTTTGATGCTTTGCTATCGATACTGGCACACTCTATGTTTATATTCTGTCTCTTTCCGCACGTTGTTTGTCATACAGTGCTACTGCTTTGGGCTTTAGACAGCGTGGATCAACCTGTCAGATGGCATTGGGGAGTTTGCCATTCGCGTACGGTGGGTCTGAATTGTCAAAACGTCTCTGAAAATGCATGCAATGGATGCAAAAAACGCAGAAAATCCAACCTGATCCGAATTTTTATATGACGGACTAAAGTTTTGGAGGCAGTGTGCAAACATGATTGACATAACGTGAGGTCGTATTTATTTTTATTGTGTGAAAATTTTGCATGCGAAGGCCTTAAGGGTATAGGGGGCGATTTCAGACACAGCCGAGATTTCAAAAAAAGTGCCATAAAGTACAACAAAACGTTGCATATATAGTTCTTCCAGTATTCAAAGTCTTCTTTGTCATACAACAGCTGAGAACTTTTGCGTCTGCCAGTTAATACATTGATGATATACACAAGAATTGTGTTTCCATTCAGCCAAAAGTGCACTGAATTCGACACAGAAAAAGGAGCCAAATTTCAATCTGAACTTCCGAAGTACATTGGGGTCATTGAGGTCTAAACAAAACTGGACCCCATTGACTGTCACTGTACAGCCCAAAAAAAAAAACAAAAAAAAAAAATCTTAAAATGTCTTCTTTTATGCCCCACAGAAGAAAAGACTAAGAGTGAGTAAATTATGACAATTTTCATTTTTTGGGTGAACTATCCCTTTAAGTTTAGATGCAGCTTTTGCTCCTTTATCTGTGATTTGTGCTCCTTCTGACTGGTTCTTTCTTGTATTGTGAATGTGCAGTAACCCATAAAAATTTTAGTGCGACCCCAATTTCCAGTGACCGAAATTGGTATTTCATATTTAAACAGCCATTAAATGACCACTAATATGAAGCATAAGCCATTTTGAAAAGTTACAGAATCTGAAGAAGGACCATCATCATATCACTGGCTGCAAGGTTAAAATCAGAATTTAAGGCGCAGTGTCAAGTAAAAAACAAACAAATGGAAACTGCAGCTCAATATTGGTTGTACAACAATGGACCAATCAGATTAATCTGGGGTGGGATAAGCATCTCTAGCAGCAGTGTATGGGAGTTAATTAATGCACCTATAAATGTCCATTATGCTCCGTCCAGTAGTTTGCAATGCAAGAACGCAGCCTTTACGAACAAAAAATACTGTAGATATTACCTTTGTGACATAATGCATATCTTACAGTCCATCTAACATGTCTGTCTTCCTGTTCCTCTCTGATCTGTAATGATTTTCTGATGGTGTTGAAATGCCATGACACAGCAAGCAGCCGAGAACTCATCTTAATGAAGACAATGCCTTGGTGCAGATGGGCTCTGTCAGAAAGAAACACATGACAACATGAGTATATTGCCACTCTCTCTGACACTTGCTATTTTTGTTTGTCCCTCATACACACATATAAATGTCAAAAAATGAATTCTGTCGCTCACACACGCATAAAAACAGATGGAGACACAAATGGCATAACAGACTCATCCATGCATTCTCAGTCTCATCTCAGCTTTGAATAAGATGAGGTATATAGGCATTTTAGCATTTTGTAACATGCCAACGGAAATATTTAAAAAAGAAGGGAAAAAGTGTGCTTTTATGCAATTGTAATTCATTAGAGCAAAAAAAATAATAATAGACTTTCATCTGATTAAGTCTCATATTTGACACATTTAAAATAATGTGCTTTGTCGACAGGAAAGACATATATTTAAAGTTTGTCAGGTTCACAACGGAACAACACTGAACAGACTGTACTTCTGTCTGTCACATCGCATAAAAAATATGGCACCGGCATTGACTGGAATGTGTTTTAACAGCATGCTCTTTCCAAATGATCTCTACAATAAATTTTTAACAGATGGACATCAAATCAATGTTCTTCTGTCAAGAATGATTGATTGACATACTCTTAATTCAGCTTTTTCATCAACCGGGGGTTCTATAGACAGATATATAGGCAAATATAAGACAGAAATGTCTATATATGCAATAAATGTTTAAACATTTATTCCTAAATGTCGTTTTTTGTGTGGGATTTGTCGATATTATTAAGAAAATTTATTATATCAAGTCACCAAATAAACTTGCTTTTAAAGGGTTAGTTTGCCCAAAAATGTAAATTCTGTCATTATTTACTCACCCTCATGTTGTTCCACACTGGTAAGACTTTCATTCATCTTCGGAACACAAATTAAGATATTTTTGATAAAATCCGATGGCTCAGTGAGGCCTGCATCACCAGCAAGATAATTAACACTTACAGATGCCCAGAAAGCTACTAAAGATATTTAAAACAGTTCATGTGACTACAGTGGTTTAACCTTAATGTCATGAAGCAACAAGAATACTTTCTGTGCACCAAAAAAACAAAATAACGATTTTATTCAACAATATCTAATGACTGCCGAACACTGCTTCATGAACACTGCTTCATGAAGCTTCAAAGCTTTACAAATCTTTTGTTTCGAATCAGTGTGGAGCTTGTATCAAAAACACGCCCCAGTGGTCAACCACTGAAATTTCGAAACACTCATGATGTAACGAAGCCTCATTTACTGAATTCATGTGCCTTTCACACTCCGAACCACTGATTCGAAAAAATATATATTTGTAAAGCTTCGAAGCTTCATGAAGCGGTGTTTTGAAAATGCCCATCACTAGATATTGCTGAATAAAGTTAGCCCTATTATTTAGTTTTTTGGTGCACAAAAAGTATTCTCGATGCTTTATAACATTAAGGTTGAACCACTGTAGTCACATGAACTGTTTTGAATATGTCTTTAGTAGCTTTCTGGGCAGTGAAAGTGTTCATTATCTTGCTGTCAATGGAGGCCTCACTGAGCCAATGGATTTTATCAAAAATATCTTAATTTGTCTTCCGAAGATGAATGAAGGTCTTACGGGTGTGGATCGACATGACAGAAATTTCATTTTTGGGTAAACTAACCCTTTAAATGTGCCCTTGAATGAAAAATTGAATTTATCTTGGCATAGTCAAATAACAAGAGTTCAGTACATGGAAAAGACATACATCTCAAACACCATTGTTTCCTCCTTCTTATATAAATCTCATTTGTTTAAAAGACCTCCGAAGAACAGGCGAATCTCAACATAACACCGACTGTTACGTAACAGTCGCGGTGTACGCCCCCAATATTTGCATATGCCAGCCCATGTTCACAGCATTATGAAAGGCATTACACAAGGGCAGCCAGTATTGACGTCTGGATCTGTGCACAGGTGAATCAACAAACTAGGTAAGCAAGCAAGAACAATAGCGAACAATGGCAGATGGAGCAATAATAACTGACATGATTCATGATATCATGATATTTTTAGTGTTATTTTGTAAATTGTCTGTCTAATGTTTCGTTAGCATGTTGCTAATGTAATGTTAAATGTGGTTAAAGTTACCATCGTTTCTTACTGTATTCACGGCGACAAGAGCCGTCGCTATTTTCATTATTAAACACTTGCAGTCTGTATAATTCATAAACACAACTATATTCTCTATAGAGCTTGGCAAACTACGTCACTGCGCGTTGCATTCTGGGTAGTCGCCGCCATGTTTTAGGTCACGCTCAGGAGCGTACAATGACAATAAATAACTTACAACTCACCAGATGAAAAAACGACTGTAATTACGTTAATTTTTTAAAGAGCTGCTTGTACTTGCTGAGAATAAATGGACTAATATTTTAATCTCTTGTGTTCATTCGATCGCTCAGTCGTGTGGCCAGGACACGACACGCATAGAAATCATACTGACGCCTTCTATCGGACCACACACAGGCCCAAAGTGATTTCTCTATTGCAGTTTTTAATAACTAACGTTAAGTGGCACCGATATATCTGCCAGATAAAATAATAAACAAAATATAGATTGATCTCAGCCAGCATATCATCATATCGCCCTGATTTCTTCATGTTAAAGCATTAAGGGATAACATAACAGCATGACCATCTGTAATGCAGCTCTGAAATGAATTATATTGTGGAGTCGCTACACCAAGTAAGTTTTACTGGACCTAAATGGAATAAATACATGATTTCTTACAGAGAGAAGCTTAACAATGAATCAAGTGCTGCTTTATGAACCCGGAGAGTGATCGCAATGAGCTATTTCACTAATAACATTTCGTGTTTTCGTACATTATTAATAGCGTGAGCACGTACATATTCAAACAGATCAGAAGTTATGAATCTGTAAATGACAAAGCCACATTTTGGTCAAGTTTAATTTAATTGAGTTTCACTTTGACCATTGTGTCGTTTCTAAGCTGGAAGGCAGAAAATGAGGGACATTATAGCATGCTTAACGTGACTTAATTTACTAAGACAAACAAAACTTAGTATGCTTTATTAGTTTGGTGTTTACTACAGAAAAGCAGATGAGCCCAGAATATGAACGCAACACATTTAACACAAGCATTTTCCTCTCATAAAGAAAACACTTAATGGACAGTGACTTCGTGTAATAAAACGGGTTCTGTTCATATTCTGGGCTCATCTGCTTTGCTGTACATCGTTTCTATGGGAGGAGAACATTTAACGTGAAATTAAACGCGTTGCGTTCAAATTCTGGGCTATTAGTATGATGTTTACTTACATTACGCCAGCATTACGCCACGTTAAGCTTTTTATAATGTCCCGAAAATGGGACAAAATGGCGCTCCATTTCACATCCGTTTTCCACGCTGGTCAGTATATGCAGATAGTTAATAACACAGCCAGCGTTCACCATTCTAATATGTTTTTAACTGTATAATATAAATTTTAACATCTTCCTCCACTATTTCCCAGTCTCTACTGTACTGTCCGTGATCTAATGTCCCAGAATGCAATGCGTTGCTGACGTCACGTTCCCAGACTCTATAAATCTCTCCAACAGTGTAGCATTAGCCATTAGCCACGGAGCACAGCCTCAAATTCATTCAGAATCAAATGTAAACAATATAAGAGTCTATGGGTGGAAAGTTCCTCGTTTGAAAAAGGTTGGCAACACACGGTGTAGTTGTGGTAAATATTATTTATTTTAGTGAAATCTTTTAAACCTATTCAACAATAAAGATCGTTCATTCACAGATTCTTTTTGAGGCTTATTCTCTTTCAATACAAAAAAGAGCCTTTTGTAATGAATCACTGAATCATTCATTCAACCGATTCATAACTGACACGATGAACTAAACGAACAACATGCCCCGCCTCGGTCAGCTGACGAATGAACAGCCGATTCGTTCATTGCACTCTGAAGGGGGCGTATTCGTTCAGTACATACAACCAATAAAATGTTCATTCACAGCCCGCCCTCGAATGCTATTGGCTCGTACTATAGTCAATCTTTAAAAGCAATCAGACAAGAGCTTTAAAAGGGAGAGACACTTCAATGTGATTAATAATGACAACGATTTTTTTTTTTTAAATTATAGTTTAAAAACACATATCCGTTCATGAAAGAAAAACGATTATTGTTTAGATATCAGAGCCACAAGGCCCAATATCCATTTCCTCGCTCTTCAAAGCTTTGCTAGCAGTTTTTGGCAAATCCAAAGGAAACGAATGGGATGGTGTGCGAATATTCAAATAAAGTACCTACATCTGAGTGTGTAACTGTTATAAAATGAACATCTCAGGGGGTATTTGTGTCCTTTTAAAAATGTATATGTTCACTTCACTTCTATCTTAATGTGATAAAAGGGGCTTTTAAATACCTGTGCTTTAATGTGCCCCCCTCCCCTGAGTCCCCCACTACTCAGATCATTCCTACTCCCGTATCCAAAATGCACTAAAGAGTCTCTCCAGGGAATGTTCAGTGTCATTAGCTGATTTTACCTGATTTGTGCATTTGCATCTTTGACGTCTTTCGGGAACCCACGCATTTAACACAGACAGCCGCCGTCTGTAAGCCATCTCGAACACACGTATGCTGTTGAGATTACATCTGTGATTTAAAAGCAAACTTTTTAAACCGTATGTTTCCGAAGTTGTGTCTTCCTTCAGTATTCACACAAGTCTCTTCATTGAAGTTTTCAAAGCGAGTTGCTCAAGATATCCAGGTTGACTTGACAGAACCACAGTGCCCTCCAGTGGCCCAGACACTGCAGATCAAATTTGATCTACTCTTGCACTGTATCGCTGGATTAACTTTAATTTAATAGGAAATATCCATATAGATTCAAATAAGGAACAAACGAAAAGATGATCAAAGAGAATGTGCCACGTTTTAGAAATGTAATCTTAACAGTCATGTTTATTTTTGTAAATAAGTTTACCATTTCTGCAAACTCTTTTGACTTTTAGGCTACATTAACCATCATGTAGCCTAAAAATAGCAATCTTTGGGATACCAAAAATTTGGTCTTGGTTTAATTCAAAACAACTGGATATTTACCTCTTTGTTAGCTATACACAGTTAAAAACATTGGGTTATTTTATTAACCCAACCGTTGGGTTACACATATTGGGTCACTAGGTTGGGTTATTTACCAAAAATGTTGGGTCATTTTTAAAATCGTTGGGTTTTTTTTTTACCCAACTGGATTTTAACCCAACCATTGGGTTAAAAATAACCCACAGTTGGGAAGGTGCTATGTTAACCCATAGTTGGGTTACATTTTTTAGTGAGTAGGCACCATATTCTGCTCCACTGGAAATCTAATAATCCTCCAACAACCTCCCAATGGCTGGTGCATAATTTTTTTTTTTTTTTCTCAAAGTAAGATGTTCTGGGATAAGTAATTTCTTCAATAAATGGCATCCCTTTATAGATTACTTCAAGTCTCTTAATATTCTACCTCCTAGTTAATATATGATAATATTAAGTATTTTATTTTATCTATTTCTATTATTCTGACTATTATTTTCTATAATTGGTTGTATTTTATTTGATTGTTTTCTATTGGATATTTTATTTTTAATTTTTATTTATTTTCTCTGTTCTATTTTTTTAATTAACTTTTTTATTGGTTATGCATTATGTTGGGGTTTGGTCTTAAAATGTAAAAAATTTAAATTTGTAATCTATTTTCTTGTTGTAATAATATTTGCTTTAATAAAAAGTTTGAAAAAAAGTTTGAACATAAAGATACTTTCCATTCACTTTGAACACAACAAATCATTAATCATATTAATCATATCATTAATCATTTTCATATTAATGTTGGCTAATTGTTTTATTTAGTTTACAAATATCATGAATGTTTGAGTCATTATTAGGTTTACTCCTTTTGACCTGCATAAAATACTATATATATATATATATATTATAGCTATATTAAAGAAATTAATGAAACTAATTCATTTTGTGAATGAATTGCATTTTAATAAAACTGAAAAAAAAAAAAAAAATTGGCAATTGAGTGAAATATGCTACTACAGCTGGTTTACATCACTATTAGCACACAAATAACTGCCTCATTATCAGGTCTAAAGGTCAGAGAAAATGAACGTTTATTGATTACCCCATGAGGTTTCTGATCGGCTAGTTTTAACAGAATGGATTGTGGACCACAGAATCTGCCATTATGACCACATATGCAACTGACATCATTTCTAAAGTAAATAAACAGCTGCATGTCTCACTATGGTCACCTCCATTGCCTCCTGTGCTATATTGGACCCATCTAACCACGAAAATATAAGCTGGATGATATAATCAGATGGAGCTGTGATTGACAGTAAAAGTGGACACATATGTGTGCATGTGTAAGATAAGCGTGCTGGTCAGATTTGCTGATGGGGAAAACAGTCACATACACCAAAGCAGAATCACGCTGGTTAGCATCAAACAGCTATTACATTATTATTCACAAACACACAGCTAACCATACTGATTACCCCAGTAAATTCAGTCATGAGCATGCAGCCTGTTTTTGGAGTCAGTGTAATAATGGAAATCACCCCACTACATAATCAACCACTCAGCACCTACAAGCATGTTACAATATTAACATGCATGGAGGGACAGAGTGTGCATTGACCTCTTCATATAGTTCATAATGAGATCCCACGGGAGGCTGTTTAAAGCTTTACACAGAGTCCGTTTAAATTCCTGTCCGGCCACTGAACAAAGCCCGGGCCACCATTTGCATTAATTACAAGAAGATATCTCTAACATCTGAATTTCATGAATGCTGCCAATCATTTCAGCTCAACCGAGAAAAATGACATTGGGTTCAGTTCAGAACAACAGAGGCCCCGAGCCAGCTCTTTTTTCTCTGAAGACGGCTTCTTTTCTCAGGGATTTCTCTTAACGCCGTTCTTCAGAACTAAGCTGAAAGGGTTTGTGATTGTTTACACAAAGGTCAAGGCAGAGACACTGAGCATAATCAGGCAGATGGCACAATTTTGCAGAGAAGAATTTGTTATGTGTAACTACATATCTGTAGTTATGTTGGGAAAAAAGGATGTGGAAAATCAATGTATGCAATAACTCTGAACAGTAGCCTATACCTAGAATGTAAATGTTTCCCCATTCAAGTAGATTGGAACTGTATACACAGCAAAATCTCCAGAGTTAAATCAGCTCTGCTCAGAGTACATATGGTCCCTCTCTAAATAGTGTTAAAATAACACTAAAGCAGAGTTAAAATTAATGAGATAATTAAGCAATTAATTAAGTGATGATTGTGCATTAGTGATGAACACCTGCTGTTAACAAGCAGAATCACCGAAGAAAAGAGAAACACAAGAACAACAACTGACTTCAGTCACAGCCTTATTAATTGCTTAATTATCTCATTAACTTTAACTCTGCTTCAGTGTTACTTTTACATTATTTAGAGAGGGACCATATGTACTCTGAGCAGAGCTGATTTAACTCTGGGGATTTTACTGTGTAGTTGCATGCAGGGCTTGACATCGTCAAATGTGGGTGGATTTCAGCAGTGGCGTGTAACACAGTCACTCCTACTTGCTAATTTTTCTGGGTTGAATTTTTCAATTGCACATTTTCACATTGTAATCTTTTAAAAAGGCATCTGAAATAATAAACAGTTCAATAGTGTTGTCAAGACTTTTCGAAATTTATCGATACTGAAATATCTGAAACGATTCCAATACTCATTTTCCGCACCAGTTGTGTTTCTCACTTTCTCATCTCTCTAACAGCAAGTTGACACACAAACAAATCGTATTTGTACGATAATTATGACCTCTGTATGATGTACGATCAATAATGAAAAAAAATCCCATAATGTATGATAATTTCAGAACTTTGTGACACTTTAAATGATGGTTGTTATAATTGGCTTATTCTCCTTGATCTAGCTGTGGATCCTCTACGTTATGATTGTAAGGAGAACGTGAATGTTGTTTGGCATGTCTTCCATCTCATCTCATGTTACATCTTCTCGGCCAGTCATCATGGAGAATGACTCTCTCACGAGCACAAGTTAATGTTCCTGCTGCAGCTCTTTAAAGTCAGTTGTTTCCCACTAAGGTATGCTAATGTGGTAATTTGCAGGTCATGTCAACAAGTTGTTGGTCTAGATAAATAGCTGTACTCTGTATGTTTGACTAGTCAAGTCACCTTTATTTATAAAGCACTTTTTACAATGCAGATTGTGTCAAAGTATAGCTTTATAGAGATTAATTTTGGCTGTACAGCAGCTAAAATAGTGTGAAACTTATCCAGCTTAAGTTAGTTCAGTATTGATTCGTTCTGTTGTAAAAAAATCATTAGTTATTCATTTAGTTCATTTAACTATACTAAAAACCTGTGTACGATAATTTTCTTCCAAATACAATAATTTTGAGCTTCTGGTACGATAATTGGACATTTCCAATCTGGCAACACTGCACACAAACCCGCCTCTCCTCATTCACTCATTTCATTTGCTCTGGATGAATATTGTTGGTGTTAAAGGGCTTGAATTTTGGCGTCATATTGCACATAATTTTACTCCCGCAGATTTTATGCTCAGATTCAAAGTGCGCACATATATATTATTGCTTATTGTGCTTAAACAGTCAAATAGATACAAAATAATGTCAAAATGCTGGTCTTGACGAGTATTCACGTAAACACAGAGGGCCCTATTTTAACGATCTGAAACGCAAGTGTCAAAGCGCGAAGTGCAAGTAACTTTGTGGGCGGGTCTCGGCGCTGTTGCTATTTTCCCGGCGGGATAAATGCCTCTTGCGCCCGGCGCAAATCTAAAATGGGTTGGTCTGAAGTAGCTTCATTATTCATAGGTGTGGTTTGGGCGTAACGTGAAATAAACCAATCAGAGCGTCATCCAACATTCCCTTTAAAAGCAGGTGCGCAAGTTCCATTATGGATTGCTATTATTATGGCGTATTTACCAGGCGCACGCCAGGAGCGGTTCACAGCCGAGGAGACTGATGTTCTTGTAAGAGCAGTGAAAGACAGAGAAGTTGTGTTGTATGGGGATGGGAGAAACCCACCCAAAATAGCGTCGGTTAAACAGGTTTTTTCACATCTTCGTGGCACACCACAATGATTTCCGTCATCTCATGTGTTAATATTTTTTTAGTGTAACATATGATTTGCAAAAATAACTGTTGCATCTGTGTAGATTACATGAGCAAAGTGTATGCGCGTTGTGCAGGCTATACATTATGGTCAAGCATGCGCCCTTAAAATAGCATAATGAACAACGCGCAACGCGCCACTGACTTTAGACTAGGTTTTTTCTGGTCAGTGGCGCAAGTGTTTAATGGAGCACCATTAAGCAACAGGGATTGTTTGCGCTGGAACAAGCCTCCTTTTTTGCGCTGAACCGCCCAGGGAGCGCAAGTTCATTCACTAGTTTAGCGACGTGCTTCTGTGGAGGGAAAAGCGCGCTTTGCGCGGCTGCAAAATAGGAATGACACATGCGTCGGTGTACAAAGTCAATTGCGCTGGGTGCAAGATAGGGCCCAGAGAGTTATGTTTTAAGTGAATGTAAACTGTTGCATGGGTTACAGAATAATGGATCTGTATGTCAGGTCTTAAAGTGACAGCAGCCTAATATACCTGCTGCCAAGTTATGAGATAATATTAAAAATATCTATATGGCAGTTTTACCCATAGTATCAATGTGAAAATGCTGAGTAGCTAGTAACTTTGGAAAACCATTAGTCACAGCAGCTGGTGAGCAAAAATGTGAGGCCTTGCATGACTGAAAAGCGTGTTTCCCCCCCCCCCCCCCCAAACCAGTTCAGCGGAAATCCCGCCCTGGAGCCGATTCTAAACATTTATTGGCCATGTCAATCACATTAACGATTGCTTAGACCCAAAACTGATCCCTAAACCTACCCGTCACTGTAACCTCAGCCAATGAAATTGCAGGTTGCAGGGCGGGGCTGAACCGTTGGGGGGGTGTTTTCAAAAATGGATGCAGAGTAGATTGACTATCTTTTGTTGATCCGGGAACAACATTCCTGTCCAAAAACAGTTCTAACCTTATCCCTAAACCTAACCCTACCCATAACTACCCATAACAGAGGCAAATGATAAGTGAATAACACTGATTTAGAAGCACCTAACCCTTATTGTAAGCCTAAACTTCAATCAATTCTGATTGGTTGATTAGAATGTTGTTCCAGGATCAAGATGTTGATCCAAGAACATGTTCTAATTAACAAACATGATGAAAATCATTCAGTTTAATGAGGAGAGGTGTGATTTTGGGGAGTGATTGTTATGTTTTTCCCCTGCTAAACTATAAAACAGGTGAGAAGTCTGACAGATGTACAATGAAGGAGTCTCTTGTTTGACCAAGTAACCCCCCAAAACACCACATAACATGGTAAAACGCCACTCAGAACAGCCTAGCATGGGAACAGTGAATATTGCACCCCTCACATTTTCGTCTTTGCGCAATAGTGCTACAAACAAATCCCTTTTCTCAGAGAATTTCATTTCTCATATTGGAGCAAACAGACAACAGAGTTAATTGTGTGCTATATGATGCATGGCCCAGTAGCTCAAGTGGACTTTAAGTAATTAAGAATCCTTTAACTAAATGGAGAGGCAATTTTATGCCTAAATTAATTACTAATACCATTCATGGAACATTTATTTGCAATCAGACCAGTGGTATGAGACAATGGACAACATAAATTATAATATTAGCCAACAGTGACCAGCGATGTCCGGAGTTGGTTTGTAATGGCCAGCGCTGGCCAGAGATTTATAGCATCATATTCTGTAAACAACAGATTGTGTCAGCAGAAGATCTGTAAGATTAATCACACTAGTTGATCACTGTCCAAAGGTTGTTGGATATATGTTTCTGTAAGGGCGCTTGTTTGTCATCTGTAAGTCTGGCTAAATTGAAGTGGTTTATTTATGCTGTAATGGTCAGCTGCTTGTTAGGGTGCTGCAAATTGGAATTTCCATTTTAATGAAAGGACAGAGAGGAACATATCTCAGTGCTGTTGATTTGTTTTCAGCCTTGCATATGAGTTTCATAGATTAATAAACTTTAAACACTCAAATACACAATTAAATTGGGACAGTACTGTATCTTTATCTAAATGCCACAAGGCAAAAATGGTCTCCAATAGACAATTATCTTGTGTTTCCAATTTCCCCTTCTCTAATTCACTTGACAGAAAATGGACAAATGGTTCAGAAGAAGTTAAATTGTTGCCTGGTTTTGCTATTTCACAGTGTCCTGGCAGGAACTTTAATTTAATAGCCTAGCTGCCCAAAGTGGGATATGGATCACTTGCTCAAACATGGATATTGATTAAATAATCTTGTGACTTTTTTGTTTCTTGTAAAGACGTTTTGAGTCAAATGTCATGCAGATGAGAGAAACTAGGGGAAATAATCGACATTAAACTCTAAAGGTATGCTATACTGCAGGGTTATTCTCAAGCAGGTTGCTTTTCAGTTATAAAAAAGATGTCCAAATGTCAGGAAACTCAAAATACAGCTCATCATTTCAAACCTAACAGTTTATGAAAAAAATTGGCTATTAAACTGACTTTAAATTGTTTAGTTATTTAGTTTCTTGCACATATTTTATTTTATCATGCAAATTTCTTGTCCCCTTCATCTGGCATTTATTTATTTACATCATACTACAGAGCCCCTAAAGGGGATATGGTGATGGAAAAAATATGAGATGTGAGAAAAAATATGATTTTGCGTTCCCCAGAGAAACTTTGCATTCGCTCGCAAAACTTTTGCGTTCTTTGCAAGCCAACACAAAGTTTTGGTAAACGCAAAACATTTTACGAGTGAACACAAAAGCATTGACATATAACAAAGACTATAGAATAACACAAGACATGTCACTCGTATTGTTTTGAATGGGAGAAAGTGCAACGCGCAATAGAGTGCCCCAGGGATGACCCGTTTTTGTAGGCCAACCCGGAAGTTAGCGGCGCACACGGGTTCCCTCGACTGAAAGCCTATGCATTTTTCCCATAGACTTTTGGAAAATCGCAGAAAATAATCTCTGTCTTTAACAGAGGGTTATGACACTTACACGTTTTGTCTATCAAGATAATCTTTACAAGTTAACAAAACATTTATAGATTTTGAAGCCTAAATAAAGTCGTCAGATATAAAAGGCTAACAGTAGGCTATAAACGGACTACAGCACACCATGGTCGCGGATCAACGTCGTCACCACCAAGCTTCCTCAAACTTTATTTAGAAAACAACTTTATTTATAAACATGCTCGCTGATTATGATCTGCGCTGTTATGAATACTTATCCACTTTTTCATGAGAAATGCTGTCCAAATGTCCCGTTTTTAATGATGACGGATAAAGTCCCTGCCAAAGGAAGTAGTCCCTTTTAGCAATTTGTTAGCAACCGCCGATTTTAAGACACAGTAAAAGTTAAAAAAAAATCACAAGTGGGTTATAACTGGTGTGTTTTATGTCATAGATCAAAACGTGAAAATATTTAGAGGCTTTGTTAACCACAGACCTTAATTCAGGCGATTTAGCAAACACCCATTCAAAAAACCCACTTGACGTTGTCCTAAAAGTCCTAAAATGCCAACTCGCTTCCGGGTTTTGCCTACAAAAATGCGTCTTCAAAATAAGAGCCAATCGCCGACTGGTAAAGTCATCGCGTCAGTGCAGCGGCCGTTAGAAGCACTGAAATGAGGCACAAAAGGCATTTAGGTCTGCGCATATGCATTAGCTTGATCTAGCCTAAAAAATAGTTTTTTGTCATGATTCGAGCGTTTGGAAATTTAATCGAAAGCTTGGAAAAACAGCTTTGGAGAATTTGATGTTTCTCCATTCAAAGAGATAGGAGCATAGACAGTAAAAGAAATGGACACAGCGACCCCATTGGAACTCAATTGAGACAAGTGAAGCCCATTTTTAGCGATTTTTAGCACTTCCGTTTCTGACGCGCAGACTCACACTAAGCTTGATGACGTCAGCAACCTGTCTGACAGATGTAAATCTTCTAGTAGCTGTGCGTGCAAACTGCCATCGTTAATCGAAGAAGGGAGTTCTTTGGCGTGAGTGAGCAGGAGTAAGTATTTTGATTAACTATTTTGTATAGTATTTTAAAATGTAACGCCAGTACGCCATATTAAGTTAATGCATACTATTGCCTGCGAGCTTCTCCTCCTGTCTGTACGGTCATTTCTCTACTGTGCGACAGAGAGTCGAGTGGTTATGACGCAATCGTTAGCCTATTTTTACAAAAACTGTTTCTAGGGGCCATAATGTAACATAGAACGTAATGGAGCCCTTTATGCATTGTCGTTTATCTTTAGAAATAAATAATGGTCAAATAACGCCTCAGATGTAAAGTTATTCACTGTCAAAGTGACGGCAAAATGAATGGGAGTCAATGGGATGCTAACGCAAGTGAAGTTCTGCTACAAGATGGCGGCACGCGGCCGACTTCAACTTCCGGTCGACTTCCTTGGGCACTGGATAGGAGCTGCATGGATGCCCGAGAGGCGTTTCAAAGATGGCCGCCGAGTGAAATGTCTTGTCTTAAAGGGACTTTGCATATACACTGTAAAAAGTAATAAGTTGACTTTACTTAAAAAAGCTGTGGAAACTGATTGCCTCAAAATTTTCAAGCAAATTAGGTCATAATTTTTGACTTAACACTACTAACTACTACTTTGTAGAGTTAACTTGTATATTTGTAGCAGTTACCATAAAACTTGAGTAAAAGTAACTCAATTTCAAAAGTTCAGTCAACCTACAGATTTAAGTTGGGGTTTGTAAGCAGAACTCAAACAAAACAGTTATTATAACATGTCTGCTTGTTCATTTTACTAGAAGAATGTGTGGAAACTGATTGCCTTACATTTCTCAAGCAAGCTGTACTCAAGATTCTAAGTTGAGAATACAAAGACAGACAACAGATTTCGCACAACACTTGAATGTTTATTTGGTCTTTAAAACAATATGAAAGACATTACTTAAGGCATGCTCTTCAACATGGCCCACTGACAACATTTTAGAAAAAACAAACAAAAAAAAACACATACTGCACTTACAATAAAAGGTGCAATGTTTCTTTGTCTTTTACATGTTTACAAAGTGGTCAAAAGCAAATCTTGCAAACACTTAACAGTCTGTTAAGTACAGGTATAGAGTTTAGTATAGAACAAATTTTCTAATACAGTTCTCTTTAAAAGTTCTCTTCTAATAAAACTATTCTAAAACATTTTTTTGGAAAAACAAGTATCTGTAAAACAGTAGCACTGAACAATTTGAGTTCTTAAAAGGCATAGATCTATTCAAACTCAACTCAGTAATGGTTAACCATGAAAAAACATTACTGCATTAGGCGATTTTTTAGTGATTGGATTTTAGGTTTCAGTGACTTGTGGCCAAGGGACAAAATCACTCTCTGTAGGAAATCAAATGTGCTTTTCAGTGCTGCTGGATACTCTAAGTTTAGAGCATAAATTAGCCCAAAGAGCAGACACATCGCTTGTGGAACATTTTCAAGGTTATCCACAACCACTGTACCTTCCAAAATGATTGCCGTTGTTGTGGCATCAAGATGCAAGGAGTAGGGCACAGTTGGAGAGTCCTCGGGAATCACTGTCATGATACCGATTGCTGTGTCGAGCATGTCTTCATTGCTATCACAGTCCTAAAAACAGGAATAGCATATAACAAAAAATTAGGTCAATGTAAGCCACAAAATGTCTTTTAAAAGCACATACTTGCATTTAAATGTAAAACTAAATTAACAACACTGTTTTATGGACTGTATTAAGGCCTTTTCAAACAGGACACATCAGTGGATGCATGGAGGAATGACATTCGAACCACTGCAAGAAAATAAATTAAATCAAACTGAAGGCCAGCTATAAAAACCTATATAACCTATAAAAACCTGTAATTAAAACCTATTCTAAATCTGATAATTTGATATTTGAAAAGGTATCAAAATACATCATTGATTGAATTTTTAAAATCAATTAGATTTTTTATTCTATCTAACCTCCTTTCTGTCATTTATATTTCTTTTCTTACCTCCTTACTGACTTCATCTGTTGTCTTTCCTTTTTTCTTCCTACCCGTCTAAATTTCCAACCTCCCGTCTATTGTTTCTTACAATTGTTTCTCTTTCATCTGTCTTTTTTCTTATGAGTTCTTAATTTTTCTTTAACTTTCTTTTCTCTATCCCTTTCTTTGTTTCAGTGACCTGACTGTTTTTTCCCCTTCATAACTCTTCTTGCCAGATCTCAAAACAATTTGAAGAACAGTATGCCTGTTAAAAAGAATCACATCACAGAAAAAAATTACTTACAAAGCATGTCTTGTAAAAATCGGTGGGGTCTTCTCCGAGGAGGAGTGGTAGGCCATGAAGAACGGCTGTTCGTCTCGCATTGACGTTGGATTTCTGCAAAGTTATGAACATTAATATTTATTAGCGCTCATGACACAAACAAAACACAGATCAGACAACAACAGCAAAAGCAACAATTGTTTTTACTATCGAAAATGAATTGTGATGTGTCTGAGGAACTTACATCATTGTCAATCTGGTGCAGAATCTTCTTAAGTTTGGAGCCAATGTCTCCTCCTTTAGCCCTGAACATGTCGATGAAACGTTGAGTGAATCGGTCCAGTTCTTGAAAGAATTCGGTTTGCAGGTTTTTGCCAGATATACGATTAAATTCGGCAAGAATCTAAAAAAAAAAGAAAAGGAAAAAAAAGGACAAACTGACATAAGCCATCACTTCTCACTGAAATGTGCAAGAATGAATTAAAGGGATAGTTCACCCAAAAATGAAAATTAGCCCATGAGTTACTCACCCTCAAGTCATCCTAGGTGTACATGACATTCTTCTTTCAGACGAATACAATCTGAGTTATATTAAAAAAGTCCAGGCTAGGGCTGGGCGATATATCGCATGTGATTGTCACGCGCATTTCGTCAGTAAAGCCGGTTCCCTGATTGCCGCTAAATCGCCATCACCTGCTTTCAAATGGAGCGGCATTTAATAGACAGAGCCGTAGTTCACTGATAAGCTACGCAATATCGCGTTCATTATCGAAGGCGATTCATCTGCGATAATGAACGCGATATTGCGTAGCTTATCAGTGAACTACGGCTCTGTCTATTAAATGCCGCTCCATTTGAAAGCAGGTGATGGCGATTTAGCAGTAATCAGGGAACCGGCTTTACTGACGAAATGCGCGTGACAATTGCATGCGATATATCGCCCAGCCCTAGTCCAGGCTAATCCAAGCATTATTATAGCAGTAATAGTTGCTCTGTTTTTGAAGTCCATAAAAAAAAAGTGCATCTGTCCATCAAGTAATGTGCTCCTCGCGGCTCTGGGGTGTTAATAAAGGCCTTCTGAAGCGAATTGATGCATTTGTGTAAGAAAAATATCCATATTTAAAACTTTATAAAGTAAAGTTCCAGCCGATCGCCTTCTGTGGAAAAGAGGTGAAAGTTCCTTCTCGCAATTCAATATGCGTACGTTACGTCATGACGAGCGCACCTGGTCGCATTTGTCTTTCGATCGGCAGAGGCACTTTCAACACTTTTCACTAAATTGAATACAGAAGGCGGTCGGCCGAGGCTTTACTTGATTAAGTTTTAAATATGGATATTTTTCTTCCACAAATGCATCGATTCTCTTCAGAAGGCCTTTATCAACACCCCAGAGCCGCAAGGAGCACGTTATTTGACAGACAGATGCACTTTTTATAGGCTTCAGAAACAGAGCAACTATTATTACAATGCATGGATTAGCCTGAACTTTTTTAATATAACTCAGATTGTATTCGTCTGAAAGAAGAATGTCATATACACCTAGGATGACTTGAGGGTGAGTAACTCATGGGCTAATTTTCATTTTTGGGTGAACTATCCCTTTAAACATCAATCTGAAAAGTGGTTAATGATCAATTTGCTTAGAAAATGTTCAAGATGAAATGATATATGTAACCAACAAACAAGAATATTTACTCACCTGACCATTTGTGAAGAGGGCTGGCCACCTTTCCACCGTGTTCTTCACTGCAGGCTCCTTCTCTATCAATTCCTTTCTACGCAAGGCAAAAGTAGAATTCATGTTCTGGGCTATCAGTGCAGAATTAAGACGACGTTTCTTCATCTCTTCCACCATCTCTTTCCTTTTGGATTCCATGCTGGCTTCATCTTCACCATCAGGGAAATTCGGTAGGAAATTTATTTCGAACCTCTTGGGTCTTTTGACGTTTCTCTGAGGCTGCTGTCCTCTTCTTTTTCCACCATTTATGGATACCTCCAAACATCCAGCTCGACGCAGTTTTGAGCGGTAATTACCCATTTTCCATCTAAGGCTATCATACCACCCATTCCACCCCTTAGATGAGCCAGGCTGGGTAAGGCAGGGATGTTTTTTTATCAAAGCAGCAGCAACAGCCTCGAAATCTTCCTTATTTGGGTAAGCTTTGTAACTGTATATTGTCTCAGAGAGTTTTTCAAGAATCTCATGCTTAAGCTCTCCTGACAATTGTAGATATGTTTGATCTCGCATGTACTGTAGATTTCCCTGACGTAATCTGTATTCAACATCAACAGGAAAATTAGGGATCTCGAAAGTTTCTGGCCATGCAGTACGTAGACTATGACATGGATCATCAGAAGCCACAGACAGGATTTCAGTGTCAGCTGTGCTAGGGGTTGGTGTCGTCACAAGTGAGACAATCTTCAGTGTGGGTTTATCTGGCAAATCAGCAATGTCTGTAAGATTCACAAGGGAATTGTTGAAGTCTGGATCCTCAAACTGAAGTGTGAACTTGTACTGAAGTCCCAGCATTTCTTCAAGTTGTTCCAAAAGTGAGTCAACTGTCTGTGGTTTCAAAGGAAGTACGATTTTTCTGATGTCGTTGTCACAAACTATAACTCGGAGTATGGTCCTTGTCTCCATATTTGGTCTCTCTACAAAGGTTAAAGAATTGAGTTAGTTTTCTTAAATTAAAGTGACATCTCAATCCAAAAATGCAAATATGATTTGGAAAATTTCACTCATCCTAATTTAAATACACTTTACACAAAGGCATTAACAATTTCATGTGACTTGTGCCATACAGTCTAAGATTTTAAAGCATATGAATGGGTTTGTTGAAAAATAAACTTCAATATCTAATCAATTCTACTGTATATAAATCTTGAATAAAAGCATTTAACTGCTGCTCTCTCAATAGTGCATGCAGGATGTGACAGTTTAAAGAAAATGATGAATTACATTTTAGTTTGTTTCTCAACAAACCCATTAATCTACTATTTGAACACCTGAAGTTGAATGACATATGTTTTTGCGTCCTCCTGAAGCTTGAGAAGCAATACCTTTCTTCTGACATAGTAAAGACAAGAGCAGTCAGAAATCTTTTCAAAAATAAGCCTTTTTGTCTTCTGAATAAGAATGAGTAAATGATAATTTTTTGAATTTCTGAAGTCCCTTTAAAACCTGAATTGTCATTCATTTAGCATATGATGTAATGTTTGAGAGTAACATAGGTCCTGCCCCGAAGTGTATAGGCTGGCAAAGGAAACGGGTCATTCAAATCTGAGGGTTTGATAATTGACAGTGATAGCACATGACTGCACAGTTCAAAAGAACGTAGGTGCTCAATGTACCAACATGTCAAATCGTTACACACAAACAGAAAATCACTGCTGATGACAAGAATTTTGAAAATCTGTTTGAAATCAGGTAGGCCTGAACAAGTACCAACAGATACAACCATATCTGGATTATACTTGATTCCATCAATGCTCACAGATGATGCTGTGAGGACAGTGTTCTGAACTGAATATGTTTGTCTCAGGAATTCCTGAATGTTCTCAGGGAAACCTGAAATCAAAGTACCCATCACCTTCTCTGTCTCTATGGATGGCTTAAGAAAGGAGGGGGAGTCAATGTAGTAAGCCAGCAGTCTTTGATGGCGAACAGCCAAAGTTTGGGGAACATTTTTGAAATTTTTGGTGTCACGGATTACCTGCTTGAAGAATTTATGTTTTCCCTCAAATCGCATCGTCCACATATGTCTTAGTGGTCCATACATTCTTATGAGCTGCGGATAGTGCTCAATGTAGTGGTGTTTAGGGCGCAATGTGAAATGGGGAAAGACTGTTAGAAGTAAATGCCTGTGTTCTGCGATCTTTGCGTCAAGAAAATCAAGAGAATCCTCAGTGAACTTGAAAGCCAATGCCATTTCTAAAATATCTTTCAGAAGCAACACAATTTCCCATGTTTTATCATTTTCAGGGATATCAAAGCCAACCATGAGGGGCAGAAGCCTGATAAGTGCCCAATTCTCATGGGCATTACCCCCAATTGTACGTTTTGAGGCAAATGTACCTGGGATGATTTGAGGCTGATCAACTTTGTCTGAGAATTTGTAAGGAAACTGCTTGATAGCTTGATTCAGGGATTCAAGAGAGATGAATTTCCTTGAGATCAAATCATTAATGCACAACGACATTTCAGTAGGGATGACACCCTCCATAAGGTCGTGCATTATGTCAGGTGGAAAACCACCAACTGTGTGAAAATGTTCTAACCGTTCAGTTAAAACACAGCCACCTTTCACACCATACTGCTTTACCAAAGTTGCATCGTGTAGCACTTCAGCCACTTGCCTGTCATGCTCCAGCTTGGTTCGCAGTTCAAATCCTCCTGACCGGACCTCCTTCTCCTGGATTTCAGATCTGCTTGCAAAGCAGAACCGACATGGGTGTTCAACAGTGAAACTCTCCTGTAGTCCTGCAAAGGAATGAGCACCTAAATTATCAGAAGACACAAAAAGCACACTTCCTTTCACAGAGTCTCCTAACTGTTCAATGTATACACCATGCTTTTCAAGAGTTTCAAGGTCCTGAACAAATGGGCGCAAGATGTCTGTGTAACCATGTTGTTTAACTGCACTAGCTCTGCATAAAATTGCTAGCTGAATTGACTGAAGTGATGAACGATCTTTTGAGGGTAGGTTGGCTAGAACCCAATAGAGAGCGAACA